>NW_027185735.1:4560752-4599056 GCF_028583685.1 Petaurus breviceps papuanus
GGGGAAAAATAACCAGCAACATTTGTGAATCTTGATGCATTCTTGGTAACTATGTTCAGTTACCTTTAGATTTAAGTTTTCCTTTGAACTAAGAATCCATGCTGTCTTATAAATTGTTTAAACTTCCAAATTGCTTTGGTCATTCAATATTAATTAACTTTTTTGTGGTTATAGTGATATAAAGTCAGATAAAACATTTTATTTCACATTTCTCCATATATAGATTATATGAAAATTGTTAGTTGTTTAGCCACCAAGTCTTACTTACAGTTTTTTAGTCAGACACATATCCCAGCCTTCACTTCTGCAAGCTACAAAATCACAGAAGACTCCTTGCCCCCTCTGCTCCTTATGAAGATTCCTATGCTGTAATTTTCACAGCTTTGCTCCCTGAATTTTGCCTTCAACTTATATGCATAAATACCTTTTCAAACACACCCCAAAGTGCTGAAGTTTTACTTATCAATATTTCTTTTTTTCTAGTTTCTGGTGTGTTTTCTTCTTTGCCTTCTGAATCACTGTAAAATTGATCACAGATAAAACTTACTGAATAAAAAGGCCATGTCTTAAACTTTCAATCCCTACACATAGTACATCTTCAATAAATACTTCTAATTGATTAGTTACATATTTGTTGATTGTGGCAGAAAGAGCACTAGCTAAGTCAGTATATACAAATTTGAACCTTTGTTCTGATATTGACTACCTGTGTGACCCTGAGCATTTATTTGGGTCATCTATCTCTCAATTTTCTAACATAAAAAGAGAAAGTTATATTAGAAGTATCTAAGGTCTCTAAACAGCTCTAAGAATCAATCTGTATTCTTAACAGTGTAATAAACTGGAAATGGTATTGATTCAGGTATCAGAGGCCTATTTCAAAGTTGTTTCTGAGACTTACTACCTGTGTGAACTTGAACAAGTTATTTTAACTCCCTTGACCTCACTTTCATCTGTAAATGAGGGAGTTAGGGATTGTGGAAAGATGGTGATATGGTAGGTCCTAGAAAAACTGAATTCCTCTACAAGTACCCATAAAACTCTTAAAAAAAAACCCCACCAGAATAAAAAATGCTACAGAAAACCAAAATGAATCAACTAAAAATTCTGCTATTCAGCTCGTGAGTGCACAAAAGATTCAATGGAAGTGGAGAGCAGAAATAAGTTAAGTGCAAGGCAAAGTGAAAAGCAATCTAAGTCCACAACAAGAGACAAATCTAGACCCTTTGCCCAGAAGGAAAGGGGAGATCCTTGGAACTCATTCCCATATACAGCAAGCAAAAGATAGGACCAGACCAAAGTTGAGAGTGGCAAAATACATCTCAAGGAACTGAGTTCCCATCTTATACAGGAGATGGAGCCAGCCTAACCCAGTGAGGCATGAACCAGGGCCTCCTCCCTACACAGCAGGAGACTAGGCAAGAAACCAGGCAGCTGTAATGGTAATGGGAATTTGAAGATCTTCCCTGCCCCCTAATAAGCCTAAATTGAATTTGAAGAGCCCCCTGATTTGAAAATATACTCTGCCCCCTAATAGGCTGAATGTGGCCACATGGAGCCTGTGGTAGGAAGAGTTTGCTGGCCATGGAGGGAATCCACAGGTGTAATGGTAATGGAATTTGAAGATCCCTTTGTATTGGTAAGCTAACAGGTACTTAGCACTTGGTTTCAGGTTAAGTGTTAAGACCCAGAGCTTGTGAATCCCATGGTGGGATGGACTTGTTGATTTGACTAGAGAGGGCTGAATAGAGAGGAGCTGGTGCCGAGTATAGGGAAAATCCCAAGCTAAGAGAGGCCAGAACTTCGGGGAGCGGCATCATGGAGAGAGAGAGAACTGCCAGCCAGAGCTGTCCAGGACTTCTGAGGGCCACTTGGAGTTGCCAAGAACCGAGCAGGCATGACTGTGGTGCTGGTATTTTGTCTGTTTGTTTTGATGTTACTTTGTCAGATTTGTTTGCTGATGGAGGCCTCAGTCCTTGTTGTTGGGTCTAGGTTTATTTCACAGGCAGAAGGTGAATTGATGAGGATACCAGCAATGTGAATGAATGTTATTGTGGCTTTGTTAAGCTTTGTTTTCCCAGGAACAGAAACTGTGGGAAGGGGAACCATGGAAGCTCAGAATCTGCCTCGTGTCAAGATGAAAAGACCTCTCCTTGGGTACTTAATGCTTACTGATAATATTGTAACCAAGTTGTGACCTAGAGGTGCTTTGTGATTGACTAAATCTTTGTACTTTGTTTAAGAAGGAAGACTTTTTTATTGAAGAGATTAAGGTGGTGTGACCTAGGGGTGGACTTTGTGATTGACTAAATGAATGCACCTTGTTTAAAAGAGAACTTTAGCCTTTGTACTTTGTGATTGAATTGAGGACTTCCTAATTATTGAGTGACTAAATGAATGTACTTTGTTTAAAACTATGTGACCACTTTGATGAAAACGACATGGCCATTTTAGTATTAAGTTGCTGAGTTGTGACATGGTGAATACTGTATTTTGATTTTCTGTGAATGTTTTGTCATAATTTGTTACTGAATAAATGAAGAGTTAACTATCCTTGTAATCAGAACCTTGAAGGTTGTTCACAGCAGCAGTCCTCTGGAAAGCTACTCATGCTTGGCATTACAACAGGAGAAGCTTGCTTTGAGGGAAGTTTGTTTTTCAGGAAGGCACAACTTTTGTTACTTTGTAGTCAAGTGGGTCACAAGGCTTGTGATGTTCTCTGACCCTGGAGAAGGCTATACATACCTCTGAGGCAAGGTTTTGCTTTGGGGATCACTTCAGGAAGAGTTGTGTGATTTGACCAGATGAGACTCTGGGTGGTCATTGAGCCCCCAGGCTTTGAAAACACAGATATTTGTGCTTCTCTCTTTGGTGACTAACAGTATGTATGTGATAGTTAGACAGCTAAAAGCCCTGTCTGTTGGTCTGATGAATTGTGTTATTTTCTCTATCTGTATTTTTGTCTGCTTGTAACATCTGTTTGTATTTTCTGAAGTTCAGGGTGCTGACTTTTCCCCCTGAACTAGGTAAATGATATATGTTTGATTAAAGTAAAATTGTTAACCCTTTTTTTCCTGTAGAAAAGCAGATCAAAGAACCTGTGCTAGCAGCCATCCTGGGTGTGCTAGGATGTTTGCTGCTGCGGTTGCCTGGGTCTGAACCAGGAGTCAAGGCCAGACAATTCAGGGTCGCATGAGACACCAAACTCAGGATCAAGCAAGGGTTACCCACACCATACAGAAATATAGGAAGGAGTATGACCCAAACATAATAAACTGATGTTGGAAATATGAGCAAAACAAAAAAAAGTACACAAAGAGAAGGACTTTTAGACATGAGTAGAGATTCTAAGTAGAGCCCCAGAAAAAGGAGTGTCCTGACCACAAGGACTAGAAGAGTACCTGACATCAAACAAGAGATATGCATCAAGTGGTATAACATTCAAATTGATAAAGGAGAAGTTAAGTGAGTTACAGGAGAAAACAGACAGCAAAACTACACTAGTGGGGGACCTCAGCATTCTCCACTCCAAACTTGATAAATTTAACCAAAAAATAAACAAGAAAAATTAAGGAGGTGAATAGAATTTTAGAAAAGTTAGATATGACAGAACTCTGAAAAAAATTTAATGGGAATAGAAAAGATTACATATCTCTTGTCCATGGCTGCTACTCAAAAATTGAGCATATATTGGGGCATAAAGACCTCTAAATTAAATGTAAGAAAGCAACACTATTAAATGTTCAGATCTTAATGCAATAAAATTTACATACAACAAAGGGCAGTGGAAGGATAAATGAAAAATTTGGAAACTACATAATCTAATCCTAAAGAAAACCTGGTCAAAGAACAAATCATAGAAACAATCAATAATTTCATTAAAGAGAATGAAAACAGACAGTATTGTTGGAAGTAGCTGGAGAGCACCGAAGTTGAGATCTAGGGCTTCCATCAGGAAGTTGGAGCATTCTATGGGAGAGCCTACTGAGCTGCCTCTGGTGTCTCGGACCAGACTTGATGGATCTCCTGGCGGCGGGCCAGAGCCCAGAGGAGCCCGTGGCGCAGCTGCGGAGTCTCATCGCGGCGCTGCTCACCTTACTGCTGTGGGTGCGGGATGGTGAGGCCTGGGAGACCACGGAGGCGTTTGATACACACAGATTTTGGGAGAAGCTCGGGCAGAGGGCCCTGGCCGTGTCTCAGGAAGCCACGAAGCTGAGCCTGGCCTTCGCAAGACCTCCCCTGCCTTCCCCAGAGGACTGCAGGAAACTCTGTGAAAGTATCCAGAATGCTGTGTTGGCAGAGGTTTCTGCATACTACTGGCTTCCCAAAGATCAAGGTATCGTATTAGGAAAAATGATTTGAGATATCATTGTGGATATAGTGGAAGGAATGGCCCAGCTTGCAGGGGTGATTGTCAGAGCTCAACCTCAATGCATATCACAGGGGTACCTCATAGCAACTGGCAGTATCTGGGAAACGTGTGACCAGGTAGGTGCCTCACCTACCAAAAGATAACAAAGCTGCAGCCTTTTTAGTGCTGGCTTCATATCTGAGGGCAGTGAAGGATGCACTTGAGGAAAGGGAGCAGGCACAGGGGGATGGTGGAGGCCCTTACAGTGACATCTTGGAAGCTGGTGAATTGGGATCGTGGGTAATAGGAACACGTATTGGTCAGAAGAGGACCAGCAGCTATTAGCCCCATGTATGGAACTAATGAAAGCCTCTAAAGCATGCCTCAAGAAAGTCAAGTCATCAGTGGAAAGCCATGGAAAGACAGTTGTCTCAGATCAGGTTGCCCAGCTAGATGACATTGTAGACATTTCCAATGAGATCAGCCCTAGTGTGGATGAGTTGGCTCTAAGCATGTATCTGTGTTGAAAAAGATTCTTAAAATCACAAAGGCAAGTCATGTGTGTCCCCATGAAGAAGAAAACTGGATCTAGTTTCTCTCAAGTGCCATTGATCACAACATGAACAAAATCAAGAACCTTACCCAGGGTGAGCTTTGAACCTTCTTCCTCATCCTCTCATGGTGCCACAACCAAGGTCTGAAATCAGCTGTTATGATGTAGCCAACAAGCTTCCTGGGTCAGGATTACTATAGACTGCACTTTAAAAAAGAAGGCTGTGTCCAAAGGCCAGCAAGTAACCAAACCTTTTAAATGTGTGCACACCATGTGAGCATGACACTTTTATGGGCAGAAACAAAGGATGCTTATATGACCTTTTATTTATGCTACTTGGATTCCTGGAGAGCTTTGTCCTGTATATTCCTTATAATAAAATGCTCCTTTTGTTTCCAAAAAAAAAAAGAGAGAATTAAGACAACATAAGAAAATTGCTTAGGGGAAATTTTATTTCTCTAAATTCTTATGCCAATAAAATAGAGAAAGAAAAGATTAATAAATCGGTCATGTATCTTTTTTTTTCTTAAGCAATTGGAGTTAAGTAACTTGCTGAAGGTTACACGTGTGTGTGTGTGTGTGTGTGTGTGAGTGTGTGTGTGTTAAGTATCTGAGGCCTGAACCGATCCAGGTCATCCTGACTCCAGGGTCGGCACTCTTACTCACTGCACCACCTAACCACCCCAGTCATGTATCTTAAAAAAACTAGAAAAAGAACTAATTAAATATCCCCAGTTGAGTACCAAACTGAAAATCTTGAAAACCAAAGGTGAGATTAATAAAATTAAAAGTAAGAAAATTATTAACCTAATAAATAGAATGAGGAGCTGGTTTTGTGAAAAAAAAAAAAAAAGCAAATGAGATAGATAAGCCATTGTTTAATTTGATTTTAAAAAAGAAAGAAGAAAACCAAATATCTAATATCAAAAATAGAAAGAGTGAATTCATCACCAATGAAGAAGAAATTAAAGAAATCATTGGGAGATATTTTGCTCAATTATATGCCAATCTATCTGACAATCTGACCAAATTTGATGAATATTTATAAAAATATAAATTACACAAATTAACAGAAGAGGAAATAGAATACCTAAATAACCTCATTTCAGAAAAAGAAATTGAACAAGCCATCAATGAAATCTCAAGAAAAAAGTCACCAGGGCCAGATGGGTTCACAAATAAATTCTATCAAACATTTAATGAAAAATTGATTCTAATACTATGCAAACAATTTGAAAAAAAAATAGGTAAACAAGGAGTCCTATCAAATTCCTTTTATGACATAAATATGGTGTTGATACCTAAACCAGGAAGAACTAAAACAGAGAAAGAAAACTATACACCAATTTCCTAATGAATATTGATGTAAAAATTTTTAAATAAAATATTTGCAAGGAGATTATAGCAATATATCACTGGGATAAAACACTAAGATCAGGTTCTATTTATACCTGGAATGCAGTGTTGGTTAGATAATAGAACTATCAGCATTACTGACAATATAAATAATTAAACCAAGAGAAATCATATGATTAGCTCAATAGATACTGAAAAAGCTTTTAATAAAATACAGCACCCATTCCTGTTAAAAATGCCAGATGGGATATGAATAAATGGACCTTACCTTAAAATGATAAGTAGCATCTATTTAAAATCATTAGCAAGTATTAACTGTAATGGGGATAAGATAGAGGCCTTCACAATAAGATCATGGGTGAAGCAAGAATGCCCATCATCATCACTATTATTAAATATTGTACTAGAAATCTTAGGTATATCAATAAGAAGAAAAAGAAATTGAAGGAATTAGAACAGGCAATGAGGAAATAAAGTTATCAATCTGGTATGATGGTATACTTAGAGAATCCTAGAGAATCAACCAAAAAACTATTTGAAATAATTAACAACTTTAGCAAAGTTGCAGGATATAAAATAAACCCACATAAACAATCAGCATTTTCTGTATATTACTAACAACGTTCATCAAGAAGAGATAGAAAGAGAAATTTCATTAAAAAGTAATTGTGGACACTATAAAATATTTGGAAATCTATCTGCCAAGACAAGCCCAGGAACTATATGGACATGATTATAAAACACTTTTCACACAAATAAAGTCAGATCTAAACAATTGGAAAAATATCAGTTGCTCATGGATAGACTGAGACAATATAATAAAAATGATAACTTACTTATTCAGTGCCATACCAATCAAACTACCAAAAATGATTTTATATAGCTAGAAAAAAAAATTCTTCTGGAAGAACAAAAGGTCAAGGGAACTAATGAAAAAATACAAAGAAGGGTGGCTAAGCAGTACAGATCTCAAACTATATTATAAAGTGATAATTATCAAGACTGTCTTATACTGGCTAAGAAATCGAGTGGTGGATCAGTAGAATAAATTAGGTACAGAAGAAGACTCCAGCCTCTGGGATAAGAACTCATTATTTGAGTTGTTTGGTGGTGAAATTGCTGGTGAAACTGGAAAATGATATGGCAGAAATAAGGTCTAGACCAACATCTTATATCACATACCAAGATAAGGTAAAAAGGGTACATGATTTAGGCATAAAGGATGATACCATAAGCAAATTAGGAGAGCAAGGAATAGTTTACCTGTCAGATCTATGGAGAAGGGAAGAATTTATGACTAAACAAGAGATAGAGAGTATATAGTCACAAATTTTGCACAAATGAAACCCATGCAACCAAGATTAGAAGGAAAGCAGAAAGCTGGGATATAATCCTTATAGCAAGTATCTCTGTTAAAATCTCTCAAATTTATAAAGAACTTAGTCACATATATAAGAGTACAAGTCATTCCCCAATTGATAAATGGTCAAAGGATATGAACAGGCAGTTCCCAAATGAAGAAATCAAAGCTATCTGTAGTCATATGAAGAAATGTTCTAAATTCCCTTTGATTAGGGAAATGCAAATTAAAACAACTGAGGTACCACATCACACCTATTCAGATTGGTTTAGTAATGACAGAAAAGGAAAATGGTAAATGTTGGAGATGATGTGGTAAAGTTGGGATACTAATGTACTGTTGGTAGAATTTTGAACTGATCAGCAAGTCATCAGGATATGACTTCAGGTCTTTGGCACCCAACTTTGCCACACAACTGAGACTTTCTTTGTCCCTAGATGCTATGTCAGGGAAGACAGAGCCAACCAGGTCCCATGATTTACTTTGTTCTGAGCCTATGCTGTATTGCTTGGGATATACAGGTGAGGGATGGAGTTAATGTGGAGATTCTCTTTGTATCAGATATTCATAGCTGAGGACTTACTTTTAAAGTCAATCAAATCAATTAGAGATCCTAGATAGGGACTTTTTTTTTTTTACCCCTTTGAGGTTGCTGGGATGGGGAATTATCCCTATCTGACTCCATATAGATGAATTCCCATTGCAGCAAGGTCCCTGATGGAGATCTGCCAAAGGAAGGGAAAAAGTTCCTGACGGGGATGGGTTTGATAGATTGGATTTATGTGATTCCTCCATAGTTTGCCAAAACCTGTGATCAACCTACCTAGGGTCTTATCTTCTGGGTGGAGTCCCACCAGAATGGAAGCTAGAGTCTTTGCCACACAACCAGACAGGGCTAGACAGATAAACTGTTGAAATATGAATAGGAGATTGAGAAAGCATAGCTGTGTGTGCAAATGAGTAGGCTGAGCATGGTGGAAGGGGGTACTACAGCTGCTGTCCTGCCAGGTGGATGAGAGTATTGACAACCTCTTCAAACAAGAAACTGAAAACATGGGGTTCATAAAAAGTTATTGATCAGCATATGGGGGGTGCTAGTGAAACTCTACTGAGAAATCTGGGATGGGGCAATAAAGAGCATTCAATCTCTCTCAAGTTAAGGCATCCCCTAAGATTCCCATGCCACTTGGCAGCCCTGAGCCACTTAAGTCTCTCTATTTAGATTTTAAGAGCTTTGGGGATGAGTTTACCTAGGGCCAACGCCATGGGCCTAGAAAGGGAGAGGAAGATAACAAGTATACAAGGGACCACTGGACACTGGGAAACAGTTTACTATATGGGGCTCCAAACAAATACATAGAGACTCCCCGATTTTCATAAGGAAATTTAGGGGGTAGACTGCTGAGGGCGTGGGGCATCTCTGTTTAGGTGGAAATCAAGGAAGGACCTCCCATGTCCATTCATCCTCCCATGTGGATTATAGTTGTGATCTCAGGAAATATATTGGAATGGATTTTATGAATATTGTGGACAGAAGAGCAGAGAGGTATGAGGAAATGAGATAATATTGTGAAACATTTAGAACCAGTGCCTGGAACATAGTAGGTACTTTATCAATACTTATTCCCTTTCTTTTCCTCTAGGACATCTTGGATTTTAGTACCCACAAACAACACAGGTCCTTTTGGTAGAGGGGTTGGAGTGGTGAAAGATATTTCCTCACTAGTGATAGAGATGGAGGATGGAATTTTGCTTTGTCAACACCCACTTCCCTGGTGTGGCCAGTTAAACATGTAGATGGTGCCTGGCAGCTTAGAGGGGACTAAAGAAAGCTTAACAAAGTTGTCATACCAATTGCTGCAATTGTTCCTAACCCAAGGTGAGTAATACGAGGTTATCAACTTCGTCAGTGTCTTTATTTTTGTGGTTGAGACTAGTCAGGAATGATTCGCTTTCACCTAGGAATGAGTCCAGTTGTTGTTTGTCCTTTGTTTTTAAAGAGGACTGATGACCTCACAGGGCGATGACTTGACTTGCTTGTGAATTGGATTTACATGAGGCAGAGTTGTACAAAGTCGTCAGCCTCACTCTTTTCTTCCAAAGTCATTGAAGTCCAGTTGCAAGACAAAAATCAAGATAACTGGTGATGGCCCAGGATGACCTTGGTGTCTTTAATGTCTGACCAAACTCTAAGTACTCCACAGCACCTACTTCAGCTACCTTCATAGATGTTGGAACAAATGGTTCTCATCCACCCATTTCACCAGGGGAAGTCTTCACATGCTTCACGTGTCTAAGGGTAGATATCCCTTTAAGTCATCAACAGATTTGAAGCCTGTTGGTTACCCTCAGCCTGGTTTAGTCCATCTCCTCAGATGGTTTTACTGGAGTGTATCTGCTGCACATGCTTCTTTTTTTTTTTTATTAATTTGTTTGTTTCCTTTTAGTTTACAGGATTCAATTCCACAATTCCTTAAGTTTCACATTTTGTCCCCCTCCCTGCCCTCCCCCTCCATGGCAGCTTATTCTCAAGTATAGGATCTGTAAATACTTTCACATTATACATTAGTCAGGTTATAAGGACGGATTGTACCAGCTGGAATGAAAAATGGTAAAGAGGACATAAAACCAAATAAAAAGAAGGAAAAAGATCAGGTATTTTGCTTCCACCTGGATATAAACTTAATTCTTTCTAGTTCTTTCTCTGGATGCACATATTTCTCTCCATCATGAGTCTTTTGGGATTTACTTATATCACTGCATTGCTGAGAAGAGTCCAGTCTATCAAAGTTGGTCATCACACATACTTTGTGTCTGTAATTGTGTACAAATTTCTCCTGGTTCTATTCTTCTCACTCAGCATCAGTTCTTTTAAGCCTCTCCAGGTAAATATGAAGACCGTCTGCTCCTCGTTTCTTGTAGCACAATAGTATTCCATAACATGCATATACCACAACTTATTCAGCCATTCCCCAATTGATGGGCACCCCCTTAATTTCCAATTCTTTGCTACCACTAAAAGAGGTGCTATAAACATTTTTGTACATATGGGTCTTTCTCCCATTTCTATGATCTCTTTGGGATATAACATTAGGAGTGGTATTGCTGGATCAAAGGGTATGAAAGTATTTATAGCCCTTTGGGCATAATTCCAGATTGCTCTCCAGAAAGGCTGGATCAGTTCACAACTCCACCAGCAATTCATTAGTGTTCCAATTTGCCCACATCCTCTCCAGCATTTGTCATTTTCCTGTTTTGTCATCTTAGCCAATCTGACTGGTGAGATGTGGTACCTCAGAGTTGTTTTGATTTGCATTTTTCTAATCAATAGTGAATTAGAGCATTTCTTCATGTGCTTATAGATAGCTTTAATTTCTTTCTCTGAAAACTGCCTGTTCATATCCTTTGACCATTTATCAATTGGGGAATGACTTGTATTCTTATAAATTTGACTCAATTCTCTGTATATTTTAGAAATGAGTCCTTTGTCAGAGACATAGGTTGTAAAGATTCTTTCCCAATTTCCCACCTCCTTCTTAATCTTGGTTACATTGGCTTTGTTTGTACAGAAACTTTTCAATTTCACATAGTCAAAATTATTCATTTTACATTTTATAATGTTCCCTAATTCTTGTTTAGTCATAAAGTGTTTCCCTCTCCACAAGTCTGATAGGTAAACTATTCCTTGTTTTAGGAGACTGCTTACAGTATCAACCTTTATACCTAGATCATGCACCCATTTAGACTTGATTTTGGTATATGGTGTTAGATAATGGTCTATGCCCAGTTTCTGCCATACTATATTCCAGTTTTCCCAGCAGTTTTGGTCAAATAGTGAGTTCTTATCCCAAAAACCAGGGTCTGGAGGTTTATCAAACAATACATTACTACAGTCATTGACTTCTGAATCTTGTGTGCCTAATCTATTCCATTGATCCACTCCTCTATTCTTCAGCCAGTACCAAGTAGTTTTGATGACTGCTGCTTTATAATACAGATTGAAATCTGGTATAGCTAGTCCACCTTCCCTAGGATTTCTTTTCATTAATTCCCTTGATATTCTGGACCGTTTATTTTTCCAAATGAATTTTGTTACTATTTTTTCTAGCTCTATAAAGTAGTTTTTTGGTAAATTAATTGGTATGGCACTAAATATATAATTTAATTTAGGTAAAATTGTCATTTTTATTATATTAGCTTGACCCAGCCATGAGCAATTGATATTTTTCCAATTAGTTAGATCTGACTTTATTTGTGTGAAAAGTGTTTTGTAGTTATGATCATTCAGGTCCTCGGTTTGTTTTGGTGGGTAGATTCCCAAATATTTTATAATGTCTACAGTAACTTTAAATGGGATTTCTCTTTCTATCTCTTGCTGTTGAATTTCATTGGAAATATATAGGAATGCAGAGGATTTATGTGGGTTTATTTTATATCCTGCAACTTTGCCAAATTTATTTATTGTTTCAAGTAGTTTTTTACTTGATTCTCTAGGATTCTCTAAGTATATCATCATATCATCTGCAAAGAGTGATAGCTTGGTTTCTTCTTTGCCTAATTTGATTTCTTTTTCTTCTCTAATTGCTACTGCTAACATTTCTAGTACCAGATTGAATAAGAGGGGTGATAGTGGACATCCTTGTTTCACCCCTGATCTTATGGGAAATGCTTCTAGCTTCTCCCCATTACATATAACACTTGCTGATGGCTGTAAATAGATGCTACCTATTATTTTAAGGAAGGCTCCATTTATTCCTATACTTTCTAATGTTTTTAAAAGTAATGGATGTTGTATTTTGTCAAAAGCCTTTTCTGCATCTATTGAAATGACCATGTGGTTTCTGCAAGTTTTATTGTTGATATGATCAATTATACTGATGGTTTTCCTCATATTAAACCATCCTTGCATTCCTGGAATAAATCCTACCTGATCAAAGTGTATTATTCTTGAGATAAGGTGCTGTAGTCTTTTTGCTAGTATTTTATTTAGAATTTTTTCATGAGGGAGATTGATCTATAATTTTCTTTCTCTGTTTTATCTCTTCCTGATTTAGGTATCAGTACCATATTTGTATCATAAAAAGAATTTGGTAGGACTCCTTCTTCACTAATTTTCCCAAATAGTTTGTAGAGTATTGGAATCAATTGTTCTTTAAATGTTTGATAGAATTCACTAGTGAATCCATCTGGCCTTGGAGATTTTTCCTAGGGAGCTGACTGATGGCTTGTTCAATTTCTTTTTCTGAGATGGGATTATTTAAGTAATTGACTTCCTCTTCAGTTAATCTGGGCAACTTGTATGTTTGTAAATATTCATCCATTTCCCTAAGATTGTCAAATTTATGTGCATACAATTAGGAAAAATAATTCCTAATTATTGTTTTTATTTCCTCTTCATTGGAGGTAGATTCACCCTTTTCATTTTTGATGCTCATACTTTGGTTTTCTTCTTTCTTTTTTATCATATTGACTAAGGGTCTATCAATTTTGTTGGTTTTTTCATAAAACCAGCTCTTGTTTTTATTTATTAATTCAATAGTTTTCTTAATTTCAATTTTATTAATCTCTCCTTTTGTCTTCAATATTTCTAGTTTAGTATTTAATTGGGGATTTTGAATTTGTTCTTTTTCTAGGTTTTTTAATTGCATGCCCAATTCGTTGAGCTCCCTTTTCTCTAATTTAATTACATATGCACTCAGGGATATAAAACTTCCCCTAAGAACTGCCTTTAATGCATCCCACAGATTTTGGTATGTTGTCTCATGATTATCATTCTCTTAAATGAAATTACTGATTGTTTCTATAATTTCTTGTTTGACCCACTCATTCTTTAGGATTAAATTGTTTAATTTCCAATAGTTTTTAGTCTGTCTTTCCCTGGCCCTTTATTGCATATAATTTTTATTGCATCATGATCTGAGAAGGATGCATTTAATATTTCTGCCTTACTGCATAGAATTGTGAGGTTTTTATGCCCTAGAACATGGTCACTTTTTGAGTATGTGCCATGAACCCCTTAGAAGAAAGTATATTCCTTTTTATCCCCATTCAGTTTTCTCCAGAGATCTATCATACCTATCCTCTCTAAAATCCTGTTCACCTCCTTAACTTCTTTCTTGTTTATTTTGAGGTTGGATTTATCAAGTTCAGAGAGGGGGAGATTAAGGTCTCCCACTAGTATAGTTTTGCTATCTTTTTCTTCCTCTTATTCCTTTACCTTCTCCTCTAGGAATTTGGATGCTACACCACTTGGTGCATATATGTTAAGTAATGATATTGCTTCATTCTCGATGGTGCCTTTTAACAGGATATAATTTCCTTCCTTATCTCTTTTAATTAGGTCAGTTTTTGCTTTTGCTTTATCTGAGATAAGGATTGATACCCCTGCTTTTTTTACTTTAGCTGAGGCATGATATATTTTATTCCAACCTTTTACCTTTACCTTGTGTGTATCCCTCTGTTTCAGATGTGTTTCTTTTAAACAGCATATTGTAGGATTATGATTTCCAATCCATTCTGCTATCCGTCTCTGTTTTATGGGAGAGTTCATTCCATTCCCATTTACAGTTATGATTGTTATCTGTTTCTTTCCCCCCATCCTATTCCTGCCCCTGTTAATGTTCATATTTTCCCTCCCTTCTCCCTTCCCCCTCCTTAATAGTTTTCCTTTTGACCACTGCCTCCCTCAGTGTTCCTTTTTCAGCCCCCCTCCCTTTTCCTCCCTTTTCCCCCTATTACTTCCCTCCCTACAAACCACCCCCACCCCCCTTTTGTAACCCTTTCCCCCTCCTACTGCCTGTAAGATATTTTTATACTTGATGAAGTATGCTATTTCTTCTTTGCATCAAGAGTGACAGGAACAAATCTCATGCGAAGCTCCTCTCCCTCCTCTCTTTCCCTCTAAAATGATACTTTCTGCGTTTCTTCTCCATAGAGTCCTATGCTTAACTGGTTGTTATTCCCTCCTTGTACCAGAACCAATGAGGGAAAAGCTCATATGCTTTCCAACTCCCTCCCTTTTTTTCCTCTGCTATACAGTTTTTATGCCTCTATGAGCAGCATATTTTACCCTTTTCCCCTTCAACCATTCCCTTTCTTCCATTGCAGTCCCTTTGTAGCCCTTAATAAGATTTTTTTTAATTGTCATTTTGTGTATTTTATAGTCATACCCTCTACTTGTCTATAACCAGTTTGTTCTTATCAAATAGCAGGGTGTGTGTGTGTTCTCCTTGTTTACCTTTCTAAGTCACTGTTGCATCTCGTAATTGGAGGTTGAATTTTCCATTGAGTTCTGGCTTTTTTATCAAGAAGGTCTGGAACTCTGTTATATCATTGAATGACCATCTCCTTGCCTGGAAGAATATGCTCAGTCTCATTGGGTATGTGATCCTTGGTTGTAACCCGAGCTCTTTTGCCTTCTGGAAAATTGTATTCCACTGCCTCCAATCTTTCAGTGTAGAGGCCACCAAATCCTGTGCAATCCTCACTGTGGACCCTCAATATTTGAATTGTTTCTCTTTGGCCACTTGAAGTATTTTCTCTTTTATCTGGTAGTTCTGGAGTTTGGCCACAACATTTTGAGGACTTTTCAGTTTGAGATCTCTTTCAGCAGGTGTCCAGTGGATTCTCTCGATTTCTATTTTACCCTCAGGTTCTAGTATCTCAGGGCAGTTTTCCTTAATGAGCTCTTGGAGAATGTTGTCCAGGCTCATTTTTTCATCATAATTTTCGGGTAGGCCTATGATTCTCAGATTATCTCTCCTTGATCTGTTTTCCAGGTCAGTTATTTTTTCTTTGAGGTATTTTACCTCTTTTTCTAATTTTTCATTCTTCTTGTTTTGCTTGGCTAATTCTTGGTTCCCCATAGAGTTATTTGTTTCCATATGGTTAATTCTGGTTTTTAGCAAATCATTTTCCTTGGTTAATTTTTGAAGCTCCTTTTCCATATCATACACTTTTCTTTTTAGAGAGATGTTTTCCTCATTATAATGTTTTTCTAATTCTGCTATTTTCATTTTGAGAGAATTATTCATTTTGTCTTCTATCTCTCTCATTTTGTTTTCAAAGTTCCTTTTGATCTCATCTAGGAGAGCCTTCTGTGCTTGGGACCCATTCCCTGTTGAAGTTTCAGCTTTGGGTGTGGAGTTCACATTGTCTCCTTCTGAGGTTGGTTCCTCCCTCTGAGGATAGTAGGACTCCAGATTCTTTGTCTTTGTAGTCTGCTTTCTACCCATTTTGAGGCAGGGTCCTAGCCACACCCTTCCTCTAGGATCCCAAGCCTTTACTGTAGAGGGTTTTGCCCTGGGGCAAGGGTTACTATGTTTTCAGGGTGGGGGGGGCGGTTGGAGCAAATGAGGTTCACTCTGTCATCCTAATCTTTGGAGGTCCTGAAATGGGCTTTTTAAAAAAATTTCTGGGCTATGAAGTGGTAACCCCAGGAGTGTTTGCTGTCCAGGACAGGGGCCCCTGTATTTGCTTCTTACCTTGCTCTTTCCAGTCCCAGCCCTTGGTGATAGGCCTCATAGTGGACCTTGTAGTTGGTAGGAAGACTTGCCCTCCAAGTTGATCAGGCCCCTTCCAGGCCTGCCTCTGCTGGCCACGCCGCGCCTTCCTGGCTTGCTCCTGCGGCTGCCAGCTGCGTCACGCTGTGCATGCTTCTTAAAGACACAAATGAGAGAGCTGGTGGCAGGTGGATACCAAAGGTGAATGAGCAGCCCTGAAAAGGGCTCCACAAACCTTCGCACCAGAGATGCTAGTCCTTCTCGTACACCTTCACTGTCCTTTCTCAGGGCTACCTGACTTCACCCTTAGACTGCCACAATCTGGTGGGGAGAGAAAAGGCTCTTCCTGAAAAGGGCTTTCCTTCCTGAAGGCATTGAGATATGCCACTACACCAATGCTATAATGTTGACAAGGGCAGATGAGTTCACAGTAGCTGAGACTCTGGATTGAATAGTGACACATATGAGTGACAAGGGGTGGGAAATCAACCCCAAGAAAATCTAGTGCCCAGCCTGATCAGTAGAAGTTCTTGAGAATACAGTAGAATCCAGAAAATACAGATGTTTATTGACACAGGTTAGAATAAACTACTGGCATTGCTTCCTCATAATCCAAAAAGGAAGGCTGACACTTATTGGATGTTTCCATTTCTGGAGAACTCACATTTCACATTTTGGTATCCTGATGGCTCCCATTTACCAATTTACTTGCAAATTTGCTTCTTTTGAATGGAGCCCAGAACAAACTACAATTCTGGAAGACCTAAAGCAGACCATATTATTGTATCTCCTGTAGGCTCTTATAACTTTGTGTGGCCAGGTATTTAGAAATCTATCTCCACAAAGATCAGGCAAAGTAAAACCTTTGGCAGGCAACTACAGATGGAAAGACCAAACAACAATTTGGTTTCTGGAGCCCAAAAGTTCCCAAAACAACTACTCATTATATCACTTTTGAAAAGAAGTTGCTCTCTTGCTACAAGGTTCTAGTTGCTACCAAGTCAATCGCATCAAATTATTCCTCCACCAAAAGTTGCCTATGAGTTTGATGATAAGAGATGGGTTCCTTAACAAGATGGGTAGGGCACAAGTGGCATCTAGTGTCAAATGGAAATGATACATTAAAGCTTAAGCCCTCCCAGGCCCCTTGGATTTTAGTGCCCTTCACAAACAGATTGTGATTCTGTTAGCCCTGCCAGCCCAGTGGGCCTATAAGGACCTGACTCCTAAGGAATGCCATCTGTCTTATTTACTGATTGCTCTTATTCCCTCTATGTAAGAGGTACATGAAACTCCAGGAGCCATGAATCTGGTAACTGATGATACTCCAAGGGATGGAAGTATTGTTAGATCCTTCCATTTGGTTGAGTTGTAAGTTGCATGACTGATATGAGGAAGTCTTGAGGGATGGGAGTGATAATATTTTTATTTATACTAATTTTTGAGCAGTGGTCATAAGTCTGGTAGGGTTACCTAGAGCCTGAAAAGATTAAGGCTGGACTAGCAAGGACTGTTTGTTTGAAATGAAGACCAATGTAGGAATTTTACTGACATCTTTCATCAATCACATGTAATTGTTTGTGAGGTACATTAGTGCCAGAGACAACAGACACTCTCAGCTGAACTGAATAAGAACGGTCATTTCCTTATTGAGAAAAGCAGAGATTGGAAAATGGGTCCATAGCCTATGAGGATATGTGGACCATCGTACCATGTTGGTGTAGGCTTGGGACAATATGCTTCCCCCTAACAAAGGTTGATGCAGCTATTTCTACCCCATTGTACTCCTCATACCGATCAGAGCGCCTATCTCTGACAGACCAATATGACACGATTCTCAATGGTTCCTGGCCTCTGACTGGCAAATTGATTACAGTGGCCTTCTTCTACCACTTAAGGGCAAGAGGTCTGTTTCAAGTATAATTTTTAATAAAAAAAACTTATTGTTGATTTCTGGTTTCTACTCCATTCTACTGTCCTCTTCTATTTTCAACAAACTCTGGTGACTTCCTATTGCTTCCAAGAGCAAATACAAAAGGCATTTAAAGTCCTTCATAACCTAGCTCCCTCCTACCTTTCCAGTCGTATTACACCTTTCTCCCCAGCAAGTATCTTTCAATCCAGTGACACTGGCCTCCCAGTTGTTCCTCAAACAATCTCTCAGGTTTGGGCATTTTCTAGGTCTGTCTCCCATGCCTAGAACACTCTCTTCCTGGCTTCCTTTAGGTTTCAACTAAAATCTCACCTTTTACAGGAAGCCTTACTTCTTTATTCCAGTGTTTTCCCTCTCTCACAATCTAACCCCCCTAATTATCCTGTATATAACTCATTTTGTCATGTTGTCCCCCTCTTTAGAGTATGAAATCCTTGAGGTAAGGGGCTGTCTTTTTTTTTTTTCTGGGAACAATTTCACTTTATTGACACATTAAATACAGGAAAGTAGCTTGGGAATAGGGGGCATGGAAAAGGAAAGGACCTGGGGCTGGGCCTCATAGATTGAAGGCAAGAAGGGAGAACAGGATCCCTGTAACCTCAGGTTTATGCTTATAACCTGGGGCTAAAGGGGGGGGGCCCAGCAGGCAAGTGGCCCAGGGACATAGCTCAGGGTCTGAGGCATGAGGAACTGGCTGGGCAGAAGCCTATTCTCTCCTAGGGGGAGGCTGGCAGGCAGCCCTGAGACATGAATGTACACAACACAGCCAGGGCCCTGAGTAAGGGGCTGTTTTTTGCCTCCTTTTGTGTTCCCAGTATTTAGCATAGTGCCTGGCACTTAGTAAGTGCTTAACAAATGTGTATTGATTGATTGATTATAGATCATCACATTCACAACATTAATTATTTCCCTTCATTTCCCTATTGTCTTATACTTTTCTTTCTCTTGCCCCCACTTTTAAGACTGACTAAATCCTCCTTTAATCCTCTTATTCCTCCACTTTTCCTTAACCACTTTCCTCCATTTTTGCTGTTTGGGGAAATGTATTTCCATAGCCAACTCTGTGTGTGTGTGTGTTTGACCAGTTCAGATAAGTGTGTAATCTACTCTCCCCTGATGCCTCTGCCTTGTTTTTACAGATTTCTACTTGAGCTTTTCTTGACATAATTTTCCCCATTCTTCTTCTTTCTTACACTCCCCATTGCAGTCCATTTCTTTCCCTCTCCCTTTCCATTCTTTTTTTAAATAACAGAATCACACTCAGACCCTTTTTCTAGTTAGATTCCCTCTATGACCCCTGATGAAAATTTAGTTCTAAGGGAAACATTTATCATCTCCTAGGATAACAATGAAAAAAAATTATCCTTTTTTTTAAAAGTCTCTTACATTTACTCATGTTTAGCTCACCCTTGTTTACCTTTTTATGCCTTCTTCACTCTTGTGTTTGTATGTTAAATATTCTTTTCAGCTGTGGCTTTTCATCAGGAATGCTTAAAAGTCCTCTCTTACATTAAAGGTGCATTTCCCACCAACACCCCAGGATTATACTCAATTTTGCTGGATTGTTTTTTTTTGGGGGGGGGGGTTTAGAACTATTTCCTTTGTCTTCTGGAATATTGTGTTCCAATCCCTCTGTTCCTCCTCCCTTTCCTCTTCCCCCTCCTTTTCTCCTTCTGTCCATATGGGGAGTCACATCTTTATATGTGGGTATACTGTCCAAAGGAATATAAAAATTATTTTTTTACCTGTTCCTAAATGGTTTTACTTTAAAAAAATTTTTTAAATCATATCATACTCACATTTACTCCAGTCTTTCTTATGAACTACCCAGTTACTAATAACAATCTTAGACATACATTTTACATTTCCTCATATAAATTGTAAGCAGTCTGTCCTTACAGAATCCCTTGTAATTAGTCTTTGATATACACCTTATATTGCTCTTGGATCTTATATGTCAAATCTCTATTAAGTTCATGGTTGGTATTTTTTAAAACAAAATCCTGAAAGTCTGACAATTATTAAATGTCATTTTTTTCATTCAGAATTATGCTTACCTTTGCTGGGTGTGATATTTTCAGCTGAAACCCCAGTTCTTTTGCTCTTCCATATATAGTGTTTCAAGACCTGTGGTCTCCTAGTATTGTTGCTGCTAGGTCTTGGGTGTTTCTAATTGTGGCACTGCTATATTTAAATTAATTTTTTTTCTCATTGCTCACAATATTTTATCATTTAGGTGAGCCTTTGGGAATTTGATTATGATATTCCTATAGGTTTTCCTCACAGAATCTTTCAGGTGGCAATTTGTGAATTTCTTCTATTTCTACTTTCCCCTCTTGTTCTAACACTTCAGGACAATTTTCTTTAATTATTTTTTGCATTATTGTATCAAGTTTTTTTTATTGTAGCTTTCAGGTTCTCCATTTAAATTTTCTCATTTCCTTATTGAATAAAGCTGCAGTTAGAAATAATTTGAATTCATAAATTTGTGAATTCTCCTATTCTCATCCACTTTATAAACAGGTTAAACAAACATTATTTTACAAAACTGTCAGTTCCTACATATAACACAAGAAGGCAAATGAATGGTTTTTACTAGAGTTAAAAATTCTTTCTTTAGGGGTGGCTAGGTGGCACAGTGAATAGAGCACCAGCCCTGGAGTCAGGAAGACCTGAGTTCAAATCTGGCCTCAGACACTTAAAACAAAAAACTAGCTGTGTGACCTTGGGCAAATCACTTAACCCCAATTGCCCTCCAAAAAAAAAAGCAAAAAAAATCTTTTTCTTCTTTCCTTTCTTCCTTCCTTCCTTCCTTCCTTCCTTCCTTCCTTCCTTCCTTCCTTCCTTTCTTTCTTTCTTTCTTTCTTTCTTTCTTTCTTTCTTTCTTTCTTTCTTTCTTTCTTTCTTTCTTTCTTTCTTTCTCTTTCTTTCTTTCCTTCTTTCCTTCTTTCTTTCTTTTCCTGGATCTATGGGTGACTGCTAATTTTTCTGCCTCTTTCTTTGAAAGAAATACTATCTCTCTGAGAGGCCACATTTTGCCTATAATTTAATATTTTACCTGATGACAAATCTTGAAAACAATATTAGGAGTACCACGTACTTTCTTCATTATAATATCCTAACTCAGGACTCATATTTCCTAGTTCAGAACATTTTGCAAGACACTGAACTTTTCACTTTGTGCAAGACTAAATGAAGATTTGATTTTTACTGAGCAATTTTCCATCAGTGACTCCTTCTCCTCCAAATTAAAAAAAATTCTACTGCAATGAATTCAACATAAATGGTTCTTTTACTGGCAGTGGGTGCATCTTTATATGATTTTCACAGATATAAACCAATCAGAGGAAAAAAGATGATACCAAATTAGGTTTCTTCTTTATCTAAGAAATTCTCCCAAAACATTCCACAGTGTGTACACAAATTAACCTTTTTATACAACCCATAAGGCTTGACTACTTGATTAACTTAAATTGCCTTCCTGAAGAACAGGAGTAGTTCTAGTATGCTATTACAAAAACCACTCTCTAGGAGTGCTAGTCCCTCAAGTGGGAAATACCTTTTAAATGATAAGGTAACTAAGAAGGATGACAGTTGTTCAGTGAATATAATTCTACAACCAAAACAGGGACAAAATATCTAACTTATCAAAAGACTTGAATTGCTAAACATTACAAAGGGCATTGTCAGATGAAAATACCATCAACCAGCCTCCTTGTCCCAGTAAAAGTATTTTCAGTGTTTCAAACTCAGAGGTATTAAAAAATTGGGAATCAGAGTATCTGAGTTCAAACCCCAGTTCTGATTTTTATTCCCTATATGTCACTTAACCTCTATGAGTTTCAATTTACTTCTTTGAAGAATTGGACTAGAATGATCCCTAATTTTCTTTCCAGATCTAAATCAGGACCTTATGTTGGATCAAAGTGGTACAGTGAAAATATCATTGTCCTTGGATTCAAAAGAGCTGAATTCAACTCTTGCCTAATATTGATGTTATCTACATGACATTAACTAATATCATGAAGGTAGCATAGTAACTTCTCTGAGCCTCACCTTCTTCATCTGTAAAATGAAGGACTTATATTAGATGACCTGTGAGTCCAACTATGATCTATGATTCTTTCTGACATCTATCTTTGCAACTCACTATGGAAGACTTAAGACTTCTTCCTCCTAGAAAAAAGAAAAAAAAAGACTTCTTTCTTCCCTTCCTTCTATATCATTACCTTAAGGAAGAGCAATCATTAAACTGTTGACATTTCCTCATTTTTCAACAATTTGTAAAATGGAAAAGCAAAGTCTGGTGCCTGAAAGAATATTTGAGAGCTATGAGAGGGAAGGGGAGAATCTTGGCCCTTCAAAAGGGAATGAAATTTTTGCTCTAGGGTATTCAATGGTGCATCCCAAAGATGCACCATTATTTATTTATTTTTTTAAGCAATTGGGGTGAAGTAACTTGCTCAAGGTTACATGGCCAGGTGTTTCTGGGTGGGTGCTAAGTGTCTGAGCCCAGATTCGATCCCCAGGTCATCCTGACACTGGAGCCTGTGCTCTTACTCACTGTGCTACCTGGCCACCCCAATTTATTTATTTTTTTGTTAGGGAGAAGGGGAAGAAACTCTCTTGCTAACTTTCTATCTCTCTTCCTCCTTCACCCCCTCCCCCCACCCTACATTGCTTCCAGTACTTCAGGTTTCAAATTGATTCTTTTCTCTGGAGAGTATCAGAGCAAAGATATGTGACTATTTTGGAAAATGCTATTTTTCACCCACTGTATCTCCCTCTCAGGATAGATGCTTCCAAACCTCTTTCTCCTGTGCCCTAAAGCACTCCTATTCTGCCCTCTCTTCAGTCTTATTACCTTCAGAGCAAAGAAACTGTAGCAGGACCTTAGTCCTGTCAGTCTAGCACCTTTGCCCAGAAGCTACTCACAATAAAAGGCAAGGAACAGATGGTAAAGAGCACCATCATGTCTGACAGTACCAAAGGGTGGTCCAGTGCCTTTAGAAGCTGGAGGGTGGGAGTTGACTCTTTCTCTCTCCCCTGAATCCAGTTAAGTCCTTAGTCACAGAGCAAGGAAACTTATGCATTCTGCATGGTATTTAGGTTGCATAGCATAGTGGCCAAGATGAGCATCGCCATTAACATAGCATACAGCATTGAATAGCTTACTGTTGACAAGGAGTGCTGCTCACTTGTCATGTGTATGAAGCACCAAGTTCCTGGGAAGTATTTTATATACTTTCCAAAGCCCACAAATGGCAGGGAACAGAAGAAGAGGCAGAATATTCCAAACACAGGAGCCACCAGTACCAAACTGGATAGAGTTGATTTCTTGGTTGGTTGTTATCCTTTCTTCTCAAATAAGACCAAAGTGACATCACTAAACTAGAGTCAAGTTATGGTGTGTCCAGCTGTGGCAGATCAGACCAATACTAGCTTGGAATATTCTACCACAGGTTGGGCACAAATAGTCCATGTGAACTCTTGGGGTAGATTCCCCAAATGTGTGTATCTTGCATTTCTTTGGAGCTACTTCAATTCTGCTTTGCTCATAGAGCACAACACCTCTCTGATGAGGGCATACCATTCTGGATGTACCAGAACCAATGTATCCCATGTCACAAATCAGTTCCAATGTTCTTGAGACCTTGAGAGTGGCCTTGTGCAACTTTTCCTGATCACCATATGAACACTTGTCCTGTGTGAGTTTTCCACAAAAATAAATCATTTTGGCAAGCATACATTTGGCATTTGAACAGCATGGTCAGCTCATTGGAGTTGAGCTCTCTGCAGTAGAGTTTGAATGCTTGGCAGTTTAGTTCAAGAAAGGACCTCAGTGTCTGGCATCTTATCCTTCCAGGTGACCTTCAGTATCTTCCTAAGACAATTAAAATGAAGATGATTAAGTTTCCTGGCATGGCACTGGTATACTATCCAGATTTCACAGGCATACAACAATGGCATCAGCACAATGGCTCTGTAGAACTTAAATTTGGTAGTTAGTCTAATACCTCTTCTTTCCCACACCTTCTTTCAGAACCTCCCAAACAGTGAGCTGGCTCTGGCAACACATTCATCCACCTCATCATCTCTGTGTACTAGAAAGTATACTGCCAAGAAAAGTGAACTTACCCACAGCATTTAAAACTTCTCCATTTGCTGTAACCAATACTTCCACTTATGGGTGGTGTGATGCTGACTGATGGAGTTCCTGTGTTTTCTTGGTGTTGATTATTAGGCCAATATTAGCACAAGCAGTAGAGAATTGATCCATACTATGCTGCTTCTCAGTTTCAGAGGCTGCATTGAATACACAATCATCTGCAAACAAAAAATCGTGCACCAACAAGCCTTCCACTTTGGTCTTGGCTTGTAGTCTTTGTAAGTTGAAGAATTTACCATCAGTGCATTAGCTGACCTGATGACACATCTGTCCTCATTGAAGGTGTTTGACAACATGGTTGAAAACATCATGCTAAAAATCATAGGAACAAGCACACAGTCTTGTTTTGCCTCACTGGTGACTGAAAAAGTGCAAGAGAAATGCCCATTATCCAGAACCTGGGCAAGCATATCAATGTGAAATTAATGTACAATATTGATTAACTTCTCTAGGAAATCAAATTTTGACATAATTTTCCATAAACCTTCATGACTAACAGTATCTAAGGTCTTGGTCATATTCACAATCATTGTGTACAGTCTTCTGTTCTGCTCCTGGCATTTCTCCTGGAGTTGTTGGGCAACAAACACCATATTGACTATTCCTTGGTCCGACCATCTTTCAGGTGAAGGATCAGTCTATCAAGGAGGACTCCAGCAAGAATCTTGCCAGCAATGACTAAGAGAGAGATCCCCCTGTAATTGTCACAGAACAATCTATTTCCTTTACCTTTGTACAGATGGACAATGGATGTATTCTTAATATCCTGGGGAGCAATGGATCCCCCACCTTGTAAATCTCAGTTGGAACAGAATCAGGACCAGGTGCTTTGCCACATGAAAGGAGCCAAATGGCATTCAAAACCTCTTTTTCAGTTTAAACTTCAGGTAGGGAGGGAATGACTTCAACCTGAGGTACACAGTCAATGGGCTCAGCATTGATTGATGATGGTCTGTTGAGAACACTATGGAAGTGTTCAGCCCATCTCTCTAGGATCATATTATCACTAATCAACGTGGCTCCATCACTGAGTAGTTGAGATGCACCATAGGTCTTTAGCTCATAAATAGCCATCAGGACATCATAAAAGTGCTTTGGATTGCTACCGTCATTATAAATCATACTATATATATATATACCGTCATTATAAAAAAACTGAATTTCAAATGTCTTCTTACTGAGTCAGGAATCCTGCATCTTTCTAAGCTTTACTTGTACTTTGCTTTTGATGGAATTAAATTCTGTCTTCTTAGATATGGATGAATTATCCTGCTGGTAAACTCTATGGAGTTCTCATTTTTACATTTAGCAGCTTCTTAATTTCCCCATCATTTTTGTCAAACCAGTCTTGATGTTTGAGGGTATTCTAGCCCAGATGAACAAATGTAGTACTGTACTCCAAATCTCTGAAAGCTGACCATTCCTTTTCTCCTCCACTGTTGCCGACTATATGTTGGATCAACTTTCCTTCCAAGTTAGCAACAAACTGTTCCACTCAGAGAAATGCTCTAATCTGTTGACATCAATTCTTCTCATTTTGCCTTGGGACAACCAGTTTTGTGAATGTGAATATTTAGCTTGGAGAGGATAAGCCTATGATCAGTCCAGCACTCTGTGCTACACATTGCCTTTGTCACTTCTCACATCCTGCCTGCCTGTTCTCTTCACAATTACATAGTCTCTTAAATGACAGTGTTTGCTGTGAGAGCGCATCCTTGAAGTTTTACTGTGTTTAGGTGACTGGAAAACAGTGTCAGTGATGAGAAAATCATGAGAAGCACAAGTCTTCAGTAGTAAGTGACCACTGCTGGTGCTATTTCCAACTCCATTCATCCCAAGGACTCCCTGACATGTCTAGTGAGTATACTAAATCACACTGGCACTGGGTGTTAACTATTCTTTTTTTTGTTGTTGAAACAAGTTCTCAGAACAAAATATTGGGAACTATTGAATGAGATGAACACACGTTTTTCTTGAGTCTAATTTATGGAATAAATTCTCTAAATGCAAACCATTTTTAAATTGGATTTTTTTTGTCATTAAAGCTAAAAAAAATAAGCCCATTTCAAAATCACCATATAGAAACCTAGAAAAGAAAAAAATTAAAGAACAATTGTGTGTACTTGTGCATGCACTATATTCACAGTGTGCATGATATTAAAAGTTGCCTATCACATTATTGGTGCTTAGTTATCAAAGAGCTTGTGATTCTTCTTTCTTTTTTTCAATGTTATTTAACTCTTCAGATAAGAGAATTCTTGTTAACACAGCTTTACATCAAATAAATAGCTATAATCATAGATTATATATAGTCCTTAGAAACCTTTCAGACCTGTCTATAACAATTCTCATGGAACATAGCATTTTGGTAGTTCATAGGTTTAATTTTAACCAATTTTTTTTTAAGTTTACATCATTCATTTCCACAAGATTTTGAGTTACAAATTTTCTCCCCATCTTACCTACCCACCACCCCTAAACAACGATCCCACTGTATACCTCCTCCCTGAATCTGCTCTCTCCTATATCCTCACCCAACCCCCCTCCAATTTTCCAGTAGGGCAAGATGGATCTTTCTACCCCAGTGCCTGTATATCTTATTTCCCAGTTGCATGTAAGAAGAAATAATAATAATATATTTTTTAAACATTTGATTTAAAAATTTTGAAAGCCAGATTCTTTCCCTTCCTCCCTTGTCAACCACTCTTACTGGGAAGATAGACAGTTCAATATAGGTTGTACATGTGTAGCTATGCAAAACATTTCCATAGTGGATATATTGTGAAAGACTGACTATATTTCTCTCCATCCTATCCCTCCCCCCACTTGTTCTATTCTCTACTTTGACCCTGTCCCTTTTCAAAATTGTGGGCTTCTAACTTCCCTCACCCCAACTTGCCCTCCCCTCCATCATCCACCCTCTCATCCCTTTCCCCTTACTCTCCTGTAGGGTGAGATACCCTATTTAGTGTGTATGTCATTCCCTCCCAAAGCCAAATTCAGTGAGAAAATGAGAATAAGGTTGACCCATTCCCTTTTGTCTTCCTGTCTTCTTGTCATTGTAACAGTTTTCCCTTGCCTCTTTTATATAAGATAATTTACCCCATTCTGTCTCTCTCCATCTCCTCTCATTATATTCCTCTCGAACTTCCCAATTTCACCTTTTAAGTATCATCTCTTCCTATTCAATTGGTCCCCTGCCCTCTGTCTATGTATACCATACACACATTCACATATGCATTCATATGCCCATATACCCTCCTATATAGACAAATATATGTACATATATACATTCATATTCCCTCCAATTATTCTCATACTGACAAAAGTTTCATAAGTTACAATTATCATTTTTTCCATGTGGGAATGTAAATAGATCAACTTTGATAAATTCCTTATGATTTCTTTTCCCTGTTTACCTTCTTATGCTTCTCTTGCTTCTTGTATCTGAATGTCAAATTTTCTATTCAACTCTAATTTTTTCATCAAGAATGCTTGAAAGTAGGGGTGACTGGGTGGCACAGTGAGGAGAGCACTGGTCCTGGAGCCAGGAGGACCTAAGTTCATATCTGGCCTTGAAGTACCCACCAGAAATTATACACCAAAGCCCCCTTAAATCTGCTAGAGAGGACCCCTACTAGGTTCCTTGGAAACCACCTAATAGGCTCCAATAGTAAAGAAATGTTTCACCTGTGTTTCTAAAAACATGCCACAGATTCCCATGGATTCAGGTCTGTTTTGCTTCAGTAGAAATAATACTAAGGCTTTGCTTCCATAGGAATAATACTGAGAAAGCTTTTCTTCAATAGGAATAATACTGAGAAGGCTTTGTCTCAATAAGAATAATACTGAGAATGCTTTGCTTCAATAGAAACAATGCTAAAGACATTGCACCCCTTAGAAACATACTCTGTTGCTAGCAACCACATTTTCTATAAAATTATGTCTAACAGAAAGCTCACTACTGTCTTTCCCTCTGAGAGGCAGTCACCAGATGGTTAATAAACACTCCTAAATTATAATTAGCTTTGCTGTCCTGTTATTTCTCGGATATCCATTACAGCCTCAGACACTTAACATACACACACAAAAACTAGCTGTGTGACCTTGGGCAAGTTACTTAACCCCAATTGCCTTCCCCAAAAAAATGCTCGAAAGTCCTCTATTCCATTGAATGACCATATTTCACCTTGAAACATGATACTCAGTTTTGCTGGGTAGGTGATTCTTGGTTTTAATTCCAGCTCCTTTGATCTCTGGAATATCATATTCCAAGTCCTTCAGTCCCTCAGTGTAGAAGCTGCCAGATCCTATGTTATCCTGATCATATTTCCACAATATTCAAATTGTTTCTTCTTGGCTGCTTGTAATATTTTCTCCTTGATCTGGGAACTCCAGAACCTGGCTATAATATTCCTCGGAGTTTTCTTTTGGGGATCTTTTTTAGGAGGTGATCAGTGGATTCTTTCAACCTCTATTTTGCCCTCTGGTTCTAAAACATCAGGGCAATTTTCCTTGAGAATTTCTTGAAGGATGATTTCTAGGTTTCTTTTTTGATCCTGGCTTTCAGGTAGTCCAATAATTTTGCAATTATCTCTCCTGGATCTATTTTCCAGGTCAGTGGTTTTCCCAATGAGATATTTCACATTGCCTTCTATTTTTTTCATTTGTTTGGATCTGTTTAAATAGTAGCTTGATTTCTCATAAAGTGTCTAGCTTCCATTTGCTTCAGTTTAATTCTGAAGGAATGATTCTCTTCACTGAGCTTTTGAGATTCTTTTTCCATCTGGCAAGTTTGGCTTTGTAAGGCATTCTTCTCCTCATTGGCTTTTTGAGCCTCTTTTGCTATTTGAGTTAGTCTATTTTTTAAGGTGTTATTTTCTTTAGTCAGGTTGTTGACTCTCTTTTCATGATTTTCTTGCATCATTCTCATTTCTCTTCCCAATTTTCCCCCCACTTCTTTTGTTTGGTTTTCAAAATCCTTCTTAAGCTCCTCTGTGGCCTGTAACCAATGCATATTTTTCTTGGAGGCTTTTGGTGCAGGAGTTCTGATTTTGTTGTCTTCTTCCTGTTCCATGCTTTGATCCTTTTTGTCCCCAAAAAGGCAATCTGAGGTTTGATTGCTGTGCTTGCTTTGCTTCCTTTGCTTGCTCATGTTGCCAGTCAATTACTTTTGAGCTTTTTGCCACAGTAGAACTCTGCTTCCAGAGAGGAGAGCTTTGTCCCAAATCGTTGGGGTTTTCTCAGCTGCCAGAGGTGTTAGTTGGGTGCCCTCTCTGAGGCCTCCACACACTCTGACACCTGGTCACACACTCCAAGACCTCGACCCTAGACAGTGATCCAGATCCAAGCAGGTTAAAGCAAGAGCAATTACCCCTCAGACAGGTCCCCTGGTCCCCCTACGATGTGCAGGCCAGGAGGTCTGAAGTAGCCACATGGAAGCAGCCACCACACCTCAGCCACTTTTCCCTCTGGGGGCAGAGGCTGGACCACACTTCCAGACCCCCTGTTCCCAAAGTTCACTGACCTCTCACTTTGTCTTTGGCATTTATTTGTTGATTAATCTGAAACTGCCACAGCTGCTGTTGATCCACTCTCCCAAAGTCTGCTCCAGGGTCAGGGCCACCCTGAAGCTAAAACTAAAGACTCATGTAGGGCTAGGCTCAGTTCCCAGCTTGGTGAGATGAATCCTTCCTGTCAGCTTGCCAGGCGGCCTTCAGCGAAGGTTTCTCTCTATCACTTTGTGGGTTTTGTATCTCTAAAGTTTGTTTAGAGTAATTTTTTATAAGTATTTGAGTTGGTTATGGGGGAAGCTCAGGAGTTTTCCTGCTTCTATGAAACCATCTTGGTTCCATCCCCCAATTTTAGCCAATGTTAAAGCATGGTTTTACCTGTTTCTTTTTCAGAAATGACTCTAGTTAGATGTAAATAGTGAAACAATTTCTGCTCAAATCTGTGGCTGCCTTCCCCTAGCAAATGTTTCTGCCACCTCGTGGCCAAATGTGTAAATATTGATGACAGTTTCAGTATTTTTTAAATTTAATTTATTTCTTGAATGCTTTGAAATGCCCTCCTTCACATAAATCCAATTCACTTGCATGCTATGGCATCACATCCCTGATGTCAAGGTCCTAGTCAAGCATGAAGACCCAACAACTTCTGGAAGTCTAAGTCTACTCTGGCATTAAAGTAACCAAGAATTATAAGCTTGTCCTCTTTCTTTTTTTTTCTTTTTGCTTCTTTGGAGGGCAGTTGGGGTCAAGTGACTTGCCCAAGGTCATTTGGCTAGTAAGTGTGTCAAGTGTCTGAGGCCGGATTTGAACTCAGGTTCCCCTGACTCTAGGGCCGGTGCTCTATTCACTGCACCACCTAGTCGCCCTGAATAAGCTTGTCCTTTTAAAGGGTCTCCAGGTCTTCATAAAATTTTGTTGTGATCTCATCAGGGTTTGTCAGTTCTATGGTGGCAGCATAGGCACTGATGATGGTGGTATAGTGTTTTCCTGCCAGAGGTAATTGCATTGTCATGAGCCTGTCATTCACTACTTTTAGTAGACATACAAGTTTGTTGACTAGATCTTTTGTCATTTCAAACCTACTCTAGTTTCACAGAGCTCCCCTTAACTGCAGCCACTCCAGAAAAATGTGTATCCAACACTGCCTTCAGTAAGCTGGCCTTCATTTTCAGACTTGTTTCACTCACTCATTTGGATATGATGCCTTCTGAGTTCTCTTGCAACAAAAACTATTCATCTTTCAGGCCTATTGGATTTTATCTTTATGTATGTGCACATTTCAGGTACCAATGGTGAGTGGAATCATCTTTGCAGAAGGTTTTTTTTTTGGTGGGTTTTTTTGCAGAAGTTTTTGTACAATTTTTGTGTGTTTACACTGCAGAGTGGGATTCCTACTTGCCAGGTAGGTAACCAGGCCCGGTGCAGCGCCAATGCAATATTCACAGTGCCTATGGTGGCTATGAATATGACAGCATAATTCTGACTCACAAAATATAACAGACTGTCCACATGGAAGACAGAATCAAAAACATTCATTCAAACACCAGAAATCCAAATCCATCATAGCAACAAAGAAATCCATACACAATAACAATGCAGAGGGCCCTGCCATTCCCAAGCCTTCTCCCTTCTAGAGCCTTCCCACAAATGAACACTCACAGCTCACTGACTGCTTCCTCTTTCTCCATAAGTTCTAACTGCTGAGACCAACTTCCTCTGCGTTCTGCTCTACCCTTCCTGCTCTATCCTTCCTGCTCCACCTATTGAGCAAACTCTTCCCACCACAGGCTTCATGTGACTCAAACTCATGTGACTTAGGCTTCCATGTAACTTAAGCAGGTTACATGGGCCTATTAATGGATGGGAAAAATCTTCCCATTTAAAATACCATTACAGCCAGGCTGGGTAGGCATACACTTTTTAGGGTACTTTTTCTTTTCTGATGATTTTTGAAAATTAAACTATTTGTTTTTAATTTTCAACATTCACTTCCATAAGTTTAAAATTTTCTCCCCCTCCTTCTCCCCTCCCTCACCAAGGTGGCTTGCAATCTGATATGGGCTCCCCACATACATTCCTATTAATTACATTTTCACATTAGTCATATTGCATAGAAGAATTATAAGGAATGGGAAAAACCATGGGAAAGAAAAAAAAAACAGAATAAAACAAACAAAAAAAGAAAATAGTCTGCTTTGTTCTGCATTCCAACTCCATAGTTCTTTCTCTGCATGTGGCTGGCATTTTTCATTGTGTGTCCTATGGAATTGTTTTAGGTCCTTGCATTGCTTAGAAGGGCTAAGTCTATCAAAAATAAGTCCTCTCACACTGTGGCTGTTACTGTGTAAAATGTTCTCCTAGTTCTGCTCCCCTCACTCAGTATCAGTTTATATAAGTCTTTCCAGGTTTCTCTGAAGTCTGCCTGTTTATCAATAGGGCACCTTTTCTAGCCCTTTCCCCATGCTAGGAGGTGAGCAGTGTGATCCCTAAAAGGTTGTTCAGACACCCCGAGGGCTGTTTCCACTGAGAAAACAATCTTATAGCCTGAACCATAGGGTTGTGTACTATAGCTCTCACTGAATCCACATCTAGTGCTTTGTCACTGGCCTATCCCCACATGACCTTGAAATAGTAAAAATGGTAAAATGTCTCTTAATGTGATGTATTTTGATTCTAGGATAAATTGGATTTAAGTCAGGGAGAGTTGTGCAAAGTGGTCAGCTTCACTCTCTCTTCCAGAGTCATCACAGTCTAGTGCCAAGAGAGTCAAGATGACTTGTGAAGGTTTGAGATGCAGTGGATCACTTCAGCATCTTTGCTGATTAACCAAACTCTAAATTAAAGACCTCTAGGTCCTTAGGTGAGGCCTTTTCACTAAGTCCAGGTTTTACAGAACTTTTATTAAAGGGATTTGTTTTGTGAAGTTTGGATTCATTCAAAGGGCCACACTTAAAAGGCCACATGTAGCCTTAAGTCTGCAGGTTCCCCACCCCTAAGGGCTCCACATCGCCTGCTTCAGCTGCCTTTATGGCCTTTAGAACAAATTGTTCTCATCCACCCATTCCATGAGGAGAAGTCTTCATAAGCTTGGAGAAGACAACCCCATAACTCACCAACAGGTTTGAGACCCCTCCGTTTCCCTTAATCTTATTTAGCCCATTTGCTGAAATGATTTACCAGGGTGTGACCACTGTGTGTGCTACAGCCTCTGGGAACTACAGGTAAGAAGTGGATCAGATGGGCACCAGAGGTGGAAAACAGCCCTGAAAAGGACTAAGCAGACCTTCACCAGAGGTCCTAGTATTCCCTGAACACACCCTACACCCCACTGGACAAAATGATACGACTTTGGTAGAATAACAGATATCCTAGTCACAGCCAGCACTCCAGAGCCATCACCATAGCTGGAGCATGGATGTGAGCCACAAAGAAGGCAAAGACTTGGCACGGCAAGTTCCTGAAGCCTGGAACCAACTCCCTTAGGGTTCTGTCCTGTGTTTAGGTGGCCAACACCATAGGGCTCAAGAGGCATTTGCTCACCAGATCTGTAACAGCTAGACTGCACAACAGAATGTAAAACACTGAAGGAGGGGAGACCAGAGGGCAGGACCACAGCAGGGGCATAGTCAACAATATCAGGGCCAGGACATTGCCCAGTCTCCCAACACCAAAAAGTGTGCTCTCCATCGCTGTGGAGCTCTTGCCCTCCCCTCAGGTAAAGCTGCTGCAGCTGTAGAACTGCAAGTCCACAGTGGAGCTTGTGTATAAAATCCAGAATAGAGGAAGGGGGAAGAGAGAATCCAGCAACTAGGGACTATTTGAACTCAGGAATATTAGGGAGTTCAGGAAGCACAGAAGCAATCTCAGAACATCTCAGATTCCTCCCTCAGTCTGAGAGTAAAAGCTTATCTCCTCTTCAGTCTTGAGGGAAAGGACCCAGCTTTGGAAGTAAAACATTTGAGGCAGGCCAGAGAGGTTCTAGCACCTGCTCTTTAAACTCACAGGTCATCCCATGCTTGAAAACTGGGAACTTGGAAATTCCAACCTTTTGGCAGAGTGGGAGAAAACATGGAAGGCCTAAGGAGCAATATTCTGGGCTCTGGACTCTATTTGCACAGCCTAAGAATATTTGACACACACAGACTACCAGAAACACTTGGAGGACCTGGTCTAAAAGCCAGCTCAAAAAGAGAAAGACCCAAATTCTCAAGGATACAGGAACTTAGCTGTTCAACATACTAGTAACCATTTTTTTCATAACTAGGAGAGAAAAGAAAGACACTAGGCATCAGGGGAAAAAAATAAGAAAAGGAAATGACACAGCAGTTTTAGAGATAGAATTGGGGTGAGGATGGAAGGTAAGAATGGCACTTTATAGATGGACATAAAGCAAGTATTAGTAGGGAAAGCCCCCCTTCTGGCCTGCAAGAGGGAGGAGTCTTTAGAGGGTAAAGTAACTTACCCTCACCAAGGGAGGTAACCAATGAAGAACCATGACTTAGACTTTCATGAAAGATGAATGGGGGGCGGCTAGGTGATGCAGTGAATAGAGCACTGGCCCTGGAGTCAGGAGGACCTGAGTTCAAATCCGGCCTCAGACACTCAATGCTTACTAGCCGTGTGAGCTTGGGCAAGTCACTTAACCCCGATTGACTAAAAAAAAAAAAAATAAGAAAGATGAATGGGTGTTTCTCTCTTTATGTGTTGTAACTGACTGGGATACAAGGAGGAGAGAGCAGAAACATCTAGAAAAGAAAAATCATGGGATTTAGAACTGGAAGGGAAAGCAGAAATTTTTTTCCAACTTTGCCTCTCAGAATCTTTACCTTCCTTGAAGGGTTAGCTCAGGTGACACCTCCTCCACAAAAACGTACACAGTTCTGAAGTTGTTAGTAATTTCTTCCTCCTCAAATTATTATATATTTATCTGTGTACTCTCCCTACTCCTCCTCCCACTAGTAGATTAAAAATGACTATAACCAAGGAACACTTAGTATCCAAATGACTAGCCTTGTGCCTAATAACAATAATTTTTTTTTTTGTAGAATAGTGCAATAAGCATTTATTAAGATACCTGAAAACAACATTGATTTCTTGTTGTGCTTTCCCCCCACTTCAATTCCTAAGCTTTCTGCTTTTAGACAAGTTTTTCTCTGCTTACCTTTCCCTTGGATACTGGAATAATGTAAGGAAGTTGAAACATTTTTTTCCATAGAGGCTTGTTATTGAGTAAAGAAAGTAAAATGCAATAAATTCTACCACATTTCAAAAGGCAATATAAATCTTTGCTAATTCACAGTACATTTTTTAGGTCTTGTAACCTTCTCTGGAAAAGCTATACAGAGAAAAATCAGGTCCATGAATTTAGATGGGAAAATTTTAAGACTTCTCAAGGGAGTGAGATGACAACTAAACCTTGAACCTTTCCAAATTGCCACCTATGGTGGCGAGTGGAACAAGTGAAAATATTCTCATAAAGGAGAGAGTCACCAAACTTGAGCTAGGATTTAATCCTGATAGGCCCAAATTTTATTTTTCTGTAGAATATCCAGTCTTGAGGAAAACAAGAAAAGCAACAAATAATATGTCTGCCAGGTGTTTCTGTAATTGCCTACTTTTGTAAACAAGAAAAGCAACATGTAATCTGTTAATAGCTTTCTTCTGAGGAAAATAATTGAAATATGCATTTGTATCAGGTGAAAAGATTGTAAGGAAACACCTTCCCACCAATGGGAATGAAGGTCCAGATACTGGGGAAGGGATTTGGGGGTTTTGGGTTGTCCTAGAATTGTTTGTACAAGGGTATATAAATGCTTGCCTGAATTTTATACTTTGCCTCCTTACATTGGTGTATGTTCTGGGTAAGCGATGCCCAACTCTCAAGAGACTTGTTTAGAAATAAATAGCTTCTGTTGCTTCCTGTAGTAACCTCTGAGTTTGATTTGGGTAAGTGTCTTTGGGGTCTTTATCCCACACAGTGGGAACAATATTTATTTTATGCAGGCTTTCTTTTAGGCAGGGCAATGGGGCAATACATGGGATTTCATTGTTTGGAAGACCAGGCTACAGGAAGTTTCTGTCCCTGTTCCTGAGGTCTTGCAGAGTAATTATTGTCCTGAAAGAGGTTTTACTGACCCAGTGTTGCTGCTCTTGTTGCTGCATCTGTTTTTTAGCAACTATATCCTTTTAATCATTTGTTATAAAGAAAGTAATTTTTAATTTAACCTGTGGTTCACAAATTTTTTTTTATTTGAATCATGAGCCTGAATCAATGGAACCTGAATCAGGCGTTGTCCACAATACCGTCCCTTAACAAAAATTATGTTAATAACTTGGAGGTAACCCTGAAGTGCCACAAAGGTGAACCCAAAATCATAGGATCATAGATTTAGAGCTGAGAACCTAGTTTAATTTGTCTGTTTTACAGGTAAAGAAAAATAGGTTAATAATTTTTCCAAGTTTACACAGTTGGCAAAATAAAATATAATCCCAGTTCCTATGACACCAAAGCCACAAGTGACAAAAAACAGAGATATTGAAATGACAAAGGGAAGCTGTTTCAGATTCAAAAGAAGTAACTCATATTTTAGAAAAGGTCAGAGGCTTGATAACTCAACTACTTATTAAAAGTCCATGAACTTCCCCAGAACACAGAATGATTCAATACCCTTGTCTCCAGCCAATCTGAGAAGAAAACCTTAGCATACGCACATCTTGAGGGCTGAGGATGTTCAAATCAAATATAGTTCCTGCTCACAGGCTTTCAGGTAATCTAGTGATTCTTAAATTATCCCTCCTTGATTTGTTTTCCTGATCAATTGTTTTTGATATGTGAAAACTACATTTTCTTCTATAATTTCAATGTTTTGCCTTTGTTTGAATATTTATTGTTGTTTCATGGAGTCATTAAATTCTTTTTAGACTATTCTAATTTTCAAGGAATTTGTTACTTGGATAAGGTTTTGTATCTCTTGTACTAAGCTTATAATCCTCTTGCCACATTTTTTCCTCTGAAGTTCAAATTCTTTCCTTTATTGCTCTCGTTTCATTTAAAATGTCATTTTTAATTTAAAAAGAAAAAAGTCCTTGTTTTATTTCTACTAAGAATTCTAATCTATTTCATGTCCCAAGTTGTGATTTTCTTTGAAACTGACTGTACCTCGTACCTTGGGCATTCTTGGCATCATAATTGCTCTTTTTTTTTCTATTTGTTCTTTCTTTGGACTTTATTTCCCAGACTGGAACTTATGTTTAGTTCGAGCTTCTGTGTACTTCTGACAGGACTCTTGTGGCTTGAATGATCTTGGCTTGTTTTATCTAGGGTCCTGTCAGTGTATCTTTTGGTGAATGCTTTAAGGACCACAGGGATGACAAGTCAAACAGCTGCAAAATTTAGTGAGTCTTACGAGGACAGATCAAAGGTATGGTCTGAGCCCTGATACACAGGCTTGTCTAAGCTCCAGACCCTGGTTTATATCTAGGTAACACAAATACAGTTGCCCCAGGGTGGCACACTCTGGAAGACATTGTACTACAGTCCTGGTTCTAGGGTGAAGTCTACCACCTTCTCGGGTTTACCTTTTGCTGCATTGCTGACCCAACTTTATTTGGAACTCTGGAGACTGAGAGTCTGATTCCAGCCCCTCTGGAAAACCCAATTTCCACATCCTTTGTGTATGTATGTAATGCCAAGCACAAGCAACTTCCAGGTTTGGAATTATAAGCATAGAAAACTCCATTTATTCAGTGACAGATTAAGGCAAAATATTCACAAAAAATCAAAATACAGCATCTCTATGTGTAACTCAATAATTTAGTAAGTCCTCAATTCAATCGCAAAGTACTAAGGTCCAAGTACTCCACTCCTGGCAATACATTCATTTAATCAATCACAAAGTCTTCTCTCTATTCAACTGGAGATTAGTTTACAATCATAAACAAAGTACATTCATTTGGTAAGTCACAAAGCACAAAAATCAAAGTACTCTACCTCTGGATCATAACTGAATTACAATACCATCCATCACCACCAAGCACCATCTCAAAGGGGCAGTGGAGAGTGCAAAGGCCATCTACCCCTAAGCCACAGCAAGCAGCATTCAATACCCAAGGAGAGGTCTTTTCTTCATCTTGACCCGAGGCAAGTTCTCAACAACCTTTGTTCCCGGGGAGACAAAGCTTAACAAAGCCACAATATACATTGCCAGTGTCCTCATCAACTCACTCTCTGCCTTCAGAACAGTTTCAAGACCACTGAAAACATCAGCAAGACCCTCATTCAGGATTTCTGTAAACATACAAAAGGAAAATCTTCCTTCAGAGCTTTTGAACCAACAGCAAGGTTCCAGAACCTCTGCAACAACAGCACTGCCCTTTACCAGCATATGAATCTGCCAAAATAACATCAAAACAGACAGAAAAAACACCAGCACCACAATCATGCCTCCTCAGTTCTCGGCAGCTCCAGGTGGCAGTTCTCAAAAGTCCCAGCAGCTCCAACTGGGCCTCAGCAGTCTGGGTAGCTTTGTCTGGCAGTTCTCTCTCTCTCTCTCTCTCTCTCTCTCTCTC
>NW_027185735.1:4599156-4604156 GCF_028583685.1 Petaurus breviceps papuanus
CTCTCTCTCTCTCTCTCTCTCTCTCTCTCTCTCTCTCTCAGCAGCTCTGGCCCCTGGCAATTCTCTCTCTTCTTCTTCCTCCACAATGCTGCTCCCAAAAGTTATTCTGGCCTCTCTCTGCTTGGTCCTCTTTATCCACAGCACCAGCTCCTCCCAGTTCAGCCTCCTCTCTTCAAGTCAACAAGTTCATCCCACAATTGGGATTCACAAGCTCTGGGTTTTAACCCTTAACCCCAAAACCAAACCAATACAAGGGGATCTTTAAATTCCATTACCATTATAATGTCTTGCTTTGATCCCTGCTTGTGGGAAGAATTTGTGATCTTGAACTAGCAAGATGCCCCACTCAATGACTCCTGTTCACTACCAGGTCTGTTGGTCTTCCTACAGCTTCATTTAAGTACTTGTGTCAGGAGTTGTACAATACTGCTTCTTTCTATTCCACAATCTTGGCTTGTCTCACATTTGAACTGTTTATTTTTTAAAACAAAATATATTTTGCTTTTACAACATTTAAGTTTCTCTCTCATTATTTCCCCTTTCCCCTCTTAGAGATCCATCCTATATAACAAGGACTATTTAAAAAATTTTTTTTTACTTTTTGTTTTTTTGGAGGGCAATTGGGGTTGACTTGCCCAAGGTCACAAGGCTAGTTGTTTTGTTTTGTTTTTTTAGTTAAGTGTTTGAGGCTAGATTTGAACTCAGGTCCTCCTGACTCCAAGGCTGGTGCTCTATTTACTGCAACACCTAGCCACTACAAGGACTATTTTTTAAAGAAAAAGAGAAAGAAAGGGAAAAAATGGTAAAACATAATTCATCAAAGAAGTTTAAAAATATATGGAATATTCTGTATCTTTGGACCTACTACCTCTATGAAAGAATAGGGTAAAATGTCTTCTCATTTCTCTCCTTTGGGACGTGAGGAAAATTAATATTATGTTGTATCACTTGATCCTTTTCTCCACTTTGTCAAAATGCTATCTCTTAGCTTAGTTCAAAAGGAGTCTTCTCCCATTTGAAACTAAGGAGTGGCAGAGGAATGTGATCACTCCTAGCCCTCTGCATCTGCTTGTTAACAAGTTTAAAGAGAGACCCCATAAACAGAAAACAGCTTGGGCTAGATCCTCCCCAGGGGACTACTGTCCTGTTCTTGCTTTTCCTCACCAAATTTAGGAGTGATGGGAAAGTCAAATTGTGGGAGGGAGGGAGTAGAAATCTAATTAACATGGATTTTGTTTTTCAATTCAAGATTGCTAGAGGCAGCTAGGGTCTCATAAAGCAACTAGCATTCCTTAAAAGTAAGAGAAGAACATAATTAGTTACATCTGAAGGCCAGCCCACTTTCCCCAGCTGCAGACTTAACCTATTGCCTGAGGATTGGTCCTCCCCACTTTCCCCTTCCCATAATAAACTAATGGGGAAGAGCTGAAAAAAACCACCTCTTCATTAAAACATCTATTTTGAATATCTAAATTGAAGTTGCCTGGTCTTTGCCAGAGGAGACCAAATTATGTACTATCAGGCCAGTCAGAAGAAAGACACCACCTAGATTTAAAAGACCCTGTAGGCCCTCACTCTATATCTTTGGTCATTGAGAGAGACCATAGACCCAATTTTTTGGTTACTGCTAGCCTAACTAATAAATTGATCATGCTGAAGTCCCTAGCTATTGATGAGGTGCCAGTATGACCAATTTATTAACAGTTTCATCTTTCTTTTAATAAATGATGTCTTGCCCTGGAGAATACTGTACTTTAGCATATTTTTATTTGCTACAATCCATACTTGTTTGGTTTTCTTAAATTCTGTAGCATTTCCTTTCATTTGATTTGTGGGTATTTATTCCATTTATTGTATATATTGGGTTTTTTTTTTTAGCTCTGTTTGCTTTACTTTACAACAGGTCATGTAAATCTTTCCAGGCTTCCCAATGTTCATCATATCTCTCATTTTATATAATATGGTAACATTTTATTAAGTTAATGTCATAGTTTATTTTTATATTTTCTAGTCTACAGAACTTTATTTGTAGCTCTTTTCTATCACACACACACAAAATGCTGTTATAAATATGGTATAGGGAGACTTTTATCTTGTCAAAGACTTTCTTGAGGTATATAGCTAGTAGTGGAATCTCTAGTTCAAACAGTATTTTAGTCATTTTAACATTTGTATGATTCTTAATTTTTTTTCTCAAGATGTTCTATTGATTGCAGAAAAAAAACTCCTTAAAAAGCAGACTTGGGGGGAGGCTAGGCAGCACAGTGAATAGAGCACTGGCCCTGGAGTCAGGAGGACCTGAGTTCAAATCTGACCTCAGACACTTAACACTTACTAGCCATATGACTTTGGGCAAGTCACTTAACCCCAACTGCCCTGCCTTCCTCCCTCAAAAAAGAAAAGAAACACTTAATTTTTTAAAAAGTAGAATTGGCCAAATGGAAAAGGAGGTATGAAAGCTCACTGAATAAAATTCCTTAAAAATTAGAATGGAGCAAACAGAAGCTAATGACTCTATGAGAAATCAAAAATTAATAAAACAAAACCAAAGGAATGAAAAAAAATAGAAGACAATATGAAAAATCTCATTGGAAAAACAACTGACCTGGAAAATAGATCCAGGAGAGATCATTTAACAATTATTGGACTACCTTGGATACTATTGGATCAAAAAAGAGCCTAGACATTATCTTTCAAGAAATTATCAAGGAAAACTGCCCTGATATTCTAGAACCAGAGGGCAACATCAAAATTGAAAGAATCCACTGATCACTTGCTGAAAGAGATCCCAAAATGAAAACTCCTAGAAAAATTATATCCAAATTCCAGAACTCCCAGGTCAAGGAGGAAATATTGCAGCAACCAGAAAGAAACAATTCAAGTATCATGGAGTCACAGTCAGGATAAGAAAAGATTTAGAACCTTCTAAATTAAAAGATCAGAGGGCTTGGAAGATGATATTCTGGGGTGGGGGGGGCAAAAGAGCCTGAACTATATCCCAAAATCACCTACCCAACAAAACTGAGTATAATCCTTCAAATAGGAAAAACAACATGGATATTCAATGAAATAGAGGACTTCCAACATTCTTGATGAAAAGACCAGAGGTGAATAGAAACTTTAACTTTCAAACATAAGACTCAAGAGAAACATAAGAAAGATAAACAGGAAAGGGAAATCATAAAGGAATTAACATGATACTTGTAACTCTCAAGAACTTTCTCATTATTATGGCAGTTAGAAGGAGTATATATAGACAGAGGGCATAGATGTGAAGTGGATATGAAGGGATGATATTTTAGAAAAACAAAACAAAGTTAATGTGTGAGAGAAGAGTGTGCTGGGAGAAAGGGAAAGGGAGAGGTAGAATGGAGTAAATCATCTCACATAAAACAGGCAAGCAAGACCTTGCACTCAGTTGGGTATAGAAATCTATCTTATTATCCTACAGGTCTTTGAGAAAGAAAGCTAGCCAGTCAACCCTTAGTCAACTAAATAGCTTTTGGCTATCAAAATTTACCTTCCTTTGGCAGAATACCCTCAGGTAAGGAGAGTAGAGGAGAGCAGAAGGGAGTAGAGGACAAGCTGAGTTACCCAACTGGAACTGGCCAGCGACATCCACATTCAGGCAGCTCAGACTATTCACAAGTTGTGGTTTGTCCTTCATTCTTCCTGACGTCAGGGAGATGATAACATGACTTACAATTGATTTTGATTTGAGGGAAAGAGGACTGTGCAAAGTCACCAGCCTCACTTTCTCCTCCAGAGCCATCTGGGTCCAATGACCAGATATCTAACAGGATGACTGTAGATGGCCTAGGATGCCATGGGAAATTTTAGCCCTTTGAAACTAAGGTCTTTTCAAGTTCTCATTTTGAGTGAGGCTATACCCATTCAGTGAATAGGCCTCTTTAAGAAGTGAGTCATGGCCTTAAACCTAGTTTACTCTGGGATCTCATGGATAGGACAACAATAAGTCCCTGCTGAAGCATCACTTAATGGTTATTTTTTGGGGGCCTCCTGGCTCAGAGTGAATTAAAATAGTAACGGTTTCTCTTTTGCTCAGCAACCCTGAAAGTCTTCCCCTTCCAGTTTGATTTTTTTTTATTTTTTAAAGGGACCATCCCTTGACAAGAGAAGGGCAAATTGAGGGAGGGGGTAGTCAAAAGCAAAAACACTTTTGAAGGCAGACAGGGTGAAAGAAGAGAGAGAATGGAATAACTGGGCAGGGGGCATAGGATGGAGGGAAATACAGTTAGCAATAGAAACTATCACAAAATTTTTGAAGCACATTTTTCTGATAAGTCTCATTTCTCAAATATATAGAGAACTGAGTCAAATTTATAAAAATAAGAGCCATTCCCCAACTGATAAATGATCAAAAGATATGAACAGTTTTCAGATGAATTAATCAAAGCTATCTATAGCCATATGAAAAAAATTTTCTAACTCACTATTGATTGGAGAAATGTAAATTATAACAATTCTGAGGTACTGTCTCATACCTATTAGATTAGCTAATAGGACAGAAAAATAAAATGACTAATATTTGAAGGGATGTGGGAAAAGTAGGAGATTAATGCATTGTTGGTGGAGTTGTGAACTGATTTCAACCATTTTATAGAGCAATTTGGAACTATGCACAAAGGTCTATAAAACTGTGCATACCCTACATTACCACTACTAGATCTTTTTCCCAAAAGGGATATAAAACAGAAAGGAAAAGGACCCATACATACAAAAATATTTTATAGACACTCTATTCTAGTGGCAAAGAATTGGTAGCTTGAGGGGATATTCATTAATTGGGGAATGGCTGAAAAAATTGTGGCATGTGATTATGATGGAATACTATTGTGCTATAAGAAATGATGACCAGGATGCTCTCAGGAAAAATTGGAAAAGACTTACATGAGCTGATGCAAAGTGAAATGTACTAGGAAAAAAATGGTAGCAATATTGTAAGATATTCAACTGTGAGCAGCTTAGCTATTCTCAGC
>NW_027185735.1:4613018-4649142 GCF_028583685.1 Petaurus breviceps papuanus
GTAAAGAGGAAAGAGAAAACACAATTCAATAAGGTTAAACTGTTTGCATTCTTATATGAGAAGGTTATACTTGTAGATTCAAAGAACTTTTTTTTACTATTAAGGCATTTAGAAGGAATATACATGAATGAGTATAAGTTGACTATGATGGAGTCATATGTAAAAAAATTAATAAATGAGAAAGAGAATTTCACTGGGAGAAGAAGGAAGGGAGAGGTAGAATGGGATAAATTACCTCTCATGGAGAAATATAAAAGGGAAATTTGGGAGTGGTAGCGGGCAACACTTGAACCTTATTCTTATCAGAATTGGTTCAAACAAGGAATAACACTTATACTTTGTTGGATATAACATTCTATCTTACCCTAGAGGGAAGAAAGAGGGGAGGGGTATGGATATAGGGGAAGGGCTGATATATGGGAGGTAGATTAGGGGGAATCAATGGTCAGAAGCAAAACACTTGTGAGGAGGGACAGGATGAAAGGAGGAAGAGAGAGATGGATAAAAACAGGGGAAAACTGGGTGGAGGGAAATACACAGTAATCATAACTGTGACTATGCATCATACTATTTTTCACTTTATTTTAAAAAATCTTTTATTTATCCATTTTTAGTTTTCAACATTCATTTCCACAAGATTTTGAGTTAAAAAATTTCTCCCTGTCTTTACCCTAACCCCACCCCAAGATAGCAGACCTACTGAATACTCTTTTCCCCAATCTGCTTTCTCTTATATACTCCCCCATCTCCCCAAACTTTCTAGTAGGGCAAGATGAATTTCTATACCCCAATGCCTGTATATCTTATTTCCCAGTTACATGTAAAAAACAATTTTTTTAAACATTTGTTTTTAAAACTTTGATTTCCGGATTCTTTCCCTTCTTCCCTCCTCACCTACCCTCACTGGGAAGACAAGCAATTCAATATGGGTTGTACATGTGTAGTTATGCAAAATGTTTCCATGGTAGATATACTGTGAAAGCTAACTATATTTCCCTCCATCCTATCCTGCCCCCCAACTTATTCTATTTTCTATTTTGATTCTGTCCCTTTTCAAAAGTTTTTGCTTCTGACTACCCTCTTCCTCAATCTGTCCTTCATTCTGTCATCTCCCCTCTTATATCCTTCCCCCCTACTTTCTTATAGGGTAAGATACCCAATTGAGTGTGTATATTATGCCCTCCTTAAGCCAAATTCAATGACAGTAAGGTTGACCCACTCCCTTTCACCTTCCTGCTCTTCCCCTCCATTGTAACAGTTTTCTCTTGCCTCTTTTATATAAGATAATGTACCCTATTCTATTCTATTTCTCCCTTTCTCCTACCATTATATTGCTTTCTCACTTCTTAATTTTATTTTTTAGATATCATCCCTTCCTAGTCAACTACTCCTTTGCCCTCTGTCTATGTATACATGTACACACATATACACACATTCACATATGTATTTATACACACATATGCCCTCCTATACATACATATATATATTCCCTTCAACTATGCTCATACTGAGAAAAGTCTCTTGAGTTACAATGATCATTTTTCCATGTAGGAATGTAAAGAGTTCAACTTTAATAAGTTCCTTATGATTTCTTTTTCCTGTTTACCTTCTCATGCTTCTCTTGCTTCTTGTATTTGAAAGTCAAATTTTCTGTTCAGCTCTAGTTTTTTCATCAAGAATACTTGAAAGTGAGGGGTGGAGCCAAGATGGAAGAGTAGAAATAAAACTTCTGTGCAGCTCCAGCTTCCACCTCCTCCAATACATGTAAAAAAATGACTCTAAACAAACTTTAGAGCTACAGAACCCACAAAATGACAGAGAAAAACAAATCTCCCACTAAAGGAAGCCCAGCAGGAAAGCAGGAAGATTCCATCAAAGTGTGCTGGGAGGAGAGTGCAGTCTCAACTGACCTGCAGTTTTAGCCCCAGCATGTCCCTGAACAGCCATGGATGGAGCAAACTTCCCAATAGTAAATCACCAATAGCTGTAGTAGTTTCCACTCTTCTCAGTCTACAAATGCCAATGACAAAATAAAAGGTCAGTGTGGAACTTTGTTGGGAACAGGGGTAGTGCAGTCTGGCTGCTGCCCTGAAGCAAGAAGCAGAGGAGGCATGGTGAGTGCAGCCTCTGTTACATGACTGCTTCCAGTGCTCCTGGCCTGTAGATTGTAGGGGGACCAAGTGACCATTCAGAGGGTGATCACTTTTGCTTTGACCTGCTTGCATCTGGATTGTGGTCTTGGGTGGTGGTCCTGAGTTGTGTGACCAGTGAGCCAAAGAATGGGGGGAGGGGTTGTAGAGAGGGTGCCAAAGTAACAACTCCAGCAGGTGCAAAATCCCTAGCAATTTGGAACATAGCTCTTTCCATCCTGGAAGCAGAGCTATACCGTGGCAAAGAGCTCAAAAGTCAAGTAATTGTCTGCCAACATGAGCAAGCAACAGAAGCATATTTTGGGGGACAAGAAGGATCAAGGCATGAAACATGAGGAAAACATGAAATCAGAACTTCTGCACCAAAAGCTTCCAAGAATAATATGAACTGCTTATAGGCCATAGAGAATCTCAAGAAGGATTTTGAAAATGAAGTAAGAGAAGTGGAGGAAAAATTGGGAAGAGAAATGAGAATGATACAAGAAAATCATGAAAAGTGAGTCAACAGCTTGCTAAAGGAGACCCAAAAATACACTGATGAAAACAACACCTTAAAAAATAGACTAAGTCAAATGGCAAAAGAGACCCAAAAAGCCAATGAGGAGAAGAATGCTTTAAAAAGCCAAACTTGCCAGATGGAAAAGGAATTTCAAAAACTCACTGAAGAGAATAACTCCTTCAGAATTAGATTGGAGCAATTGGAAGCTAACGACTTTATGAGAAATCAAGATGCTATAAAACATATCCAAATGAATGAAAAAATAGAAGACAATGTGAAATATCTAATTGGAAAAACCACTGGCCTAGAAAATAGATCCAAGAGATAATTGAAAAAGTATTGGTCTACCTGAAAGCCATGATCAAAAAAAGAGTCTAGACACCATCTTTCAAGAAATTATCAAGGAAAATTTCCCTGATATTCTAGAACCAGAGGGCAAAATAGAAATTGAAAGAATTCACCGATCACCTCTTGAAAAAGATCCCCAAAAAGAATTCCAAAGTTCCAAGGTCAAGGAGAAAATACTGCAGGAAGTCAGGAAGAAACAATTCGAGTACCGTGAAAACACAATCAGGATAACACAAGACCTAGCAACTTTTTCATTAAGGGATTGAAGGGCTTGGAATATGATATTCTGGAGGTCAAAGGAGCTAGGAGCTAGGACTAAAACCAAGGATCACCTACCCAGCAAAACTGAGTATAATGTTTTTGGGAAAAAATATGGTAATTCAATGAAATAGAGGACTTTCAAGCATTCTTGATGAAAAACCCTGAGCTGAACAGAAAACTTTACTTTCAACTACAAGAAGCAAGAGAAGCATGAGACAGTAAACAGGAAAATGAAATCATAAGGAACTTATTAAATTGAACTATTTACATTCCTACATAGAAAAACAAGAATTGTAACTCATAAGACTTTTCTCACTATGAGGATAGCTGAAGGGAATATATACATATTTATATGTGTGTATATACACATATATGTATTTATAGAAGGATGTATGTGTATATAAATATATATGTGAGTGTGGCCATTTGTAGGTTCATGTATACATGGACAGAGGGCACAGGATGAGTTGAATATGAAGGGATGATATCTAAAAAATAAAATTAAGAGATGAGAGGAATTTATTGGGAGAAGAAGAAAGGGAGTGAAGATTGGGGTAAATTATCTCATATAAAAGAGGCAAGAGAAAACGGTTACAATGGAGGGAAAGAGTAGGAAGGTGAAAGGGAATGGGACAACCTGATTCTCGTTAATTTGGCCTAAGGAGGGAATAACGTACACACTCAATTGGGTATCTTACCCTACAGGAAAATAGAGGGGTAGGGGATAAGAGGGAGGAGTGTAGAAGGGAGGGCAGATTGGGGTAGGGGGTAGTTAGAAGCTAACATTTTTTGAAAAGGAACAGGGTCAAAGGAGAAAATAGAATAAGTGGGGGTGGGATAGGATGGAGGGAAATATAGTTAGTCTTTCACAATATAACTACTATGGAAATGATTTGGGTAACTACACATGTACAACCTATATTGAACTGCTTATCTTCCCATTAGGGGTGGGTGAGGAGGGAAGAGGGGGAAAAAATCTGGAACTCAAAGTTTTAAAAAACAAATGTTTAAAATTTTTTTAACTGCAACTGGGAAATAAGATATACAGGTACTGGGGTATAGAAACCCATATTGCCCTACTAGAAAGTTAGGGGGATGAAGGGGGAGGATATAAGAGAGAATAGATTGAGGAAAATGGTATTCAGTAGGCTTGAGGTGGGGGTAGAGTAAAGATGGGGAGAGAAAAAATTGTAACTCAAAATCTTGTGGAAATGAAAGTTGAAAACTAAAAATAAAGAAATTAAAAATCAGGGGGAAAAAAGAAATGTTATACCAATAAATACTTAGATGAAAAAAAATTCAACAAAAATAAAAAAAGAATACTTAAAAGTCCTCTATTTCATTGAATAAGCATATTTTCCCCTGAAGCATTATATTCAGTTTTTCTTGGTAGGTGATTCTTGGTTTTAATTCTAGCTTCTTTGACCTCCAGAATCCCATATTCCAAGCCTTTCAATCCATTAAATGTAGAAGCTACTAGTTCTTGTGTTATCCTGATTGTGTTTCCACAATACCCAATTTGTTTTTTCCTGACAGCTTGTAATATTTTCTCCTTGACCTGGGAACTCTGGAATTTGGCTATGATATTCCTAGGAATTTTCTTTTGGGGATCTTTTTTCAAGAGGTGATCAGTGAATTCTTTCAATTTCTATTTTGCCCCCTGGTTCTAAAATATCAGGGCAATTTTCCTTGAGAATTTCTTGAAGGATGATTTCTGCATTCTTTTTTTGATCATGGCTTTCAGGTAGTCCAATAATTTTTAAATGATCTCTCCTGGATCTATTTTCCAGGTTAGTGGTTTTTCCAATGAGGTATTTCACATTACCTTCTATTTTTTCATTTGTTTGAATCTGTTTAATAGTATCTTGATTTCTCATAATGTTGTTAGCTTCCATTTGCTCCAGTGTAATTTTTAAGGAATTATTCTCTTCAGTGAGTTTTTAAAATTCCTTTTCCATCTGGCAAATTCAGCTTTTTAAGGCATTCTTCTTCTCATTGTGTTTTTTGGCCTCTTTTGCCGTTCGAGTTAGTCTATTTTTTTTAAGGTGTTATTTTCTTCAGTATTTTGGGGAGTCTCCTTTAGCAGGTTGTTGACTCTCTTTTCATGATTTTCTTGCATCATTCTCATTTCTCTTCCCAATTTTCCTTTACTTCTCTTACTTGATTTTCAAAATCCTTCTTGAGCTCCTCCATGGCCTGTAATCAATTCATATTTTCTTGTGATGTGGGAGTTTTGACTTTGTTGTATTCTTCTGGTTCCATGTTTTACTCTTTTTGTCCCCCAAAAAGGATTCTAATGTCTGATTGTGTTTTCTTTGCTTGTTCATCTTTCCAGATAATTACTTGACTTTTGAGCTCTTTGCCATGGTAGAACTCTACTTCCAGAGTGGAGAATGTGTGTCCCAAATCACTGGGATTTTCACAAATGTTGTCAGAGGTCTGGTGAGGGCACCATCTCTACAGCCACCACAAGCTCTGGCACATTGACGTTTCTCACCCCAGGACCACTACCCAAGACTGTGATCCATATCCAAGCTGGTCAAAGCAAGTGCAATTACTCTTTGGATTGTCGCCTGGTCCCCTTATGATCTGCAGGCCAGGAGCTCTGGAGGCAGCCACAGGGCAGCAACTTCACCCACCACTCCTCTGCCACCTCTCCTCATGGGGCCAGGGGCCAGGGGCCAGACTTCACTCTTCTATCACCGATTTCCAACAGGGTTCCCCCCTGACCTTTTACTTTCTCTTTGCCGTTTGTGGGTTGAGAAGTCTGGAAACTGCCACAGTTGCCTGTAATTCACTCTCTTGAAGCCTGCTTTGGCCAATTTGTGCCACTGATTGGGACTGCCCTGGGTTTGAGCCTGCATGTTTCACGTGGGAATGCAATCCGCTCCCAGTCCAGTGCGATAGACTCTTCCTGTCAGCCTGCTAAGCTCCCTTCAGCAGGAGATTTGTTTCTCTCTGTCACTTTGTGGATTCTGTAGCTCTACAATTTGTTTAGAGTTATATTTTATAAGTATTAGAGGTGTTTGGAGTGGGAGCTGAAGCAAGCTCCTGCTTTTACTCTGCCATCTTGGCTCTGCCCCCCCCCCCACTTTATTTTTCTATGGAGCATTTGTTTTCTTTCACAACATGACTAATACATTTGCAGGATTGCACATGTATAACTATATCACATTGTTTACTATGTCAGGGAAGGTAGAGAGGGAGATAATTTGAAAATCAAAGATTAAAAAAAGCAAATGTGAAAATTGTTTTAACATGTAATTGGGAAAAAATAAAATATTTCAAAAAAGACTGTATTTGATCAGTGCACATTCTGCAATACTAAATTTCCATAATTATTGTATTATAATTGTTACCATTAATGACCACACTATTTTTAATATTGAACATTGCATTTTATAAATTAATAGATATAGACATGGTTCCTTGTACTGAGCAAGCATCAATCTAAAACTGAGAAAGAACTGAATGGTTATAAATATTATATTAGATATTCTTCAACAATTTGTTTTTTCTTAATACTCTCATTTCTCTAACAGGGCAGTTATTTGATTGTCACAACATTGTCTTTACTACCTTGAAGCGGCAAGTGATACATAATTAGGTATCTTTGGAGCAAAGCCAGCCTTGTAGTTTTAATCTGGAATAAACATGAAAGTCTAAAAAGAGAGCACTAGCTGGTAAATTTAGGGAAGAAGCACTAGATGGTACAAATTTTAAAAGTGTAATGCTTAGTCTAAATCATCTCTCCTTAGTTCAATTCATCCTCCACTAAGCTGTCGTATTAATGTTCCTAAAATTCAGGTCTGACCATGTAACCTTTCTACTCAGTAAACTTATGTGGTTCCATATTACTTCCAGGATCAAATATAAAATCCTTTGGGCTTTAAAAATCCTTTCCTCCCTTACTTCTCTCAATGTACTCTGCAATCCAGTGGCACTTTGTCACCTCATATGCCTCTAGCATGACCCTTTATCTTCTGAATGAACATTTTCATTGACTGTCCCCAAAGCCCAGGATTTTCTCCCTTTACATCTCTACTTCATAGCTTCCCCGGCTTTCTCCAAGTTTCAGATACATTCACATTTTCTGAAAGAATCTTTTCCCAGGCCTCCTTAATCTTAGTGACTAGGGGAGTAGGGTGTTCAGGGAAGACTAGTACTTCTGATGTGAGGGCTGCTGAGACCTTTTCAGGACCACTTTGGTGTCCATTTGATTCAACTGCCTTTCACCTGTGGTTCCAAGAAGTTGTAGTATGTGCAATGGCCACACCCCAGTAAATCATTTTGGCAGATGGGCTAAATCAGGTTAAGAATAACTGGGGTGAGGGGAACAACTGGTCTTAAACCCATCAGTGAGTTAGGAAGGTGTCTACCTCAAGCATGTGAAGACTTTCCCTGGCAGAATGAACAGATGAGAACAGTTTGTTCCAATGGCTATAAAAGTGCCTGACACAGACACTGTGGAGTGCTTAGAGCTTGGCTAGGCATTGAAAATGCCAAGATCACCCACTGCATCCCAAGTCATCACTGGTCGTCTTGGCTTTTTTCTTGCCACTAGGCTTTGAAGACTCTGGAAGAGAGAGTGAGCCTAATGACTTTGTGCAACTCTACCTTACTTAAATACAATTTATATATGTGTCAAAAACATCACCCATACTATTTTACCATTTCTACCTATCTCAATATCCAGTGGCAAAAGGCAAGTGATGAAGCAGTAGGTACAGATACAGTGGGAGCTGTAGTCACAACTGTATACACAGGCCACACAGGCTACAGTATTTTATTCTTACTGGACTGAAGTAGCAGTGGTATTTGGCAGCCCCCTGTGTGTTTGAGAAACCTTTTAGTAGGACTACACTGCTCACCTTTTGCCATGTGTAAGGGGATAGAAAATGTACCCTAAAAAACTCTTCTTCATCTAAACCTGGCCTGGTTGCCGTGGCAGGTGATCCCCACCTTGCATTTGAAACACAAAGAAAAGGTACAACAACTTGTGAAGATGATTCCACTAACCATTAGTACATGAAATATGTCAATGCAACAAAATCAAATTGACATGAAAAATTAACAGCTTGGTTTATGAGAGAACCCAACAGGTATTAAATACAAATAGCAGCCCTGAGTCAAACAAGCCTGGCAAATGAAGGCCAGCTTACTGAAGTCAGAATTGGATTCATGTCTTTTCTGAGTGGCCACAATGAAGGGAAGCTCTGAGAAGCTAGAGTAGGTTTTGCAATCAAAACTAATCTAGTCAACAGGCTCATATGTCTACCAAAAGGAGTGAATGACAAACTTGTGACAATGCAATTACCACTTTCAGGAAAGCACCATATCATGATCATCACTGCATATATTCCCACCATAACAAACCCTGATGATGTCAAAGCAAAATTTTAAGACAACTTGGAGACCCTCATCATCAATGTGCCAGAAGAGGACAAGCTTCTAATTCTGGGTGACATGAAAGCCAAAGTAGGCATGTACTACTAGATATGTCAGGAAATCCTTAGGAGGAACAGAGTTGGAAACAGCAATAGCAATGGTCATTTACTAGTGAAGCCTTGTGCATCTCATGACCTTCTCTGTCTTCTGTTTCTCTAAATGAAATAAAACTTTCTGAATCCCCCCTTGCAGGAAAAAATGGCATTTAATACACTATGTCATTGTAAGGAGAAGAGAAAAACAGGATGTGAGAGTGATGAAAGTGATGTATGGTGCAGACTGCTGGACGAATAATAGACCCATCCTGGCCAAGCCAAACATTTGCATTCAATAAAAGCAGCAATTCCAAGACAAGATGACTACCAGAAGACTTAATGTCAACAGATTAGAGTACTTCTCTGAGAATGAAAAGTTCATTGATAATTTGGAAGGAAAACTGAGCCAACACACAGTTGGCAATAGTGGAGAAGAAAAGGAGTGGGCAGCTTTCAGAGATTTAATGTACAGTACGACTTTGACTCATTGGGGCCAGAACACTCACAAACATCAAGATTGGTTTAATGAAAATGATACAGAAATTAAGAAGCTGCTAAGTGAAAAATAAGAACTCCACAGTGCTTAGCAGCAGGATAATTTGTCTTGTTTCTAAGAAAGTAGTGTTTAACTCCATCAAAAGTAAAGTGCAAGTGAAACAGAGATGCAGGATTCCTGGCTGAATGAAGCAGGTGAAATTCAGTTTTGCACTGATAGTAACAATCCAAAGCACCTTTATGATGCCCTGAAAGGCTATTTATGAGCCAAAGATTTAAGGTGCATCTCAACTTCTCAGTACTACTGGAGCCACATTGATTATTGATAAAGACATGATTGTGGAGAGATGGGTTGATATAATTGTAATTTGAAGATCTTTCCTGCCCCTTAATAGGCCTAAGGGAATTTTAATATCTTCTTTGCCTCCTAAGAGCCCAAATGTAATCACATGGAGCCTGTGGTGGGAGGAGCTTGATGAAGGGTGGAGCAGAGCCCACAGGAAGTTGGGAGCCAGAAGAGCTAGAGCTGGAGGGAGGAGAGGACACACACAAGGAGTCAACTAGACTTTTGAATGTTTGTTTGTGGGAAGGCTAAAGGATAGTGTGACTTCCTGCTGTGCTATGGTGTATTAACTTCTTTGTTGCTATGATGGATTTGGTTTCCTGGTATTGGGATTTGACTCTATGCTGTCTGAATATTTTGCTTCCATCCTCTATATAGAAAGTGTGTTATATTTTGCAATTGAGAACTTTGCTGGCATATACATAGTCACCATCAGAGCTGTGAATACTCTGTTGGCACTATATTTGGTGACACGGATGGGATTGTGAAATATTGGACCTCTATTTGGAGGCAGAAGAACTTTAGAAGAAAAAATGGATATCCCAGGATGGGAAGATTTACCTTATTCTTCCCTAACAAGGGAATGGGCTAAAAGTACAGGGCTTTGTGAAAACTGAGAACTGAGGCTACAGAAAGGAGAGCCTAGAGATTTAGAAACATGTTGCAAGGAATACCAATAAAACCGGGGAGAGAACTAGAAGGGGTATGTAGAAGAGCCTGGGTTTTACTAACAGGTTACTGCATTATATTTAAAAACAGAGACAAACTATTGGAAGAGAAAACTGTGATGGAAAGGATGTTGACTAGCAAACTGAAGTGTCTCAGATGGTAGAAGAAAAATTGTGAATTTAGCTAAGAAAAAGCAAAAAACAAACAGGAGAAAGGTTCATACAGCTTTGGCAGAGGCTGAACCTAGTTGCTGTGATGATGGCTGCCAGGAGAATATGTAGGAAGAAAATGAAACAATGTTAAATCAGGGTTTTTATAAGGGCAGAAATTCACCCCATACTGAGAAGAAAGCAGGAGAATCTGGGAGGCCAAACAAAGTTTAGGGAGATAATTGAGGATTTCACTAAGCAAGAGGTTACTGAAATATTAAGTAGAGTCACCCAAAGGATGGGAGAATGGTTAGTGCCTTCGATGGTGAGAACCAACAATGAAGGGGCCAGAGGAGTATGGGTAGATAGTGTGGATTGCTTGAGATTTGTAGGTATTAGTCAGAATCCCTTTGTACGGCAAACTTTTAGAGATTGCCATATGCAAGGAAGTAACAATACAAACAATCTCTTAGCTTTAGCTCCTGAGGGATGCAATAAAATGTATCCCATTGATTCTATGTGACCTAGTGTAAAGAGACCCTAGTACTAGCTTAGAGACTGTATGAGAAAGTTAAAGGAGGAGATAATGAAAACTGCTATCATGGTTGGAGATAGAAATGGTTATCACAATGTTCCCTTAGCAGTTTAATCATTGAAATATCATAGTGAATCAACCTGTTCCTTCTTTATAAGCCTAATTCTGACTCTACTAATTGGTGAAATAGGGAACCCTCTTTCAGAGGTGCTGGATAAGATTTCTAAGATTTTACAGCTAAGTGACATAGGAGAATGGGAAAAAGATAAATTTCCTCAAGAGAGAAGAGTAGATTCTTCTTGAAGCCAGTGGATTCAAAGTCAGAATAGACTAACAAGAAAAGATTTGGTTATTGCTCTATTGAGAATAGGGGTAGATTTTAGAAGAATTGATGGCATTCCATCTAATTAACTATATAAAATGTACTGAGAAAAGGGGTTTAATATTAGATGGAATAGGGAAGTGAGAACTGTTCCTACAGATACTCCTGAATCCTTGTATCTAAATCCATCACACCTTCAGAGAAAATAGGAAATTGGCCAAGCCCCAACTCAGATTAAATAAATACACAGACAGGACTACAGACCCCATATCAATATTTCCAATATTGGAAAAAATGGATCAAATACTGTAAATAGGGCATTAACAGATACTGGGGTGGAGGCCTCCCTTATATATGGGAACCCTGATAAATTCAAGCATGGAACTATTATTACCATCACAGGACTGGGAGGGGCTGAAATATCAGCCAGTTAATCATCAGTTAAACTAATGATGAAAATTGGACAGTTTCCTAAGAAATAATATACCATGGTCATTGTACCCATTCCTGAATACACCATTGAAATAGATATATTGAGAGGTATGACTCTAAATTTGCTTGAGGGGAAATACCAATTTGCAGTAAGGAAGATAGAAATTAATAGAGTTTTAGTGCGAAAAATAAAAACAGACCCAATCACTTTACCTGAACCTTCTGCAGTAATTACTTTAAGGCAATATTGTGTGCCAGGTGGGCAAGATGAAATTACCAAATACTATAAAGAAATATGTTGAGGCATGAGTGTTAGTCCCTACAACCATTCAATGGAATAATCCTGTCTGGTCAGTACAAAAGTCGGATGGAACATGAAGAATGACAGTGGATTATAGACAATGGAATAAGGTGACTCTACCCTTGTATGCTGCTGTTCCAGATACTGTCACCTTAATAGAAAGGATCCAGAAATGATGGGACTTGGTATAAGCTTTACTATCCCAATAGATTACAAACAATGGGACCATTTTGCTTTCACTGGGCAGAGCAGAAAATATACTTTTACACACTTGCCACAAGGCTATCTGCATAGTCCCACTGTTTGTCATAGGATTGTGGTTGAACATTTGGATGAATTAGAGCTACCTGGTACACAGTTTATCCACTACATAAATGATATGATGATACAAGGAAAAATATAAAAGAAGTGGATAAGAATTTGATGCTTTTAATTGAGCATATGAAAATCAAAGGGTGGGAAATTAACCCTGCAAAGATTCAAATATCAGCTCAAAATGTAAAATTTGGGGGTATACAATAGAATAAGTGGCTGTGAGAGATTTTTCTGCAAGCCTGACAAAAGATTCAGGATTTTCCCATCCTTACCAATAAGAAAGATCCCCCAAAGTTCATAGGATTATTAGGACATTAGAGGCACCACATTCCACATCTGGGGCAGATTTTGAAACCCTTATGTAAAATTACTAGGAAGAAATATGAATTTGACTGGGCACCTGAAGAGTAAAGCTTTTGAAGAATCCAAAGCTGCTATATAATTGGTCCTTGATTTATGGCCTATACAAAATGGTCCAGTGTAATTACAAGTGACTATACAGTATGAATATGCAGACTGGAGTTCATGGCAGAAACAACAGAGCTAAATGTACACTTAGGATTTTTATCTAGGAAACTCCCTTAATCTGGAGTTGAATATACCCCTTTTGAAAAGCAGCTGTTAACTGCATATTGGGCTTTGGTAGAGGTTGAAAACTGACACTGGGCCATGAAGTGATATTAAGGCCTGTAATCTTGATTATGACCTAGGTGATAAGTGCTCCAGTTTCTCACAGAGTTGGACATGAACAAGAGGCAAGCATAATTAAATGAAAATGGCATATTCAAAATATATCTAGAACGGGCAAAAGTGAAGTTTCTGCTCTACATAAATCTATAGCAAACATAGATACTGAGGGAAATGATATATCGCCTGAATCAAAGCAACAGGTGGTAAAGTCCTTGGTAAAATGGAATGAAGGATATGATGGATTAACTGAAGAAGATAAAAAAAACACATGTTTTACTGATGGAACAGCAAAATATTTGGGCCATAAACAACATTGGAAAGCATGTACTAGGCAGAAACTGGAAAGTACTGGGACAGGTGGAAGTAGTCAATATGCTGAACTTATGGCAGTACATCAAGCTATCAAAACAGAACAAGGAGGAAAGTGTCATATATTCATGCACAGTAGCTAATGTGTTAGCTATATGGATGCCCACGTGGAAAAATAAAAATTGGGAAATTCATGGTAAACAAGCCTGGCGCAAAGAATTATGGGAAGATATATGGGACATATCTTTGGCGACTAATTTGTCAGTTTTCCATGTAGATGCTCACATGGCCTTTATCATGCCTGAACATGAGTACAATGCACATGCTGACTGACTAGCAAAGATTACTACTCAACATATTGTTCCTACTCTGACACCAACTGATGACCTGGTACTAGCAAAATAGGTCCATCAAGTTGTCAACCATTTAGGGGTTGTGCAAATACCAGTGGGCACAAGATTGAGGTATTAGTATCTCATATTCATTGTTAGAACAAGTAGCAGAAGAATGTTATATATGTCAGTTGAAAAAGGAACAAACTGTTGAGTAATAAATGGAGAGATGACAAGGCGAAAAGTTCCAGCCCAAATCTGGCAAATAGATTATAATGGTCCTCTACCACAAGATAAAGGATGCAAATTTATATATAGTTGTGTTGACACCTATTCAGGTGTACTAGTGGCTTGTCTTTATAAGAATGTGACCAATAAAAGCACCTGTAAAATTCTAGGTATCATAAGTCTATATTATGGAACCCCGATGCAGATTCAAATTGACAGTGGTTCACATTTCAAAGGTAATGAAATAAAGAGTTATTGTATAGTAAACAATATAGAATGGATGTATCATATTTCATATTATCCACAAGCATCTGGGTTAATTGAAAGATTAAATGTGTTATTGATAAAACAGTTAAGGAAGTTAGGTTCTGATAATTCATATCAGCCTTGGAAAGATAATTTGTTCACTGCTTTACATAATTTGAATAATAGACAATTGGGAGGAAGTACACCTCTAGCCAGAATGATGACCCCAAATCTGCAAATTAGAAAATAGCAAAAACATAAGATGCAAAATATTGTGTATTAGACTGTGAGGCAAGATGTCCCTGTACCGTAACCAGGAACACTGGTTTAGCAGGATATGATTTACATTGTTTAGAGGACTTTTGGTTGAATAAAAAAGAAATAAGAGAAATCTCTATTGGAATATATATGAGAATCCCTAAAAATCATTTTGGATGGATGTTATCTAAATCAGGATGAGCAATTTCAAGGAATACATGCATTGACTGGAGTGATAGATTCTAATTATCAAGAAGAAATTGTTGTGGTATTCAAAAACTTTGGGTGAAGAACCCATAAAGTTTTGTTAAAATGATAAAATAGTTCAAGTGATTCCTTGTGAAACAATACCCCTTGTGAAAACTGACCCTCCTTCTGGAATAACTATCAGAGGAACTGAATGGTTTGGTTCTACTGATAGAATAAAATTGGGAGCTAAAGTATGGATAAAGCAGAACCTAAATTCTAAATGTTCCAAAGGCTGTGGAAATTTTAGCTCATGTGAATGATAATATGGTAACTTTTGTTTATTCAGGAGAAGATGATTTCCAAATTGTACCTTTAACTCATACATATTAACTCATATATTCTGCCATGAATGTGACTATGATAATGAGTTCATGGACTCCAGAAACATGGCTGACTCTATAGCTGTTTCTTTTTAGCTTTTTGTCTGTTAAACTTATTGGTGAAATGTTTCTTGCAGGCTTAGTGACCTCCACCTGCAGACACCTGATCATTTAATCCAGATGTCACCCCTTGTCCTTGATTGTGATATGTCACCCCTGGAACTGGAATCAACCAAGTTCCGGATGCCAGCTAAAGAACTGACCTCTCAAATGGTACCTCTTGGGGCAGAACAGCTCTACATCCAATTTCAGCAGGAAGTAGCTATGGAGGAAGAGACATTCACCCTTTACTCCAAGATTTTGAGCCCATTTTGAGGGGGGATGATGGGGTACGTGTGCCCAAGCCCCCACCCTAAGATATTGTCCTATGTGCTTATTTTATGTTATTCCTATTATATTGTTGTAAAGTTTTGTTGATACTAGTTACCCCCCTAAACTCCCATTAACCTATGTAATGAAATAGATTATTAATCTGGCAAATAGATTATATTGGTCCTCTACCACAAGATAAAGGATGCAAATTTATATATAGTTGTGTTGACAACTATATTTAAGGGAAAGGAAAGATCTTGGGGCTGAATGTAATGGTAATAGGAATTTGAAGATCTTCCCTGCCCCTCAATAGGCCTAAAGGAATTTGAATATCTTCCTTGCCCCCAAAGAGCCTGAATGTAATCACATGGAGCCTGTGGTGGGAGGAGCTTGCTGAAGGGTGGAGCAGAGTCCACAGGAAGCTGGGGGTCAGAGTTGTTAGAACTGGAGGGAGGAGAGGACACACTCAAGGAGACAGCTAGGCTTGTGAGTGTTTGTTTGTGGGAAGCCTAAAGGATGATGTTGCTTCCTGATATGCTGTGGTGTATCAACTTCTTTGTTGCTGTGATGGATTCAGTTTCCTGGTTTTGGTTCTCTGTTGTCTGAATAAATGTTTTGCTTCTGTCCCCTACATGGAGAGTCTGTTATATTTTGCAATGGAGAACTATGCCAGCATATTCATAGTCATGTCAATGCTGTGAATATTGTGTTGGCACTAGAGCTAAGCAGAATACTTCTGTAATGTTCTCAACAGATGTAATGGTAAAGGAATTTAAAGATCCCCTTGTATGTTTGTGAAATTTTATTTCACAAAACCCAGAGCTTGTGAATCCCACTTGTGGGATGGACTTGTTAACATGAAGAGAGGGACTGAACTGGGAGGAGCTGGTGCTGTGGATAGAGAGGCCCAAGCAGAGAGGTCAGAAGAACTTTTGGGAGCAGCATCGTGGAGGCAGAGAGGAGAGAGAGAGAGAGAGAGAGAGAGAGAGAGAGGATTGAGAGAGAGAGAGAGAGAGAATTGCCAGCTAGAGCCACCCAGACTGCTGAGGGCCAGTCGGAGCTGCCCAGGACTTTGAGAACTGCCACCTGGAGTTGCCGAGAACTGAGGAGGCATGACTGTAGTGCTGGTATTTTTTCTGTCTGTTTTGATGTTATTTTACCAGGTTCATCTGCTGGTAAAGGATAGTGCTGTTGCTGCAGAAAGTTCCTGGAAACTTGCTGTTGGTTCAGAAGCCCTGAAGGAGGATTTTCTTGTTGTATGTTTACAGAAATCCTGGAGGAGGGTCTTACTGATGTTTTCAGGGGTCCTGAGACTGTTCTGAAGGCAGAGAGTGAATTGATGAGGATGCTAGCAATGTATATTGTGTCTTTGTTAAGCTTTGTCTTCCTAGGAACAGAGATTGCTGAGAGCTTGCCTCGGGTTAAGATGAAGAAGAGACCTCTCCTTGGGTATCGAATGCTGTGATGATATCATAACCTTGTTGTGGCTTACGGGTAGATGGCCTTTGCACTCTCCACTTCCCCTTTGAGAATATGCTTGGTGGTAACTGATGATAACTGTAATTCAATTGTGATCCAGGGGTGAAGTACTTTGATTTTTGTGCTTTGTGACTGACCAAATGAATGTTCTTTGTTTATGATTGGAATCTAATCTCCACTTTTGAAGAGAGACTTTGTGATTGACTAAATGAATGTACTAGTCAGGTGTGGAGTACTTTGACTTTATACTTTGTGATTGAATTGAGAACTTACTAAATGACTGAGTTACCCTGTATTTTGATTTTCTCTTTACTGTGAATGTTTTGCTTTGATTTGTTAGTGAATATATGGAGAGTTACTATGCTCATAATTCTGAACCTGGAAGTTGCTTTTGCTTGGTGTTACAATGGACCACCATCAATAAATGCTGAAGCCATTGACTGTATACTTCCGATTGAAGTCAATCCCTCTCTAGCTGAATTTCCAACTGAAGAAGAGGTTTTTCAGGCCATTGGGCTCCTTTTATTTGGCAAGAAACCTGCTGCTGATTTTATTCCAGCTGAGATTTATTAGGTGGGGTGTCCACTACTCATACAAAATCTGACTGAAATTTTCTGGGTTACATGGCAGGAGGAATTTATCCGCAAGACTTTCAAGGATGCCTCCATTGTCCACCTCTGTAAAGGAAAGGGAAATAGACTGCCCAGTGACAACCACAGGAGGATCTCTCTCTTTATTGTTGCCAGCAAGATTCTCACCAGACTCCTCCTTAATTGGCAGATTTTTCAGCTAGAAGATGATCATGTCCTCAAGAGCCAGTGTGACTTCAGAAAGGGTTGAAGAATGGTTGATATGGTGTTCGCTAACTGACAACTCTAGGAGAAAAGCCAGGAGCAGAACAGAAGTCTGTGTACTACGTTAATAGATCAAAGGTCTTTGATGATACTGTCAGTCATGAAGGCTGGCAGAAAATTATGAAAAAATGTGTTTGCCTGGAGAAGTCCATCAATATTGTACATCAGTCTCATGACAGCATGCTTTCCTGGATCCTGGATCATGAATAATGCTCTAGTGTTTTCTCAATCATCAATGGAGGGAAGCAAGACTGTGTTCTTCCTCCCATGCTTTTTATCATGATTCTTTCTGTGATTTTGTCAAATGCCTTCAACAAGAACAAAAATGGCATCAAGGTCAGCTACAGCACTGATGTTACCATTATTTAACTTGAAAAGGCTACAAGCCAAAAACAAAGTAGAGGAAGAGTTGGTGCGTGACTTTTTGTTTGTAGATGATTACACATTCAATGCAGGCTCTGAGGCTGAGATGGAACAAAGTATGAATTCATCCTTTGCTGCTTGTGCTAATTTTGGCCTAACAATTAAACCCAAGAAAACACAGGTGCTCCACCCCATCCATACATGGAATCATCAGTTACAGGAAATGTAGAAGTTTTGAAAGCTGTGAATAAGTTCACTTACCTTGGCAGTATGCTTTCCAGAGATGTACATTGTGAATGATTAGGTTGATGCATGCATTGCTATGTTTGGGAGGCTCTGAAGGAAAATATGGGAGAGAAGATAGACTGACTACCAAACTGAAAGTCTATAGAGCTGTTATGCTGATCTCATTGTTATATGCCTGTGAAACTTGAACTGTATACTAGTACCATGCCAGGAAACTGAATCACTTACTTTTGAATTGTATTAGGAAGATTCCGAAGGTAACCTGGCAAGATAAGGAATATAGGGACACTGAGTTCTTTTCTTGAACTGATCTGCCAAGGATTCAATCTCTATTGCAGAAAGTGCAATTCTAATGGACTGGTCACATTGTTCGAATACCAAATGTTGGCCTAAAAGACTATTTTATGGCAAACTCACATAAGGTAATTGATCACATGGAGGTCAGAAAAAATGATGGAAGGACACTTGCAAGGTCTCTCTGAAGAACTTTGGAATCAATTGGGAGACACTTGCACAGGACCACCCAATATGATAAGTCTGCATCAAAGTGGTTGCTGTACTATGTAAATAAAGCAGAATTGCAGTAGGACAAAAGAAATGTCAGATGTGCAAATTTAGAGACATCACAACTCCAAATGTTCATATGAACAATTTGTTCCTGATCTGCGGTAGACCCTTCTGAGTTTGCATTAGTCTGATCAGTCAGTCAGATATGCATAATGAAGGACAGCAATCAACCAACCTCTAATTCATTTCTCTGTCTCTGTCTCTCTCCCTCTCTTTATATTCTTTGAACATGTGTTTATAGGTATGTTGTCTCTTCCATTAGATAATGAACTCCTTGAGAGCAAAGACTATGCTTTTTTCACCCTTGCTTTGTATCTTCAGTGCTTAGCACAGTGCCTAGCACATAGCAGGTACTTGATAAATACTGTTTAACTTATGATGGAAGAGTAATTGAATCAATTCCAGACAATTCTGTAAGAACACCACATCATTTCTGAAATAGATAGTTACTTTCTTAATTGAAGAGTGAGATTATCTAACAGAACTGAGATCTTCCAAAGGAACACAGCATCCTCTGAGGTCTTAGAAAAACTTACTAGGTGTTAGTTCAACAGGACAATAAACAAAGAATTAAGAATCCTTTCAGGCTTATGGCCAAGGAATTATGCCTAGAGGCTTTCAGGTTGGGAGTACAGCCATTCACAATGTACCTTCCATGCTTATAGTCCCATTGAGGAGCCCTAGGAAGGATAAATGTGGAATTAAGTAGTCTTTTCTGATGTGTGGGAAATTAAGCCCTTGAGAAAGCTAGTCTATTCACAAGTTTTCCTGGAATAATTCCATATATATATATATATATGTGTGTGTGTGTGTGTGTGTGTGTGTGTTTTAATGAAATAGGAGATCAGTCAGTTTTCTGGCCACGATAATTATTCAGTTGAACATACACAAAAATCATAGAAGGAGATGTATTTGGAGTAGATGGAAAAAAATGTATTGAGTTAAAAAAATAGTAAGTACACTCTCCTCTCTAGAAAGTTATAACTTTATTGGAACAATCAAATATATAAATTCAAAATATCTCTTTTTTTAGAAAAACAGCTATGACTGAGGGTATCAAACTTCCTCTTACTTATGTAACCAACTAACTGGTAAATAATAAGAAATGTTACTTATAAGCTCCAATTGACCTCAAATTGTACCACATTGATCTCAGATGACTTTAGCAATTTTAAAAGGTTTCTGTCAGGGGCAGTTAGGTGGTACAGTGAAAAGAGAACTGACCCTGGAGTTAGGAGGACCTGAGATCAAATCCAATCTCAGACACTTGACACACTCACTAGCTGTGTGACCATGGGCAAGTCACAACCCCAATTGCCTTGCTTTGTCCCCTCAAATAAAAAAGCTTTCTGTCTACCATTCATGAGATTCAAATATGTTTGAACATAGTTTTTTTTTTTTTTAAGCAATTGGGGTTAAGTAACTTGCTCAAGGTTACACGGCCAGTTATTTTTGGGTGTGGTGCTAAGTATCTGGGCCCAGATTCAATACCCAGGTCATCCCAACACTGGAGTCAATGCTCTTACTCTCTGAGCCACCTGGCTGCCCCTTGAACATAGATTTTTGCCTAGAACCATTGCTTTGCATTTAGTCACCTAGCCAATATAACTTGTTATTCAAGGGAATACCCTTAACCCTATTATGTCACTTGTTATAGACTGTTATAACATCTGAAACTGTTCTTTCTCTTCATATTTTTGTTTTGGTGCATTTGCTATATATTAATATTAAAATGCAGGATCAATATTTATTACAAATGATGTACATTTAATATAAATTATTACAAATAATAAAATAACATCATTTATGGCATGTTATAATGTAATTTATGTTATTGTTGATATATAGATAATAAATAAATATTTGCAACAATACAAATTATATTATATTATAATTTTACTATTAATAATATAATTTATTGGCAGATCCAAGATGGTGGAGTATAAGAAGGGGCTTGCTTGAACCAAACCCCTTCAAATGCCTGTAAAAATAACTCAACAAATTCTAGAGCAGCAGAACCCACAAAATGACAGAGTGAAACAAATTTACAGACCAAGATAACCTGGAAGTTCGACAGGACAAGTCTTTTGCACCAGTCATAGAAGCGAAGTCCAGCATGGACCACACTGGCAAAGATGGGGTTGGACCAGGCCTCAAGGCACTGAAACACTGACAGCTATGGCAGTTTCCAGACTTCTCAAACCACAAACACTAAAGACAACTTAGAAAGTCAGTAGGAAAAGTCTTTCAGGACCTGGGTGAGAAAGAAACATGGTCTGGGCTCCAGGCCCAGGGTGGTAGCAGTGATAGTGGCTGCTTCTAGAATTCTCAGCTCACAGACAATGGAGACATTCACTGACTGATGACAGGTGGATTGCAGGGATCTCTTTGGTGGTGCTGAGGCAGAATTCTCTTGCTTTGCCCGTGCTTGGATTCAGTTCTGGGTGGCAGTCCTAGGGCAAGGAGGAGCACAGGTGTGGCTGAGCTTGTGGCTGCAATGGAGAGGGAATCCTCCTCACAGTTCCAAGGCAGAAAAGAGTGCTTGTAGTCACTCATAGACCAGAGATCAGTCCAGGAGAGGAGTAAGCACCTCTACTTTCATCATACAACCTTGGAAGAACCGAAAATTTACAGGTCCCTAGAAATATCTCTGAAAACAGCTGTACAAAACCTCTGAAGCTTGGGACAGTACACCCTCCACACTGGAATCAGAGTCCTACCTTAACAAAAAGTTAAAAAGTCAAGTTATTGACTGGGAAAATTATCAAACAATGGAGAAAAATCAGACTATAGAATTTTACTTTGGTGACAAAGAAGATCAAAACATACAACCAGAAAAAGATAACCAAGCCAAAGCTCCTACATTCAAAGCCTCCAAGAAAAATATAAATTGCTCACAGGCCATTTAAAAGCTCAAAAAGACTTTGAAAAGCAAGTAAGAGAAGTAGAGGAAAAATTGGGAAGAGAAATGAAAGTGAAGCAATAAAATAATGAAAAACAAGTCATCATCTTGCTAAAGGAGACACAAAAAATGTTGAGGAAAACAAAAATAGACTAACCCAAATGGCAAAAGAGGTTCAAGAAGCCAATGAAGAGAAGAATGCTTTAAAAAGCAGAATTGGTCAAATGGAAATGGAGGTCCAAAAACTCGTTGAAGAAAATTCCTTAAAAATTAGAATGGAGTAAATGGAAGCTAATGACTATGAGAAATCAAGAAATTATAAATAACATAATTTATTATTTGTACCTACATCAAATATGGATCTTTTTTAAATTTTAATGTTATACTATAGCAAATGCATCAAAACAAAAAGATGAAGAGAAAGTATATCCCTGCATGTGACATCCCAAGATTTCTTGCAAGGGAAACAACCATTCAAAACAGTTTGGCTTAACAATTCATACACAAAAAAAGTGGATGAAGATTTCATATAACTCATTATTACAGGATAGAGAAATGATTATTAATAACCAATATTTTGGGGAGATCTCTAAATCTAAACTCCTCAAGTTCAATTTCTTGAATTACTGATAATAAGACTGCATTAAGTCCTCATCTTGGTCAGACCTTACCCAACATTACAAGGATTTTAATCTAAGATAGGGAAACCCACTATATTCTACTCAAGCTTTGGTGGAGACAAATCCTTTATTCTAGATAGCCCAAGGCTTTGGGTAGTCTGAGTAGAGATAATTCTTCTGTCCAAAGTTCACTCTCAGCACCTCATCTACCACCTACTCTTTTTTTTAATGGAAAATCAAAAATTATTTTTATTTTTTTTCTATTTAAAATGTTTAATTTGTTTTAGTTTTCAACATTCATTTCCACAAGATTTTTGAGTTCCAAATTTTCTCCCATCAGTCTGAACACTGCAACACAGCCAACTCTCTTTTCATTTGAGTTATTTCTTATAACAGCTTGTCTCTGCTCTTACACATAATACAATAACCTGGTAGTAAAACTCAGCCCCTTCTACACACCCTCTCTCTGGTTTTATTGGTATTCTTTGCAAATATGCTTCTAAATTTCTAGGTTCTCCCTTCTGTAACCTCAGTTCACAGTTTTTACTGAGCCCTGTACCTTTAGACCACTCTCTTGCTAGGGAGGAATAAGATAAATCTTCCCATCTTGGATAGTCTTTTCTTCTTTTAAATCCCCTCTGCCTCCAAATAGATGTCCAACATTTCACAATCCCATTCTTGTTGTCAAATGTAGTTCCAATGCAATATTCACAGTGCCAGTGGTCACTATAAATATACTGGCATAGTGCTTGATTGCAAAATATAACAGAATCCATATAGAAGACAGAAATAAAACATTTATTCAGACACCAGAAAACCAAATCCCAACACCAGGAAACCAAATCCATGATAGCAACATGGAAATTAATGCACCACAATATAGCAGACAGCCACACCATCCTTTAGCCTTCCCACAAACCAATAGAAGCCTAGTTGTCACAGCAGGTGGCAAGTACCAACATTTACTCACACAAGCCTGTCTTCCTCAGATGTGTCCTCTCCTCCCACCTTGTCTAGCTGCTCTGACTCTCAGCTTCCTGTGGGCTCTGCTCCACCCTTCAGCAAACTCCTCCCACCACAGACTCCATGTGACCATTCAGCCTTAGAGGGCAGCATATAGCTTCCAAGCAGGGAAGGTCTTAAAATTCCCTTAGGCTTATTAAGGGGCAGGGAAGATCATCAAATTCCCATTATCGTTACAGTCATCTTTGAGAACAAAGGACAACGACCAAACTGAGCCTCCCACCACGATTGTCTTTGGTCTAAGAGAGATGGCCAAATGACCATCCTTTTATTAATAACCTGCTGGCCTTATTAGTAAAATGATTAAATTACCACAAAACTATGTCTCTTGAACCTTTTTAATCATCCCACATGCAATCACATGTATCATGAATAAAGCTTTTTCAACAGTATATACCAGAGATAGAGTATAAATAGTCAAGTTGGACCCAAAAGGAGAGGAGTGGATCAAATTGCCTCCAGGAAATTTAAAAGGTTCTTTAAGAATTCTAAATTTTTTTTCCAGAAAGAAGGCCTCGTTTTTTTTAAAATAATACACTTCTTCTACTAGTATTGTATGACTTTGAGTCATATAACACTATAATCTCCAAAGAATCAAAAATAATTATCACACCAAGGGCAATGGAGAAAGGCATGGTGGATGTGAGCAGCTGTCAACATAGAAAATAAAGAATTGTAAGGAAGAATTGGAGCATGGCATGCCATCAGAGAAATGTTGACGAAAAGCAAGATGAACTAATCCCATGATAAGTCCCATGAGTGAGGAAAGTCTGAGTTCCATTGTTATCTATGATGTCAGGAAAGAGCAATGAAGAACCACACCATTTAAGGTGGATCTTCTATGGTGAAGTTATGGTAGAATATGGATAAGAGTTACACTCAATGGGTAGGTACTGATGGTTTGCAAAATACATTGTTGGAAGGAACATCCAAATCAATGAGAACACAGAGCTATTTTTCTTTTTAAAGAAAGTGTTCTTAAAAAGATCTGCCTCTCTAATCTTTCCTGGAAAAATTACCTCAAATTCTACCAGAAAAAAAAATGATGGGGGCTATGGAAGAAAATAACTGGATGACTTTATTTTCTTTTTCTTTCTTGAATTCTTGGCAATAACAGAGGAAAGTCACCAAGTATGATTTCTACCTTAATTATTCAATAAAACTAAATCTGCATAGATTTATGTAATGTAATGCCAAGCAAAGGCAACTTCCCAAGGTTCAGAATACCAGCATAGGTGCTCTCCATTTTATTCAGTGACAAACCAAGAACAGAGAAGATCAAAACATGACATCATTCAAAATACAGCATTTACTAAGTGTGATTAAATAATCTCCAAGTACTACCCCACTCCAGAACCTTATATTCATTCAATCAATTACAAAGTCCCTGTTCTAAATACTACTCCACTCCTAGGCTGTACCTTCATTTAGTCCACCACAAAGCCCCTCTTCTCAAATGGAGATTAGTTTCCAAACATAAGTAAAGTACATTCATTTGTTCAACCATAGAACACAAAAAGGTCAAAAGTTCCCCACCCCTGGATCACAATTGAATCTACCCCAGAGTTACATCAAGTTTAAGCACAGCACTTAATACCCAAATGGAGGTCTTTTCTTCATCTTGACATGAGGCAAGTTCTCAGCAATCTTAGTTCTGGGGAGACAAGGCTTTGCAAGGCCACAAGATACTTTGCCAGTCCCTTCATTAATTCATCCTCTGTCTGTAGAACAGTCCTAGAACCCCTGAAAACATTAGCAAAACCCTCTCCCAGGATTTCTGTAAACATACAACAAGAAAATCCTTCTTCAGGGCTTCTGAACCAACAGAAAGGTTCCCAGACCCCTGCAACAACAGCACTGTCCTTCACCAGTGGACAGTATTCACTGTCTGCAGGACAGTCTCCAGACCCCTGCAACAACAGCACTGTACTTCACCAGTAGACAGTATTCACTCTCTGTCTGCAGGACAGTCTCAGGAGCTCTTAGCCAACAGCCAGGTTCCAGGACTTCTTCAACAAAAGGACTGTCTTTCACCAGTGGACAAATCTGGCAAAACAACATCAAAACAGACAGACAAAGTACCAGCAAAACAGCCATGTCTCCTCAGTCCTTGGCAGCTCAGGGGGCAGGTCTCAAAAGTCCAGGGCAATTCAAAGTGGCCCCCAGCAATTCTCTCAGTCTCTCTCTGCCTCCACGAGGTGCTGCTTCCAAAAAGTTCTTCTGCCTCTCTCTTGCCTCTCCAAATCTGCGTCACCAGCTCCTCCCAGTTCAGGACTTTCTTTTCACATCAACAAGTCCATCCCACAGGTGGGCTTAACAAGCTCTGGGTTTTAACACAATCAATTTGAAAACCAAGCCAATACAGGGGAATCTTTATATTCCATTACTATCACAATTTATATGTAGAAAAGGCCTTGAACTTTTTCAAAGGAAAGCACATCTTGTTTACTATAGTAATTCAAATTACACTTAAGCTTTTTCCTGAGAGTTTTCAGATTTCATACTTCTCTTATTGAATAGCGAATGCCATGGGATTGTTTTACCTTTTTTTTTTTTAAACACATTGTATAAAGCATGCCTCGGGGGCATTCTAAGAACTTTTCTAATAGACATAAACTTTTACATCACTCTTAAAGTGATTTCTTTTGACCCTATTCCCCTCAGGTACCTAAGGATACCTTCCAACGAGGGAAAGCCTCAATCCTGGATATTCTTCAGGTGTCTACTAATCATGGAAATTGCTAAGAAAAGGTAATGACCTTGCCCTTCTTCCAAAATTATCATTAAACAGACTTAAATGTGTAACACGTTCTTTGATGATTTACATAGTACATGAACAAAGGGGTAGGTGTATGATGCAAGATATGGCATTATCTTTTAGGTTTTCTTAGGTAGAAACACAAATTTCAACTTCTAGCCTTTTTGTTGTCTTAGTAATTCTCTCTTTGGGTTCAAAGACTAGTAGTAGGCAACAAGGAAAATTATTCAGAAATCACTTAAAGTGCAATATTATCTTATTAATTTAATTAATTTGCACTGAGTTTCCAGTAAAATAAGAGAAATTTCTGAGTCTATGAGATTTCTCTCCTTTCTCATTCTCAAATCCCAAACACATAGGCATGGACAAACATCAATGTTCCAGGCCATATAATTTATTAACAGTAATGGATACTACAAAGAAAAATATTTAGAAACTGTACTGGCTGTGAGGAAAATCATAGCCTGGAGTCATTCTATGCTCCCCCAAGTAGGAAAAAGAAATATTTAACTAGAATTCCCTTGCCAACAGCTACAACTGCTGATTCCTCTAAAACACTAGAATCATTCAGTTCTCCAGATGAAATAAAGTTCAACTCCTTCACTTGTTCTCCAGAACTATAAATTCAACCCTCTCAAAATATCTCCTCAGACTGGTTCTAACAGATTCATTTTCTCATGGAAGTTAATTATATTCTCTCTTACTGTATCTCCTTAATATTTAACCCTATAATCTGAGAGAAGTTCTCTTACCCTTCTCAGGTCCACACACTCTTCAGACACCTCCAAAGATGAGGATTCATTGTCAGCCTCCAATGCATCTTTTTTTAAAAGGTAGAATGACAATATTCAATGTCATAGTAAGAGGGACTACCTGAGCTAAGGTTTAAATGGTATCATACTTGACTTTCAAAAGAAAAATATTTATTTTATTTTTGTCACTCATTAAGAGAAAAATATCTCATACAGTTTTCTCCAGTGTAAAAATCAGGTAGTGAACTCCAAGAGGACAGAGACTATCTTTTGTCTTTCTTCATATGCCTTGCATTTAGCACATGCCTGACACATAGTGTGAGATTAATAAATGTTTATTGACTGACTGAAAATCATGCTCACTATTGTTTAGTTTATTTCTTATGATCTGCATAAGATTTTATTTACTTCTTCTAACATTATAATAATAAAAGGTGTATCCTTCACCACTATACTTCTTTTCTGCTAATGTTTTAATGAATGTAATTGAATCTTTAAATAGGCTGTATTGGGAAACCATAAATGAATCTCTTTTGTCAATTCCAAATATTACATAGGTTATCTAAAAACCACAGTAACTAAAATGCTGGGAAGCCTAAAGATGAACATAATTGAAAAATAGTAGCTTGCATATACTTCAATACTGTTGCATCAGTGTTATGATGCTTCAAAGATGTACTTAATAGGACAAACAAAGACTGTGACAAGACATCTTTATAACTTGGGGGGGGTGGCTAATAAATAAGTCCCTATCTCTGCTTTATTTCCAGGAAAAATCAGTGGTAGAATAAATTAACTACTTTATTGAGTTGAGTCAGAAACTTACAGAATAATTTGGAGGGGCATTAAAGAGCTTGTGAACTTTTATGGCTAATTGCTTAATAGTGACCAGTGTAAGCTTGTCATAAAGGGAGCAGATTCCATCTTGCCAATTAAAAGTTTTACTAACCAATGGGGCTGGTTTCTTACAGAATTCATATCAATGATAATGGATCACTTGAGACAGAGTTCAACACCCTAACTGGAGTGCAGGTAGAGTTAGAATTTTAGGGTCTTTCTGCTTCTTCCCCTCGTATAGTCTCTTAAATGGTCTCTCCACTTTCAATTTTTCCCCTTTCCAAACTACATGCTATTATTGCCATATTACACTTTTTAAAAACAAAGTTCTAATCATAACACTCCTTGGCACACAATTATTTATTCCCCACTGCCTACTGAATTATCCAATTTAACGTTCAAGGATTTTCATAATTTGGCCCCCAACCATCTTTTTTTCCAGCTTTATCTATCTCTACCACCTTCCATCTACCTTATATTTCAGTTTAAAACAACTATATGGAGCTCTTAAAACAAGCCTAAACTTTCCCATGCCCATGCCTTTACTTATACATAATTTTGTTTTTCATTGACATCCTATTGCCTCCCAATTTAATATTCAAATTCCTTTGTTTGGCATTTTAGCCCTAATCATTGCTCCACAATCTCGAACTACTCTTCTTTTTCAACCATGGTACATATTTTTCCCCTTCATGTACTCTTATTATTCTGTTCCAATGCTCATATTGGTCCCTTTGTCTGGAATATCCTCTCTACCCATTGAATCTATATCCATTCGTTAAATATTTCTTCACTTTCAAGAACCCAAGATCTTATTAATATAGTTTTTCTTTAACTCTTCAGATCATAACCTATCCATTTAGTCAATAAACATTAAATTTCTCATATTATATATATATATATACATATATATAGTATTTTGCTAGACTCTGAAAGATTTAAATGTTTAGCTCTTGAGATTTAAACCTGCATAATTATTGTCCATATCCTTGCACAAATCTTCTATTAAAGATCCACTCAATATGATGCAGAACTTACTTTATGTCTTTTAATATCCTGTGAATAAAAGTGTAATGACTGGGTTGTTCATTTGTTGTCCCTCATTCCTTCTTACTCTCATATGACTGACCTACTTTTTTGTTCAGACTTTTTTTTTGGGGGGGGGGGCACAAGTGTTTTTGTACTACTTCCTGTGAATAAATAATTTTTGTTAATGAGACAGCCTACTTATAGTTTTGAATTTGGAATGTTGTAGTCTTCTATAATCCAGTTATGTCACTAGAAGATTATTAGTGTTGATGATGGGTATGTATATTTGGGATCATTGAAAGTGCTTCACAGTCTCCCAAATAAAACACAGATTGTTCGTTTTTATCTCTTGCATCTGCAAATTCTATGGCATTTCCTATAATTTCAAACTATTGGCTGGACACATAAATGTATCTTACTGACAATGAACCACTAGCTGTCCATCTAAATGCATGTCATAGCCTGGACAATAGATGTCTTCATTCAAATTTTTCTTGTGTGATCAGGGATCTTATGTAGGATGCTCTAGCTAGCATTTAGTCCTCCTTATATAAAAGCATCTAGAAGCCATAAACATTAGTGTTGGGTGATTTTTGTGTCACATGACCAAGAAGATGAAGGATTAAACATTTTCTCCTATTCTTAAAAGCTCTCAAACCTCTGCAAAATAGGAGTTATGTACAATAAATAAAGAAATTTCAGCTATCTCCACAGTCTTGGACACCAAGAACCTTAACAAGGTTAAAAAGCAGATTAACTAATATCAGAGAATGTGAATCCCCAACCCCTAAGATCACTAGACCCCCTTCCACCACACACCACCATGATCTGGCAGGGCTGCTCAAGCCAACCTATGAGTTCACAATAAAGCTCAATTTTATTGTCTCCCTCCTACCAATTGCTGTGGAAAACCAAAAGGCAGAAACCTGATTTGCCTGGGAAAGCAACTTGGCATAGAGGTTTGCCAGAGAACTGAGGAACAGAGAGAATGGGTACAGGATGCCAGCATGTTAAATGGTACTCCACTAAGCCTGAGTTAAAGAGCTCAGCTTCTAGCTGGGACCAACTTTGTTCTTCTCCCAACCCCTTGCCCCCAAATGAAATTTACTTAGGCATAAAACTGAGTCCAGTAAAACATGAAATTCCCAGTGTCATAGAAAACTGAAATGGCTTTAAGGTTTAACCCCAATGAAACTGTTGAGGTTCAGGGGTGCTCAGGACCCCAAAATACCAACATGCCAGTTTTACCCAAATGAATTTGACCCAAGCCATATTGAGTAGACTCTTAAGGAATCTGAGCACTTATGATGCTTGTCAATATAAGCAGATCTGAGCTAGATTGAATCTGAGAACCTTCATGGAAACCAGGATGAGTCTTATATATAGAAAGATTGTGGGAAGGATCTAGGGTTGGTCAAGTCCTCTAGGGTGACTAGAGGACGTACTCCAGGAACCAAGAGAATGGGATTAAGGGTGGGAAGCAAAAGAGATTTGGACATAGTGATAATGGAAGGCTTATGGCCTCAGATGAACATCAGATCAAGTGGGATGATTCAAGGGGAGTTCAAGGGGGTTCTCAGAGCCTCTACCCCACCATTCCCCCCTCAAACATATCGCACCCAAATTCTTTTGAGGTAAGGAGAGAAGGCTTGGCTTCTGAAACTGCTTACTCTTGGCAAGGGTTGTAGAGCTGTCCCTTCCTAGATGGGTCCCATTGAAGAGGTACGTAGTTTAAGCAGTCATCTGGAAGTTAATGGTTTAACCCTGAAGGAGACAAACCCGGCAAGGATGTTAAGCAAACAAGGACCAAACAGGCACAAAAGGAGTATAGAGAAAGGATAATTTCCCTGGAGGGAATTAAAGATGACTATGACAAGGCCAGAACATAAAAGGGCACATTTAATAGGGGGATTTTTTGGCTGTGAGCTATCCCCTTTCTGTAAAAAAGTGGGTGCTTCCAATTTCCCTCCCTCCCAGCCTGCCCTCCCTTCTGTCAACTATCCTGACAACAGGATAAAAGGGTCAAAGTAAAAGACAAATCAAAATTATGGTGGAGAGATAAGCCTAAAACATCAAGAACTAAACCCAAAGGTAAATCAAGGTTTTTCTGTGACTAAATTACAGAGAGGACAGATAAACAGGGAGGAGTGGAGGAAGAAGAGAGAGGGGAATATGTGATATACTCTAATCAAGGATTAATAATGGAAGAAAATAATTTCTATAGTCTCTTAGAAAGAAGAGATTCTACATGAGAATGAGTAAAGAGGCAAAAGGAGGGTCTAAAAAATGGTAGAAGAAAGAGATCAACTGTTTTTCAGTGGTGGGAATACATCTCATTGATAAATATTCTCATGAGAGAAAAGAGATGATCTATAAAAAAGAAATGGGGACCTTATGATGAGTGTAATCTGCAGAGATTTGGTACTTAAAGTGACTTTTCATTATGTGTCAGTAGAAGATGAATCAGAGCTCCTGAGGGCAAATGATGCTCAGAAGAGGGGTAGGGGATAGATATAAGGAAGTGATTCTATGGTAAATGAAAAAAATGGCTACAAGAAGTAAAAAGGTTAGTAGTAAGTGGCACAGAGACTTGGGAAAATTCCTACCAAGAGACAATATCTTAATTACCTTCAGGAACTGGTGTTTCACAAGTGAGGCACTACAGAAAAAGATCTAGGAGGCAAAAACATGAAAACTATTTGGAAGGGGCTATTTTAAAAGCTTTAATCCCTTGAGAAATAAAAGGAATTAAGAAGGCCTAATAAAGACCAGAAATCAAAGAATAAATGTCTAGAATAGATAGAAAAATTGATAAATAATGAAGAAAATGGGGGGGGGGTCCTTTCAGAAAAAGGTACAGAAAATAAAATTTAAAAACTAACAATACAAGTTTAAGGCAAAGAAAGGGTAATTTTAGTTGACTATTTAACAGAGGGGGAAAAGAAGAGAAGAATCAAATAACTAGATAAAAGGAAGTAATAAATTAAGCAGAATCTCAACACCCATGAAAACTGGTAACAAACAGGAGTGAGAAGGGCATTGAGTGTGAGAGGAAAAGAGCTAGTGGGAAGTATTGACTTAAAGAAGATTAAGCTAAAATGACTGTAAAATAAATTATTTCTCAGAGGAAAAGGTGGGGAAAGGAGGGAATCATAATTCTGAAGAAAAAATAGTATTAGAGACAAATAGAGGAAATTTAAAACCTCATAACTTTAAATGTAAACAGATTAAACAATCCAGTAAAACTAAATAGAGTGACAGATTGGACAAGAAAACAAAATGTACATAATAGATTTGCAGCTTCATGTACAATTGCCTTTTTATTTGCTATGTTACAGAAGTGTTTGTTTTATTCCATAAATTAAAAATAAAGTAATACATTTTGAGATCTGATACTGCTAGGCTAGCTTCTTTCTTTCACATTTATTCATTGATTCCTATAATATCCTTGACCTTTTATTCTTCAAGATGAATTTTGTTATCGATTTTTCTAACTCAATAAAATAATTTTGTTAGTTTGATATAGTACTGAATAAGTAAATTAATTTAGGTAGAATTTTCATTTTCAGATTATCCATGAGAAATTAATATTTATCCAATTGTTTATATGTCTTCTTTTTGTGAGAAAAATGTTAGCAATCGTGTTCATATATTCCTATTTCTTCTTTGCATATCACTTTATGTTGCATATTCCATAATTCCTTTAATTTTTTTTCTTATCTTATTGCTATAGCTAGCATTTTTAGTACAATATTAAATAATAGTGGTGATAATGGACATCCTTGCTTTACCCTTGTACTTATTGGAAAGTCTTCTAGCTTATCCATGTTACAAATAATGTTTGCTCTTAGTTTTAGATACTATTTATTTTAGGTAACACTATATTTATTATTATGCTTTCTAGTGTTTTCAATAGAAAATGCAGTGTATTTTGTCAAAAAACTTTTTCTGCATTTATTGAAATAATCATGTGATTCTTGTTGGTTTTGTTATTGATACAGTCAGTTATATAAAAAATTTAAATAATGAGACAGCCCTCCATTCCTGGTGTTAATCCTACCAGGTCATAGTTTGTGATATTTGTGATATATTGATATAAGCCTCTCTGGGGACAGGCGCTTGGGAAGGGAGATTGGAATCCTTCCTGTGAGAGAGTGACTGGAAGGTGCTGGCTGAACTGGATCAGACTGCAAGCCTGGGGGATCTGTCTGGCAAGGGAGAAAGTTAGCTGGCACCTGAGGAGTAGAAGGGATCAGAAGAGGAGATACCTCTATGAGTGCCTAGGACATAGGGCTTCAGGCCCTAGTGGGTGTTGCCTCAGGGGGAGGGTCCACAGAGGGAGGCACTTCAGCCTGACCAGTGGCTGGGACCTGAGAAGGGGTCTCTGAGGGGGGAAGGGCTGTGCTGGGATATGCAGGGTGGGAGACATGGATGGTGTAGGAGACAAGAAATGAGGGGTGTTGGGCTAAAGGAAAAGGGAAGGGGAACCAAAGGGAAAAGGTTTGGGGTAGAGCAGAAGAGGCTGGAGGAACTGCCTCAGTGACCTGAGCAGGAGTTGCTGAGGGGGGAGGGGCCTGAAGCCATAGGAAAGGGGTCATTTAATTGGTCCCCATTGCCCCTCTGTGGAGGGGCTCTAGCTTCAAGCATCTCACAGTCTTTCCTGAGAACCTTGTTCTGAGAAAGTTCAACAAAAGCCATTAAATAGGCAACTTTGATCCATCTTCCTTCTCTGAAACAGTATGATTCTAACTGCAAGAGAGTATTATCTTTTAAAGTCCCTAAAACAGGTCACAATTCATCATCTTTTAGGCTATACCTAGGCCAAACAGTGTTGCAAAAAAAACACCAACTTTTCCTTTTTAAGGTCTCCAGAGAAATTAAATTTTTTCCAGTGTTGCAAAAGACAACCCAAAGGCAAACTTTTGGGATCTACAGGCCTGGAAGTCCCTTCCTCCATAAAGGAAAGTTTGAGAGTAAGCCTCTAAAAACAAACAAAAAAAAAACACAAAAAAGTATCTGAAGTTTTCCCAGTTCCCTAGCACCAAGAGAATTGAAAACATGGTTTACACTTCCAGATGGGGCATCTGTTCTTATCTTCCATTCTTCAGAAACTGTGCACATGTCCATATTCTCCAAAATAGCCAAATAGGACCAAAATCCTGAGGTCAGGCTGAGCACAAAACAGCCTCCTAGCTGTCTGACCTAATGGGACCTGAGAGGTCAGCTCCCCCCCCCAAAAAAACCACAAAACAAAAACAAAAAAAACTGCACTTCCAAGGTACTAGGGAAAGAGAGAGGCTTAAGTACCTTCCAGGCCTGGCTGGAGAAGAATTTGAAATTAGCAGTGTTTCCTGGACAGGGAATCATAAAAATGAAGAGGTTACCCATAAAGAAGGTTAGGGTTGCTCTGGAGATCCCAAAATACCAACATGCCAGGTCCTGCCAAATGAATTTGACTCAAGTCTTCTCTCAGCCAAAGAAAAGTAAAGTTTATTAAAAGTTCTCTTGCGTTAGACACAGAGTAAGTCTGTGCTAGATCATTCTGTGGCACTCTCACTATTCTATGGCACTCTCACCATTCTATGGCACTCTCACAAACATGAAGACAAGATGGGGTCTTGTATACAGAAGGTTGTGGGAAGAATCTAGGGGTGGTCTACAGAAGGAGTTTGGGGAGGGTCTTCAGGAGGAGTTAAGGAGTGACTAAGGGTGGGAAGTCTCTGGAGGCCACCTGGAGACCACAAACAATGGTGGGCTAAGCCAGTTCAAGGGTGGAATGACACTTTGATAGGCTTAAGGGTGGGAAATCTAGTAAGAGAGGGTGGGAAGTCTAGTAACAGAGGCTTGGGCTCCCCCACAATGTAAGGCTCATGCAAATGCCTCATCAAATTAGACAATTTAATCAGAGTTCAAGAGCCTGTACCTCAAGGACTCAAGGAGAGCTTGAGGAGACTCCCAGAGCCTTTTGTGGGTTCTGTGGCTCTAGAATTTGTTTAGGGTTAGAGGGATTTGGTGGGTTTTGGAGGAGAACTCAGGTGAATTCCTGGCTTTTCTCCACTATCTTGGCTCTGCCCCTCTGAAGGGGGTTATTTTAACCAATTCACTTTGAAATCATAATCCAGCTTTCTATATTTTAGAATTTTCTCTGTTTATGAGATGTTGGGCTTTTAAGAGGCACCAAAAGAGAGGAATCATAGGGAAATATTTTATAATATTATTCTGAAATTTTTATCATATTTTTTGAACCTAGGTTTATGTGACTGTAAAATTGTCTAACCAAAAAGTTTATTGTAGAAATCAGTTTGAATTTAGAGACCTCTAGGAAAGATTAATGGCTATAGGGAGTACTTAAGATCCCATCATGGTCTTGTTTTGGGTCCACCTGATGAAGTGCAGGCTCTGGGAACCCCCTTGAGCTCTCCTTGAATCTTTGAGGTACAGGCTCTGGGAGCCCTTTGAGTTCTCCTTGAATCTTCCCATGTAAGGCATTTGCCTGAGTCCAGAGAGGTAGGCAATAAACACATTTGGGAGGATAAAGAGCAATACCACAGTGATTTTACCTTAGAAGAGGTAACCCATGGACAGTTGTATTAAGTGGCACTGTGGATAGTGAAGAACTTTGAGATGCCATGTGGGGATAATATTCATGGCAAAAAGGAAATATCTAATTGTAAAAACAACAGACCTGGAAAATAGATACAGGAGAGATATTTTGAAAATTATTGGACTACCTGAAAACCATGATCAAAAAAAGAACCTAGACATCATCTTTCAAGAAATTATCAAGGAAAACTGCCCTGATATTCTAGAACCAGAGAATAAAATAGAAATGGAAAGAATCCACCAATCACCTCCTGAAAGAGATTCCAAAGGGAAACTCCTAGGAATATTGTAGTCAAATTCCAGAATTCCCAGGTCAAGGAGAAAATATTACAAGCAGCCAGAAAGAAACAATTCAAGTACAAGTACTGTGGAAACACAATCATGATAACACAAGATTCAGCAGCTTCTATACTAAGGGATTAGAGGGTTTGGAATATGATATTCCAGAGGTCAAAGGAGGGAGGGTTAAAACCAAGAATCACCTACCCAGCAAAAGTGAGTATAATGCTTCAGGGGAAAAAATGGAATTTCAATGAAATAGAGGACTTCCAAGCATTTTTGTTGAAAAGACCAGAACTGAACAGTAAATTTGACTTTCAAATACAAGAACCAAGAGAAACATGAAAAGGTAAACAGGAAAGAGAAGCCATAAGGGACTCATTGAAGTAGAAATGTTTACATTCCTACGTGGAAAGATGATATTTCTAACTCACAAGTGCTTTCTCAGTATTAGGGTAGTTAGAGAGAATATATATGAATGTGTGTATGTATGTATGTATATATAT
>NW_027185735.1:4649242-4673366 GCF_028583685.1 Petaurus breviceps papuanus
TGTGTGTGTGTGTGTGTGTGTGTGTGTGTGTGTGTGTGTAGACAGAGGACACAGGGTGACCTGAATATGAAGAGAAGATATCTAAAAAATAAAATTAAGTGTTGAGAGTAATGTACTGGAAGGGATAATCAGAAGCAAACACTTTTGTGGGGGGACAGGTCAAGGGAGAGAATGGAATAAATTGAGGATAATAAATGGACAGGATAGAGGGAAATGTGGTTAATCTTTGGCAACATGACTGCTATGGGAGTGTTTTGCATGGCTACACATGCATGACCTATATTGAATTGCTTGCTTTCTCCGTGAGGGTGGGTGGAGAGGGAGGAAGGGAGAAAATGAGGAACTCAAAGCTTTAAAAGTTATTGTTAAAAATTATTTTTGCATGCAACTGGGGTATAAGATGTACAGGCAATGGACTATAGAAGCCTATCTTGCCCTACAGGAAAATAGAAGGGAGGAGGAAGGAAGAAGGGGAGGTGACAGAAGGGAGGGAAGATTGGGGGGAAGGCGTGGTTGGGGTGCACACTGTCCTGGAGTGGGTGGAGGAGAGTGATGGGAAAAAATTTGGAATTCAAAATCTTGTGAAAGTGAATATTGAAAACTGAAAATAAATTATATTAGAAAAAATAAAGTACTTTCCTTGTTTATACTTTTTTATTTTTGAATGTTTTTACTTTGTCAGATTTCAATATTTGCTTTTTTGAGTACCAAGTTAAGGAAGCATGTAGGAATGTAGAAAGGTTTGACCTTAAAATACTGTCAGACTTCTCCACCTGCCTAGTGGATCAACAGATACATTTCATTCTTTTAATAGAAAAAATAGCTGACACTCTGGGAGCCTACCCCAGCCCCTGGGAGCCAGAGGTGTTAGCCCCAGGGCAGCATGACCAGCCTCTAGCTGAAGGGACTTCAGATCACCAGCAGCTGTGCTGGTTTCCAGAATTATCAACCCATAGATGCTAAGGACAAAGTGAGAAGTCCGTGCAGTGTGGACTTTGGGATCCAGTAGTTGGGAGTGCAGTCATCCTTTGCCCCTGAGGCAAGAAGCCACTGAGGTGCCAAGATGCCACCCTGTGGCAGCTTTAGCTACTGGCCTGCAGAGTGTAGGGGGACCAAGCGACCTGTCTGGATTTCCATCTAGGGTGGAGGTCCTGGGCTGTGTGACCAGCTTGCTAGAGCATGTGGAGGTTTCAGAGAGGGTACCCAACAAATACATTCAGTAGCTGAGAAAACCCCAGCATTTGAGAAGCTCCTCTGTCTTGTGGCAGAGTCCTACTGTGGCAAAAGCCCAAAAATCAAGTAATTGAGTGGCAACATGTGCAGGCAAAGGAAGAAAACCAAGCAGAGCAATCTAACCTTACACTCCTATTTTGAGGACAAAAAGGACCAAAGCATGGAAGAGGAGGAAGACAGTGAAGTCAGAACTCCTGCACCAAAAGCTTCCAAGAAAAATAAAAGCTGGTTACAGGCTACAGAGGAGCTTAAAAAAGAATTTGAAAAACAAATAAGAGAAGTGGAGGAAAAATTGGGAAGAGAAATGAGGATGATGCAAGAAAATTATGAAATGAGAGTCAACAACCTGACTGAAGAAAATAATACCTTAAAAAATAGACTAACTCAAATGGCAAGAGAGGCTTAAAAAGGCAATGAGAAGAATGCCTTAAAAAGCTGAATTTGCCAGATGGAAAAAGAATCTCAAAAGCTCACTAAAGAGAATAATTCCTTCAGAATTAGACTGGAGAAAATGGAAGCTAGTGACTTTATGAGAAATCAAGATACTATGAAACAGATCCAAACAAATGAAAAAATAGAAGGCAATGTGAAATATCTCGTGGGAAAACCACTAATCTGGAAAATAGATCCAGGAGAGATAATTTAAAAATTATTGGACTACCTGAAAGCCATGATCAAAGAAAGAACCTAGAAATCATCCTCCAAGAAATTCTCAAGGAAAACTGCCCTGATGTTTTAGAACCAGAGGGCAATATAGAGCTTGAAAGAATCCACTGATCACCTCCTGAAAAAGATCCCAAAAATAAAACTCCTAGGAATATTATAGCCAGGTTCCAGAGTGCCCAGATCAAGGAGAAAATATTACAAGCAGCCAGGAAGAAACAATTTGAATATTGTGGAAACACAACCAGGATAACACAGGATCTGGAAGCTTTACACTGAGGGACTGAAGGGCTTGGAATATGATATTCTGGAGGGAAAAGGATCTGGGATTAAAACCAAGAATCACCTATCCAGCAAAACTGAGTATCATGTTTCAGGGGAAAATATGGGCATTCAGTGGAATAGAAGACTTTCAAGCATTCTTGATGAAAAAAGTAGAGTTGAATAGAAAATTCGACATTCAGATACAAGAAACAAGAGAAGCATGAGAAGGTAAACAGGGAAAAGAAATCATAAGGAACTTATCAAAGTTAACTATTTACATTCCTACATGGATAAACAATAATTGTAACTTATGAAACTTTTCTCAGTATGAGAATAATTGAAGGGAATAGAAATGTGTGTGTGTGTGTGTATATACATACATATATGTCTATATAGGAGGGTATATGGGTGTATGAATACATATGTGAATGTGTGTATATATGTATACATAGATGGAGGGCACAGGACCAATTGACTAGGAAGGGATGATACTTAAAAGGTGAAATTAAGAGGTGAGAGAAATATAATGAGAGGAGATGGGAAGAGACAGAACGGGGTAAACTATCTCATAGAAGAGGTAAGGGAAAATGTTTACAATGGAGGGGAAGAACAGGAAGGCAAAAAGGAATGGGTCAACCTTACTGTCATTGAATTTGGCTTAAGGAGAGAATGACATACACACTAAATAGGGTATCTCACCCTACAGGAGAGTAGGGGAGAAGGGGACGATAGGGAGATGATGGAAGGGAGGGAAGGTTGGGGGGGAGGGAAGTTGGAAGCACCCACTTTTGAAAAGGGACAGGATCAAAGTAGAGAATAGAACAAGTGGGAGATGGGAGGGAAATATAGTCAGTCTTTCACAATATATCTGCTATGGAAATGTTTTGCATAGCTACACATGTACAACCTATATTGAATTGCTTATCTTCCCAGTGTAGGTGGGTGATAAAGGAGGAAGGGAATGAATCTGGAATTCAAAGTTTTAAAATAAAATCTTTAAATATATATGTATATATACAATTATAAATATTATTTTACGTGTAATTGGGAAATAAAATATACAGGCACTGGGGCATAGAGATCCACTGTGCCCTACTGGAAATTCGGAGGGGGTATGGGAGAAGATATGGGAGAGAGCAGATTGGAAGAGGGAACATCCAGTGGAATCGCTATTTTGGGGTGGTGGGTAGGGGAAAAATGGGGAGAAAATTTGTAATTCAAAATCTTGAGGAAATGAATGATGTAAACTAGAAGTTAATAAAACATCTGCTTAAAAAAATCACCTAACTGAACTTCTGGGAGTCAAGATGGCAGAATAAACCTTAGGTGATTGCATTCCCCCTCTTTTTTAATCTCAAAAATTCCAGAGAATATTTCCCCAATGTAAAATCCTGAAATAGTGGAACCAGCTAGAGACTTGGGAGACCTGGAGGAAGGGTGTAACTGTAGCTATGCTGAGCAGGATGGGAGGCAACCCAACAAATTCTATCTTTTGGAAGAGCTCAAGAAGGATTTAAAAAGTGAAATAAGAGAAGTAGAAGATAAATTGACCAATTATTTAAAAAAATACAATTGGCAAAATGGAAAAAAATTCACTGGAGAATACAACTCCTTAAAAAGTAAAATTTGTCAAATGAGAAAGGAGTTACAAAATCTAACTGGAAAAAATAAGTCCTTAAAAGCAATATTGCTCATCTGAATTCAGATATCCTCAGTCTTATGGTTGCACAGTACTAGTCTCTGCAGTTTAATAATCTTCCATTTCAAGTATTAGCCAGAGAAAATTTCTCTAAAATGATTGCTCCTTACTATGATCCTGCTTGCTTCATAGAATTATGTGTTGCTTTGGGAACTTTGATTGAATCAATAGAAAAGAAGCAGCTTTTGTCAGCTCTCCAAATGATGGTAGATGAGCTGACCAGTCAACAAGTACTAGTGGTTACAATGGAAGAAATGAATAGCAAAGATTCATAACTGATAGAAAAAAAATGCTGCTGTCATATACAAGTACTTGCATATCTACACACGAGTGGGATTGTCAAAAGTAATCAAAGCCTTGCTTCACTTGCATCTTCCATAATTCAGAGCTTCTTAGGATTCTCAGAGCACCTCTCTTAGCCATTTGAGAAATAATGTTATACCTAGTGAAATTTCTCTGCTGGCCCATGTTAGTGCCTCAAGAAATTTCTCCTGAACTTTCACATCATTCATAGCCACAAGATATTTCACCTCATGAACTTTACCTCACAAACTTTCATCTAAGGAATATCAGAGAGCCAAGTGAGGGAAGATCAAAGGAACTCCTGCTGTTTCCAGAAGTCATATCTAATGGTGCTGACCAGATGTGATCCTGGGCTATGGCTGTGGGTGAGGAGTGAGCATAAGTTCCATGAGTAAGGTACTACAGGGAGCAAGAACAATTTTGATACAATGTGACTGGGGCTTAGGGGAGGAAGACAGGAATCCCTGAGGTTGAGCCCCCAGACAGAATACAGAAGACAACATTAAGAAGGACTTGAGGCCTAGGGCAACATTACCCACAAATAATAATATTAAGCTGCTAGAAATAAAATAAGAAAAAAATAAAAATGGATAATCAATGGAAAAAACCCACAACCACTGGTATGAAGGAAGATTTGGGTTGATATTCGGGGGAAGATATTTGAGATTTTTAAAAAGTCACACCTACACTAAAGAGTAATGTTAAATGGTCACAAGATAAAAAAAAACAATCTTACAACTTAGAAATGAATTAAAAATCAGAGAGAATGAAGAAAACTTAGAAAAATAAAAGCAATCCAAGAAAATTATGAAAAGAAAATTAAACAGCTAGAAAAACAAAAAGAAAATATTTTTCCAATTTATTAATTTATTTATTTTTAGCTTTCAACATTCACTTCCATAAATTTAAATTTTTCTCCCTCTCTCCTCCCTCCTCAAGACAGCATGCAATATGATATAGCTCTACACATATATTCCAATTAAACACTTTTTCACATTAGTCATGATGCATAGAAGAATTATAATGTATGGGAGAGACCATGAGAAAAAAACAAAACAAAACAAAAAAGAAAATAGTCTGCTTGGCTCTTCATTCTGATTCCATAGGTCTTTCTCTGGATGTGGATGGCATTTATCATCATGAGTCCTTTGGAATTGTTTTAGGTTCTTGCATTTCTGAGAAGAGCTAAGTCTATCAAAAATCAGTCATTGCACACTGTGGCTGTTTCTGTGAACAATGTTCTCCTGGTTCTGCCCACTTCACTCATCATCAGTTCATATAAGTCTTTCTAGGATTTTCTGAAGTTCGCCTGTTCATTTCTTATAGCACAATAGTATTCCATTACATTCACATGCCACAACTTGTTCAGCCATTCCCCAATTGATGAGCATCCCCTCAGTTTCCAATTCTTGACCACAACAAAAAGAGCCGCTATAAATATTTTTATAGCACGTGGGTCCTTTTCCCATTTTTTGATCTCTTTGGGATACAGTCCTAGAAGGGTATGGCTGGGTCAGAGGATATGCACATTTTTATAGCCCTTTGGGCATTGTGCCAAATTGCTCTCCAGAATGGTTGAATCAGCTCATAGTTCCACCAACACTGAATGGGTGTTCCAACTTTTCCATATCATCTCCAATATTTGTCATTTTCCTTTTTTGTTATGTTAGCCAATCTCATAGGTGTGATGTGATACCTCAGAGTTATTCTGAGAGATATGCATCTCTCTAATCAATAGTGATTTAGAGCACTTTTTCATGTGACTATAGATAGCTTTAATTTCTTCCTCTGAAAACTGACTGTTTGACCATTTATCAATTGGGGAATGACTTATATTCTGATTCAGTTCTCTCTATATTTTATAAGTGAGACCTTTATCAGAGACACTAGTTGTAAAAATTCTTTCCCAGTTTTCTGCTTCCCTCCTAGTCTTGGTTACACTGGCTTTGTGCAAAAACTTTTCCATTTAATGTAATAAAAATTACCAAAAATAAAAACATTATTTCATAATTTTCTCCATTTCTTCTTTAGTCATAAATCCCATCATTCTCCATAAATCCAACAGATAAACTATTCCTTTTTCCCCTAATTTGTTCATAGTATCAGCCCTTATACCTAAATTATATACCCATTTGGACTTTATTTTGGTATACGATGTCAGACTATGTCTATGTCCAGTTTCTGCTATACAATTTTCTAGTTTTCCTACCAGTTTTTGTTAAATAGTGAGTTCTTATCCAAGAAACTGGAGTCTCTGGGTTTATCAAACAGTAGATTGCTATAATCATTGACTACTGTGTCTTATGTACCTAACCTATTCCCCTGATGTATCCCTCTATTTCTTAGCCATACTAAATATCTTCGATGATTGCTTCTTTATAATACAATTTAAAATCTGCTATGGTTAGGCTGCCTACTCTAGAATTTCTTTTCATTAATTCCTTTGATATTCTGGACCTTTTGTTCTTCCAGATGAACTTTGGTATCATTTTTTCTAGCTCTATAAAATAATTTTTTGGTAGTTTGGTATGGCACTGAATAAGTAAATTAGTTTAGGTAGAATTTTCATTTTCATTATATTAGCTTGGCCTACCCATGAAGAACTGATGTTTTTCCAATTATTTAGATCTGACTTTGTGTGAAAAGTGTTTTGTAATTGTGTTCATATAGTTCCTGGATTTGTTTTGGGAGAGAGACTTCCAAATATTTTATAATGTCTACAGTAACTTTAAATGCAATTTCTCTTTCTATCTCTTGCTGTTGGACTTTGTTAGTAATATACAAAAATGCAGATGAAGTAGATGCTATTTAACATTTTAAGGAAGGCTCCATTTATTTCTATGCTCTCTAGTGTTTTTAATAGGAATGGGTGTTGTATTTTGTCAAAAGCTTTTTCTGCATCTATTGAGATAATGTAATGTTAATAGAATATGAAGATCTTCCCTGTCCATTAATAGGCCTATGTGACCACATGTGTTCAATCACACATGTCTTACTGCTTTGAGCTCCAGCCCAGTTGTAATACATCCTGGGTCACATAGAGCCCATTACAGAGGAACTTACCTAAATAGAAGCTTGTTTAGGGAAGGCTTGCTTGTAAGAAGGCTTTCACACCTTTAGTACTAAACTAATTGGGCACTGAGTCACAAGGGCTGTGATGTCTTCTGGCTCTGAGCCTATTTGTTGAAAACTATATTATACTTAGAGATTGATATTTTACTTTGGGAGTTCATTTATGAGAAGGACCTTTCAATTCCCTTGAGGGGACTCTAAGTAGCTGTTTGTTAAAAGCCCCACTACTCAAAGGTTTGTGCTCTCCCAGTCTGGTGGTGTATGTAGGTGGTTGTATTGCTTTGTTCAGATAGTAGGAGTCTTGTTTGTTGAATCTCTGTGCTAATTTCTCTGCTTGTATTTTCTACTTATCTGTAATTAAAGTAAGATTGCTGACCCCTTTGAAAGTTGTCTTTCCCTTAGCAAAGCATATCAAAGAACCTGTGCTAGCTGGCCATCCTGGGTATGCTATGGTGGTTGCTATTACATATGATAATCATATGGCTTCTATTAGTTTTGTTGTTGATTTGATCATTGACACTGATGATAGTTTTCCTAATATTGAACCAACCCTATATTCCTTGCATAAATCCTACTTGATCAAAGTGTATAATTCTCATGATAAATTGCTGTAATCTTTTTGCTAGCATTTTAATTAAAATTTTTGCATCTATATTCATTAAGGAAATTTACCTCTAATTTTCTTTCTCTGTTTTAGATCTTCTTGGTTTAGGTTTCAGTACCATATTTGTATCATAAAACAAATTTGGTAAGATTTTTTTCTTTGCCAATTTTCCCAAATAGTCTATATAGTATTGGAATTAATTGTTCTTTAAAAGTTTGATAGAATTTGCTTGTAAATCCACTGGCCCTGGAGATTTTTTCTTAGGGAGTTCATCGATGGCTTGTTCAATTTCTTTTTCTGAGATGGGATTATTTAAGTATTTTACTTCCTCTTCTCTTAATCTGGGGAATTTATATTTTTGTAAATATTCGTTCATTATACTAAGATTGTCAAATTTATGGGCATATAATTGGGCAAAAAGATTCCTAATTATTATTTTAATTTCCTCTTCAATTGGTGGTGAATTTACCCTTTTCATTTTTAAGACTGGTAATTTGGTATTCTTCTTTCTTTTTAAAAATCAAATTAACCAATTTTGTTGATTTTTTTAATAAATCCAACTTTTAGTTTTATTTATTAGTTCAATAGTTTTCTTAATTTCAATTTTATTAATCTCTCCTTTGGTTTTCAGTATTTCTAACTTGGTATTTGATTGAGGATTTTTAATTTGTTCTTTTTCTACCTTTTTCAGTTGCAATCTCCTTTTTCTCTATTTTATTCATGTAAGCATTCAGATATAAAGCTTCCCCTAAGAACCACTTTTGCTGCATACCATAAGTTTTGGTATGTTGTGTCATTATTGTCATTCTCTTGAATGAAGTTATTGATTGTTGATTTGATTTGTTGTTTGACCCACTCATTCTTTAGGATTAGATTATTTAGGGTCCTATTGATTTTTAGTGTATCTTTCCATGGCCCTTTATTCCATATAATTTTTATTCCATCATGATCTGAAATGGATGCATTTACTATTTCTGTCTTTCTTCACTGTATTGTGAAGTTTTTATGGGCTAGTACATGGTCAATAGTCAAATAGATTGTTTCTTCCTCTCATTCCCTTCATCTAGTTCCATTCAGTAGTTTTTAAAATTTTATATTTTGTGCCTCTTTACAAAAAAAAATTGTTACTCTTTATCTATCTTTTCTTCCTGTCTACTCTAGACTTCCATTCTCTGAATCATGACTTCTACAATTGTCTAGTCTCTCTCTAGTTTTTGCATTACTTCTGCAATTAAAACTTTCAAGGTATCTATTCAAAGCTCTCCCCTCTACATAGTTTCTGCCACTGTCTATAGAGTGTGCCACATAGATTTTCCTTTTTAATTGTCTCACTCCCAAAACAATGTCAATTATTACAGGTGCAAAAGAGCACATTACCCTCTGCTAGGGCCCCTCCTTCACCCTGTCTTTGATTATGCAACACACCACTGATCTATCCCCAGTTGCCTATTTTTTCCCATTTGTCTCAAAGTCTCCTCCCCAGGTCAATGTTCTCCTGCTTCCCCAGGGGCTGGTTATACTCAGGAGCTTCAACCTCCTCTTCCACTTCTGAGGTAGGACAAGTGGACTTTTCAAATACAAAATTCTTAGTGCAAGGTCCCTATTTCACTTTATAGACCATCCCTTTACACTTATAAGAACATTCATTGGTAAAACCTTCTTATCCCCAAATCAAAGTTTTCTTCCTTTTCCTCCTTATTCAGTCCTTTGGCCATCCTCTTCACCATTCTTCTGCAGGCTTTTCTTTTACTGAGACCACAGGAGTCACCTTCATCTCATTGCTAACCTTTGATTTGACCTGGACACATTACTCATTCCTCTTTATCTCCTGGCTCCCCTATCCTGCTTTCATATAACCTCTAATAATCTAATATAATCTCACCAAAAACCATTGATTTGTCTGTAGACAGGGTGTCATTATACTTCCTGAGGTTCACCTCTTCACTGTTACCTCCACTGGCCTTCTGTCTTCACTCCTGTCTCCTTGTGTACATTTAGAAAGAGGCCTCTTACTAACCTTTTACCAGTTTCTCTGCTGTGAGTCTATTGATGTTGCTGTCCTTGTTGCCCACTCTTGTATCTCTGTTGTTTGGGGTATTTGAGAAGCAAGTAATCTCTTTAGTCTGGTTTTCCTTTCTAAACATACTTCAGATACCTTTTCATTATTAAACAACCATCTTTTTTTCATGTATGGTTAAGTTTAGTTTTGCATGGTAGGTCATTCTGGGTTATATCTTAACTGCCAATGTTCTTTGGAACATATTTGGAACATATCTCCTACATTTTCTGGTGGTAGAAGAATAGTGTTGCATTATTTGAATTCCCTTTCCTTCTTCTTTGAAAGTCTTTCTTCTAGGGTATGGGGATACTGGGACACTAATGCAATGTTGGTGGAGTTGTGATCTGATCCAACCATTTTGGAGAGCAATTTGGAACTATGTCTAAATGGCTATAAAACTGTGAGTACCCTTTCACCCAGCGACACCACTACTATGTCTGTATCCTACACAGATTTTTTAAAAGGAAAAGCATTTAAATGTACAAAAAATATTTATAGCAGCTCTTTTGCTTTGGCAAAGAATTGGAAATTTAGGGGATGACCATCAATTGGGGAATGGCTGAACAAATTGTGATACATGAATGTAATAGAATACTATTGCGCTATAAGAAATGATGAGCAGGCAGCCTTCAGAAAAACCTAGAAATACTTACATGAACTGATGCAAAGTGAGGTGAGAAGAACTGAGAACTTTGTACACAGTAACAGCAAAATTGTGTGATGATCAATTTTGACTGACAGCTCTTCTCAGCAATGTAACCATTGAAGACAATTCCAAAAGACTTATGATAGAAAATTCAACCCACATTCAGAAAAAGAACTGATGAAGTCTGAATGCAAATAGATCAAACTATAGTATTTGCACTTTATCTTTTTCATGTTTTTTCTTTTGTTCTGTTTCTTCTCTCACAATATAATTAATATGGAAATATCTTTTACATATATATTTACATTACATAATATTTACATATTACATATATATGCAATTGCACATATATAACCTACATCAAATTGCTTGCTGTCTTAGGGAGGGGAGAGAAGAAGGAGGGATGGAGCTTGAGAAAATTTGGAACTCAAAATCTTATAAAAACAAATGTTAAAATTTGTCTTTACATGTAATTGGAAAAATAAAATACCATTGAAAATGAAGTCATTAAGGGGCGGCCAGGTAGCACAGCGAGTAAGAGCACCGGCTCCAGTGTTGAGAAGACCTGGAGATCGAATCCCGGGCTCACGCACTTAGCACCCACCCAGAAACACCTGGCCGTGTAACCTTGAGCAAGTTACTTAACCCCAATTGCTTAGGGGCGGCCAGGTGGCTCGGCGAGTAAGAGCATCGGCTCCAGTGTCGGGATGACCTGGATCAAGTCCAGGCTCAGATACTCAGCACCACACCCAGAAATAACTGGCCGTGTGTAACCTTGAGCAAGCTACTTAAACCCGATTGCTTATTAAAAAAAAAGAAAGAAAGAAAATGAAGTCATTAGCATCCTAAAAAAAGAAGAAAAAGTCTTTCTTCTAATTAATTGTAGAATTTATTGTTACTAATTTAAATCTTTAAATTTAACCATGTTTATTGCAGTTTTCAGATTTGGATCTTTTCTGGATGTGACCTATGAATTCTTTTAATTGGTATTTCATTTTCTGTGTTCATAAATTCTGGGCAGTTCTCTTTTATTATTTCTTCATTATGGTGTAAAGGTTTTTTTTTTATCCTATTATATTCGTCTGGGAGACTTATGACTTCAAGATCATTATGTTTTACTTACACAGTGAGCACATTTTCTTTCAGGGCTAAATTGTTTTTGTTTCTCTCCCAAAGTCACCTTCATTTCTGTATATCTGCATTCCCAATTTATTGTTCTGCCTTTTGTTTCCTTGATGAGACTTGGTATCATAGATTCCAGTTATTCTGCACATTTTTTTTTTTTTTGCTGTGGTGGCTATAAATTCTGCTGTCATCATTCTCATTTCTCTTTTGAGTCATTCAAGAACAATGCTTTATGATTCATGTTCTTTTTGCATCCCACAGGGTCCTCTCATTAATTTCAACATTTATTTTTCCATTTAAGACTAAGTTTGCTTATTAGAATCTATCTTTGACCTCTTTTTGTATCCTTAGTGCTTAGCACTGTTCCTGGCCCATAGTGGGTGCTTAATAAATGTTGATCGATTGATACTTTAGTGTTTATAATATCTACTATGTGTCAAGCACTGTGCTATATACTGAGGAAACAAGGGCAAAAATGAAACAGTTTTTCCCTCAATCATGTTATGTTTTATTGAGGAGGACAATATGTGTGGTGTATACAAATATGGATATGGTATCTCCTTATTATTTCAGTTTTACAAAACTGTGTCAGCTAGTTGTTCCAATGCATGGAATAAGCATACTATTGTGGTGGAGTAGATAAGATCCTAGCTTTCTTCCATACCTATTAGGAGGAGGGACTGGAAGATCAGAGGGACAATTTGCCTGTTGTTTGACCTTCTTCCTCCTCTTACCTGGCTAGAGACCACAGAGTCTGAGATGTGGTAACTGCTTTTTGACCCCCCCCCCTTTTTTTTTTACTGCAATACCTCTAGCATTGCCTATAGCATGTTGAGTGGATCCTAAGTAGGAGATATATGGAAGAACGTGAAAGAGAATGATACAATGAAAAAAAAAAATACACACACACACATGTATCTTTGCCTATCGTTTGTCTTTATTTGGTCTATTATTCTGTAATCAAGTATGGAGAAAGAAATAGACCCAAGACAAAGCCCCCACAATTGGAGGATATACTACGGATGAAGAGTTAGCAAAGGAGACTAGAAAGCAGTAGTCACACTGGTAGAAGGAGAACCAAGAAAGTAGAGTAACAAAAACTCAGAGAAATAATTGAAACAAGGAGGAGATGATGGTCAACAGTAGTATATGATACAGAGTTAAAAAAATGTGTGGACTAGAAAAACTCATCTGATTTAGCAATGAGTAGATCACTGGTAACTCTAGAGAGATCAGATTCGGTTAAATGATGAGGTTGTAAACCAGATTGCAAATCTCAGCAGAGTATTATATGAGCAGAAAAAAATATGGGCTAGTCATATATTGAGTGAAGGAAAATTGATAGACTCCTTTGGTATTCATGAAATGTAAAGAGATTAAGAGTCTCATGCAACATATTCAGCCACATGCAATATGTATATATATATGTTTGTGTGTATGTGTGTATATTCATACACACATATGCATTATATAAATAATATACATGTATATCTATCTTTGTAGCACTTATGTAATCTCTAGAGCTATACTCTCTTCTAAGCTATACTTAAATTAGTAGGTCAAGTTCCCAGAGCAAGGCTAGCATTCCATTCAGAGTTCTAAAAATAAGTCTGAGAGTTTGAGGGAATGTTTTCCTAAAACTATAGTTCATTATCTTCTATCCATTGTGTTTCTCCCAATATCTCTTGGCCAATTTGCTTTTCAGTATCATTTAACCAGTGATTAGTACCCCAATACTATTTTGACCAAGTAATTTAATTGATAATCAATATTATCAATTAACTTTAACAAGGAAATATTTGCTGAGAAAATATGGAAAGAATGAAATACAAAAACTCCCTCTAACTAAGGCACACTTCCTTCTATGCCTAGAAAGAGTGGGCTCACATTTAAAGAAGTGGGTAAGAAAGTACTCCTCCCACCAAGCTCTGAGTGCAACATAGCCAATGCACATTTGCTTACAAGAGATGATGTCTGCTTTCTAAGCTTTGCTGAATCATGAAGCTGAGTTGATGAAGTTACAGAAGACTCTGCTTGTAACTTCCAGTGCTGGGCCTGTGATGGCTTTTCTGATGTTTCAAAGTTCACAAAGTTAAATCCACATGCAGTACTCATTGATGTATGCTCTGAAAGAATATACACAACAGATATAAAAGAAACAAAATGTAATATAATGGATGCCACATGGCAACTGTTTGAGAAAGGGAGTGAGTTCCCTTATCCAGAGGCTTATGGAATTTCTCTTAATTGACTTGGTGGTAACTATGATCACCTGATGGCCCTTCCATCAAGTAGAAGAAGCAGGTAGCCATCAGAAGCTTGTAAAAATATTTGTATTAATTCTAATTTTGCTCTCAGAGGTTTTTTTTTATTTTTTTAAAGCAATCAGGGTTAAGTAACTTGCTCAAGGTTACACAGCCAGTTATTTCTGGGTGTGGTGCTGAGTGTCTGAGCCCGGGATTCGATCTCCAGGTCGTCCCAACACTGGAGCCAGTACTCTTACTCGCTGTGCTACCTGGCCGCCCCTTTCAGAGGTTTTTTATTAGAGTCAAGGAATATTGAGTGGGTGACAGTAGCAGGAGACTCTTTGTATCAGCTTAGATCCTGGCATAGTTTTTATGCAAGAGACTTGTGATTTCTTAGCCATTTTACTACAGATGACCCTAAGCTAGAACAAGAATTTTTGACTGTACCAAAAATGTTCATGTTACCACAGCCCTTGTGTTCTTCATTACTAACTCACATCAAGAAAAGAAATTCATTACTGTATTGGAAAATTAATTATCTTTGTTGTGGCTCTGATGTTCTTGGTTTATCATCACCACCACGACTGCAAAGACATAACCTCACCCATCATATGGACCCTACTGTTGGACTTTAGACTTGGTCTTTCTGTAGGGGGAAGAAAAGGATTGAGATTTCTGGTGTTTTTACCCCTCCAAATTTTTGTTTTGTTTGTTTTACACCCCTTTCCCTTAATACTGCCCATGCTAAGAAAGGAATATGGAAGACCAAGGACTATTGGCTTTTGTTCCCCTTCACATTTTGCTTTGTTTTGTTCCCCATGACCCTTTTCTCCTTTACTACTGCCAATGCCAGGAGAACTGTCCAGTAAAAGTCAAATGATTCTTAGGACCTTGCCACCAGGGAGTAGTAGGTGATGGGATAAAGATGCCCCTGGAACTTAAGTGATGTCAGCTTCCATATGCAACGTCTTTCCCCACCCCCTCCGCCAGCACTGGGTAGGCCCAAGATGAAGCTTCTCCTAGGATCTTATTGGCCCTGGCTTCCCTAATGTGGCTTCCACATCATCCAGGGGCATTAAAAAGTCCCAGCCACATGGAATCAGGATTCTCAGACTTGGTGGGTGGCTAAGACCATGTAAGCCAGCAAACCCTGCTGACAAATGAAGCTTATGAGTTTCCAGATGGAAAAGAGTGGAACTTCATTCAGAGGAGCTAAATGACACTGTATGTATACTTTTCACAGATTCTTGCTGCGCTAGGGCAAAATAAACTTCCTTGGTTAAATGTTCGTGCCAACATTGAATCTAGCTAAGAAAGTACTAGTGTTGAGTCACATTTACAATATGAGAGGATGGCAAAAAATATGATGGAAAACATGACTTGACATTAAGAAATGACAGAGGCTAAAGGTTTATAGACTGCTTAAAGACTTCATGTTTATGTATCATAATACTTTCTTCAAAAAAGAGAATCTTTACAAAAATATATTCAGCATTGAGTAACTTCATAAAAATAGAATTTGCTGCATCTTAATAGATGACACACAACTAATTATTAATGATGGAGTAATTCATGAGTCATTTATATTCAGTTACAGTAAATGTCTAAATCAACAGCAAATTCAAACACAGGATAAAGATGAGAAGATAGTATGTGAAATTAAAACATCTCCAACTGCCTTATCAAACTAATTAGAAGGAAAGAAGTATATTTTGAACATCCAAATTCCACTCCTGGGAATATACCCCAAAGTCATCAAAGGCAAAATGAAAGTTGCATTTATATCAAACTATTAATGACAGTAGTCTTTGTGGTAGCAAACAAACGAATCTAGAAGTTGAGTTGTATCTGACCAAATGGACAATAGCTAAATAGATTGTGGTATATAAGTAGAAATAAATGCCATTGTGCTATAAGAAATGAATATGTGGAGTTTAGAGAAATTGATAAGACTTGTATGAACTGATGCAGTGTGAAATAAATAGAATCAGAACAATATACATAAACACTAGTACCTTTGCTATGAAATGTGGATGATAATACTATACTTGAGGTACATATGTAACAGGTTTATTGTGAGGCTTAGATTAGATTGTGCAAAACAATAAGGCATGTGAAAACTACACTGAAAATCAGTCACACATACATTGATTGAAATTACCTATTTTACTACTGGAGAAGATATGATAAAACACACTTCCTTTTTTCATAGAGTGATAAGAAATTTCAAGTGATGAATGTTTCATAAACTGTCAGGAATAGTTGTTTAAGGCTATTGTATTTAGGTTAAGTTTGGTGCTTAACTGTTTTATTTTGTTATAAAAGAGGTTCCAGTTTTGGAGTGCAGGGACTGAGATTGGAAATGATGGTGGTGTAACAAAACAAAACGAAAGTCTTCAATAAAAGGCAGTTCTAAATAGCATGTGGAACAGTTGGATGTGGAGTCAAGAGGACCGGCTAAATTCAGATTCTGAGACTGGCATTTACCATCTGTGTGAAAAGGGCAAGTCATTTCATCCTTCTGAGCCTCAGTACCTTTGCTATGAAATGTGGATGATAATACTATATTTGAGGTACATATGTAACAGGTTTATTGTGAGGCTTAGATTAGATTGTGCAAAGCATTTTGCAAACCTATGCATTTGCTATGTAAATGTAAGCTATTATTATCATGAAACCAAAATTGTGCTTGAATGATGTGTGTGTGTGTGTGTGTGTGTGTGTGTGTGTGTGTGTGTGTTTGATGAGGGATGAGGGAAGAGTGATATCATAAAAGGATAAGCTATGGCCCTTGTCCTGGACAATTTGGAGTAAGGAGAAGAGTGTTGCAAACAATAAAATAACTTACATTACATATAATGAAGTGCTAAATTATATAGTTCTGACTCTAAGTACCTTAGTACTTAGAATTATATAGAATTGTAGTACTAAGAATTATAATTCAAAGAATTTGAGATCAATGTAACTTTTACAATGAGCCTACCTAGGGAATATACCAAAAACAATAGCATTTTAAAATGGAAAAATAGATCATATATATGTTTATCAGCATAAGAATCACACCTTTTTATGCTAATTCTTGTAGTAATAAACCAAGGTAAGCAAATATTCAAGAAATACACAAAAAATATCAGGGAGTTGGGAAAGGAATTGTCAGGAAGCAGATTTATTAGAACAATGTTTTATAAATGCTGGGTGATGAACAGTTATTCATGGCCTGGAAAAGATTTCTGGGAGTTCAAGTTTCCTCTTACCTCCACTCAATCAACCAACAATAATTTATGAAGTACCTGCTATTTGCTAGGCACTATACTAGGCAATGAGTGGGGATACAAAAAAAAAAAAAGAAGTAATCCCTCCTGTATACAAACTTTCATTAAAATGATAGAAACAAGTATAGCAAAATATAAAGTGAATAAATCAAACATATGCAAAGTAGTGAAGTGCAAGGTAGTTTGAAAGGAAAAGTACTAGCAATTGTGGTGGGGAAGGAATCAGGGAAGGTTTCATGCAGAGAATGGTGTTTGAATTTCATCTTAAAGGAAGAGAAGGTCTCTACAAGGCAGAAGTAAGGGAGGGTGGTATGTACCAGGGGCAGAATCAAGATGGCGGAGTAGAAACAGGACCTCCGTGGGGCTCCTGCTCTCACCTCCTCCAAATCATATAAAAGGGGACTCTAAACAAACTTTGGAGCTACAGAATCCACAAAATGACACTGAGAAGCTAACCTCCTGCTGAGGATAGCCCTGCAGGCCGGCAGGGAGCAACCAGCTCAGCATTCTGGGAGCTGAGCCCAGCCCCACCCCGAGGTTTTAGCCCCAAGGTGGGCCTGACCAACCACCGGCTGGAGGGACTCCAGATCACCAGCAGCTGTGGCAGTCCGGAATTATCAACACATAGATGCTAAGGACAAAGTGAGAGGTCAGTGCGGTGTAGACTTTAGGACCCAGTAGTTGGGAGTGCTTCGGCTTTTGCTCCCAGGGCAAGACGCTGCTGAGGGCTGCGGTGCAACTGCTGCCAAGTGGCAGCTTCAGCTCCTGGCCTGCAGAGTGTAGGGGGACCAAGTGAACAGTCTGAGGGGTAATTACTCTGGCTTTAACCTGCTTGAATCTGGATTGTGGTCTAGGGTGGAGGTCCTGGGGGGTGTGTCCACCTTGCCAGAGCATGTGGGGGCCTCAGAGGGGGCACCCAACTAATTCCTACGGCAGCTGAGAAAACCCCAGTGTTTGGTATGAAGCTCTCCTGTCTGGTAGCAGACTCCTACTGTGGCAAAAAGCCCCGAAGTCAAGTAATTGAGTGGAAACATGACCAGGCAAAGAAAGCAAAGCAAACAGAAGAATCCAATATTAGACTCCTATTTTGGGGACAAAAAGGATCAAAGCATGGAACAGGAAGAAGTCAGTGAAGTCAGAATTCCTACACCAAAAGCTTCAAAGGAAAATATGAGCTGGTTACAGGCCATAGAAGACCTTAAGAAGCAGATAAGAGAAGTGGAGGAAAAATGGGGAAGAGAAATGAGAATGATGCAAGAAAATTACAGAATGAGAGTCAACAGCCTAACTGAGGAAAATAACACCTTAAAAAATAGACTAACTCAAATGGCAAAAGAGGCTCAAAAAGGCAACGAAGAGGAGAATGCCTTAAAAAGCCAAATTTGCCAGATGGAAAAAGAATCTCAAAAGCTCACTGAGGAGAATCATTCCTTCAGAATTAGATTGGAGCAAATGGAAGTTGATCACTTTATGAGAAATCAAGATGCTGTTAAACAGATTCAAACAAATGAAAGAATAGAAGACAATGTGAAATATCTCATGGGAAAAACCACTGACCTGGAAAATAGACCCAGGAGAGATAATTTTAAAATTATTGGACTACCTGAAAGCCATGATCAAAGAAAGAACCTAGAAATCATCCTCCAAGAAATTCTCAAGGAAAACTGCCCTGATGTTTTAGAACCAGAGGGCAAAATAGAGCTTGAAAGAATCCACTGATCACCTCCTGAAAAAGATCCCAAAAAGAAAACTCCTAGGAATATTATAGCCAGGTTCTGGAATTCCCAGATCAAGGAGAGAATATTACAAGCAGCCAGGAAGAAACAATTTGAATATTGTGGAAACACCATCAGGATAACTCAGGATCTGGCAGCTTCTACACTGAGGAATCGAAGGGCTTGGAATATGATGTTCCGGAGGGCAAAGGAGCTGGGATCAAAGCTAAGAATCACCTACCCAGCAAAACTGGGTATCATGTTTCAGGGGAAAATATGGGCATTCAGTGGAATAGAGGACTTTCAAGCATTCTTGATGAAAAAACAAGCGTTGAATAGAAAATTTTTTTCATTCAGATACAAGAAGCAAGAGAAGCATGAGAAGGTAAACAGGGAAAAGAAATCATAAGGAACTTATCAAAGTTGAACTATTAACATTCCTACATGGGAAAACAATAATTGTAACTGATGAAATTTTTCTCAGTATGAAAATAGTTGAAGGGAATAAAAAAATATATATTGTCTATATTGGAGGGTGTACGGGCATATGGATACATATGTGAATGTGTGTATATATGTTTACAGGTATGCATAGATAGAGGGCACAGGACCAATTTAATAGGAAGGGATGATACTTAAAAGGTGAAATTAAGAGGTGAGAGAGGAATATAATGAGAGGAGATGGGGAGAGACAGCATGGGGTAAGCTATTTCATATAGAAGAGGCAAGGGAAAACGGTTACAATGGAGGGGAAGAATAGGAGGACAAAAGGGAATGGGCCAACCTTATTCTCATTGAATTTGGCTTGGGGAGGGAATGACATACACACTAAATAGGGTATCTCACCCTACAGGAGAGTAGGGGGGAAGGGGATGAGAAGGGAGATGATGGAAGGGAGGGCAGGCTGGGGGGGGAGGGAAGTTGGAAGCAACCACTTTTGAAAAGGGATGGGATCAAAGTAGAGAATAGAACAAGTGGGAAGTGGGATAGGAGGGAGGGAAATATAGTCAGTCTTTTACAATATATCTACTATGTTAGTGTTTTGCATTAGCTACACATGTACAACCTATACTGAACTGCTTATCTTCCCATTAAGGGTGGGTGACTAGGGAAGAAGGGAATGAATCTGGAATTCAAAATTTTAAAATCTAATGTTTATATATACTATTTTACATGTAATTGGGAAATAAGTTATACAGGCACTGGGGCATAGAGATCTACCATACCCTACTGGAAAAGTCGAAGGGGGTATGGGAAAAGATATGGGAGAGAGCAGATTGGAGGAGGAGATATCCTGTGGGACTGTTATTTTGGGGCAGTGGGTAAGGGAAAAACGGGGAGAAAATTTCTAACTCAAAATCTGGAGGAAATGAATGATGTAAATCAGAATTTAATAAAGCATTTGAAAAATGAAAACAAAAAAAGAAGTAAGGAGGGTTTCCTTCCAGGCATTGACATATAGAAATCAGCCAAGAAATTATCCAATTTGATAGCAACACAAATCAAAGAATGTTTACATAGGAGAATATATACCAGACAATACAGATAATTCAGTTTAAGGACATCCTATATTTTGCACAAGGGGACCATTCCCAAAGTCTCTTGTATAGGAAACTTGGGGGTAGAGATATGATGGAGACTGTTATCTCTTTTCATATTGGCTTCTTCCCAGAGTAGTTTCCTTCAGCAAAATGAAGTAATATTGGCATAGTCCATCTGTTCTCTTGAAATTGGAAGCCATAAGCTCCTGAAGCCCAAAGAGATTGCAAGTGACTCAAGGGTTTGATGAGAACTCAACAGCTCTCCTCTATATTGTTCTTTTCAACTCTGCTCTGATCACTCAGACAGGCACAGGGTGTTGATCACTACTAATGAGGAGAGTCCTTTACCAAAATATTTTATGATTATAATTACAATAGTAAAACACCTCATTATAATCATAGGGCTTCAGAGGGTGTTTTGAGTTCTTTGGAGAGGGTGCTGAAGCAAACAGAACAACTCATTCCCCCAATTTCAGCTTTTTGTATACAATTTTTCCCTCTTACCTGTCAATAAAGAATTTGGTTACACTTAGATCCCTCTTTGAGCTAAAGACAGGAAGCCAAACCAATCCTAAATTATTCCTTATCCTCTTCTTCTCAGAGTGTGTAGTGTGGGCTGTATATAGAAGAAATGGACATAGTCCCATTTCTTTGATTGGTTATCTGATTATTCGGATCTGTTTTAGCTACTCTGGTGATTTGGAATTTATAAGAGAAAATGAACATTTTGCAATCAAACATGTGCATTCATAACAAGGTGAATTTATTCTTGAGTTTCTTTCACTTTTCTTTCCTAGTGGATTGTTCCCTGGGAGACAGCTTAAACAATGGCTAAGGAGGGCTCTCTCATCCCATGAACTCTCATTTAAGAGTTGGGGAAGTGACCTACAGCAAGCACACTACCACAACTCCATCCAAGCAGAACACAGGGTTCTGCAGAGGGACGCTAGCAGTGTCCACCAGTTGGAAGGCGCTATTTCCAGGCAATTCCCCGCCCCCACATATATCCCTAACCAGGCCAAGGATGAAGTCATGTCCTCTCCTCAGTGTTGCCTTTGGGAACTAGGGGCCGTTTGTTTGGTGTAAGGAGTGGAAATGTAGGTTGGCAGCCTGTCCGACAAGGCATTTGGGAGCTGGGACGACCCCTAATGATTCACTCAATGTAAAGTATGAGAAAGAAGCGCAAGAATAAGAGGCTGCAGTGGCCTGAGGCTTTTAGCTAGTATCTCCTTCCGCCGCCTCCACCACAGATGCAGTTCAGTAGGGGCTCGGCCTAGAAAACTTTTAATGAGAACCAGATGCTGCTTCTGCCACCACTATTGAACTTTCTCAGACTCTGTAGCTCCTCTGATTGGTTCCTGTGTGGACTGCTGCAGCCAGTCAGGACTCTAGAAAAGACTTGGAGTCCCACCCTGGGCTTGGAGTGCCAGTAGGGAATCTTTGGTCGGATGTTCTAAGCACCCGATTCTGGACTGGCTGTGTTGGGGTGTGGGTGGTGGACGCGCTCTGCTCCTGAAGCAACTCCGCGAGCATACCATGAAGGGAGAAAGGGACACCGGTCAGCAGAGGCAGCTGTTGCTGCTGCTGTTTCATTTACACTGGCTACTACCTTCTGCCTCAGGCCTCCACCCACAGGACCTCTTTCCGTATGGTGAAGCCTGGGGGGACCAATTCCTGCAGGAAGGGGATGATGAAACCTCAGCCTTGATAAAGCTGAAGAGACCCCTGCAGTTCTATGAAGCTCAGTTCAGTAGCCTCTATGTAAGTTCAAACTCCTTTCCCGTTAGGAACCTTTTAGAAACTTTACCTTTTTTCCTCTTTGCTGAAAGAGGGATAAAGAGTGGTAGCAAGGGAGGAAGAAAGAAGGGAAGGTGAGAGAGAGAGAGAGAGAGAGAGAGAGAGAGAGAGAGAGAGAGAGAGAGAGAGAGAGAGAGAGAGAGAGAGAGAGAGAGAGAGAGAGAGAGAGAGAGAGAGAGGGAGAGACGCCCTCTGAGGGGAGGTGGGGAAGGAGGGAGGTGGTGGGGAAGGGAGAGGGAGAGGAGCTCCATGGTTTTGGAGATGGTTTTTCTCAGGGATATTTTTGCTTGATCCCAATCCCTTTCCAACTCCTATTAGAGAAGATTTTCAGCTGGACCAGCTTCAGTCAGAAAAAAAGGGGGGGAATCCAGATGTTAGTAATGTTGAAGGTTTAGTTTAGGGACTTAGGTAGGAGTGCATCATGTTCAGAGATAGAAATGATTTTTCACGGACCTGGAGAGATTTTTTTTCCATAGAGATGCATGTTTTCCTAGGACATACTATAAAGGAGTGAGAGTGTGATATAAAAAAAAATCCCAAGGCTATTTAGGACAGAAAATATGACTTTTTGAACTCAAGAAGATTGTGGTGAGGGGTTATGATTAATGAGATCTTCTAAAACTGAAATTAAGAATTTTAGACAAAGGGGTTGTGTTTTTTATCCTGTGAGAATGGGGAGTACATAATGTTGGATTTGGTACAATAGGAGCCACTCAACTTGTGAGGAGAAAATTACTGGAGAGAAAATGAGCAGAAGTATGGGATATAGGTTTGAAATACTATAGATCTTTAAAATTTGTGATAACTGATGGCATGATGTGTGTAGTTTTATATGGTACTTTTTGGTTTTCTTCCAGGTGGGCACTAATGGCATCATCTCAACTCAAGACTTTCCTAAAGAGATACAATATGTGAATAATGACTTTCCCACAGAATTCCCTGCAGTTGCCCCCTTCTTATCTGACCTTGATACTAGCAGTGGGAGGGGAAAGATATCTTACAGAGAAGATGACTCTGTGGAGATACTGAGCCAGGCAGCCCAATATATTCGGACTGGGTTTCCCAAAACTGCTGCAAACTACACACCAAACCATGCCTTTCTTGCTACATGGGAGGAGGTGGGTGCCTATGAAAAAGTGACACAAAATGTGTTGCCATCAAGGCTGGTAAGTGATACAGCTATGATCTCTTTCCAAAGGAAGAAAAGCAATTGGGTCTTGTATTAATGGAAACTTTGGTAGAGGGCATGAATTCTAAGACAAGCAAAAACAGGAAATGAAAATAGTTCTTACTAGAGCAGCATTACATAAATGTTTACTAAACAAGAAGTTCTACATTAGTTAGAACAAGCTTTCTTTTATAATTGGCTATATTGTGCTCTGTACTTATCTGTAAAGCAAATATACCTTTGCTTTGTGGGGCTTTTGTGTGGTTTTCAGGAGTGGTTTTCTGTGAAGGAAGCCTTCCTTAGAGGATAAGATTTACTGTGTAGATGGGAAAGCTTCTCAACATATTATTAATGGTTTTTTTTTTTCCTTTTGTCCCTTTCTTTCTTTCTTTTTCTTCCTTCCTTCCTTCCATCTTTTCGTCCTTTCTTTTTTTCTTTTTTAGATTTTTCTATTTTTGCTTTTTGGAGGGGGGAAGGTAGGGCAATTGGGGTTAAGTGACTTGCCCGAGGTCACATGGCTAGTTTTGTGTTAAGTGTCTGAGGTCGCATTTGAACTTAGGTCCTCCTGACTCCAGTGCCACTGCTCTATTCACTGCACCACCTAGCCATCTCTTTCTTTCTTCCTTCCTTCCTTCCTTCCTTTCTTTCTTTCTTTTTCTTTCTTTCTTTCTCTTTCTTTCTTTCTTTCTTTCTTTCTTTCTTTCTTTCTTTCTTTCT
>NW_027185735.1:4673376-4688931 GCF_028583685.1 Petaurus breviceps papuanus
TTTCTTTCTTTCTTTCTTTCTTTCTTTCTTTCTTTCTTTCTTTCTTTCCTTTCTCTTTCCCTTCTATCTTTCCTTCCTTCCTTCCTCCTGTAGCTTAGGAACAACATTGACTGACTTCTTATGGCACGTAACCTCAAGGACAATCATGAGAATTTGAAAGATTACAAATTCAAATCATTCCCAAGGAATGGATCATAGACTCATAGATCTAAATTGGAAAGAACCTCAGAAGTCAATTAATCCACCTCTCTCATTTTACAGTTTAAGGTCACATAGATTGTACGCAACAGACATAAAATTCTCTAATTCTAGAGACAACTCTCTTTCTAATATATTTTATAGACAAACATAATCTCCTCACTGCAAGAGGAAAACTATTCCAGATAGGAGTTTGCTGCCGAGAGTAGGCATTTGGGACTTCAGAGTCACAGTCTTAGAGGGCTTAAAATTCTCAAATTAATATAGTCTTTAAAAAGTCCTTACAGTAATTCATAACTGTAGGAAGCTGGCAAGTATCCAAACAGAGAAGTTAAAAAGCTTTCCTAGTGTCACAAAATAATTGAGAGGGCATTCACACTTTTTAGGAATTCAGTCAATCAACTAACAAACATTTACAAGATACCTGCTATGTACAACATATGAGTCAATGTGGTTTGGTGGTTACAGAGCAGAGGCATTAGATTTTGGAAAACCCAGTTCAAATCCTGATCCTGCTATGTATCAGCTATATGAAAATAAGTCATACACTTAACCTATTGGTGCCTTGAGTGACTCTTTAAAACTTTAAGTTGAAAGTGAGTTTCTAATTTATGTTGATAAGGGAATTTCCACACTAAGAATTCCCCCCAAATAATAACATTTCAGGCATAATATACTGTGCAAGTCACTTGACACCATTGTTTTTTCTGTTTCTTAAGAGGTATTTCCAATTTTCTAGTTAGGAACTTTGTTTCCTGTAGGATTTTTAAAAAATGAAAAACAAAACCAAACACCTGAGACCTACAATAGAAGTAGCTGTAAAAATTACATCATTTCCAATGGACGTTAAGTGAAACATAGGCATTTAACTTTACCATAAGCAGGACACCTTTACTGTTGCTATTCTAATAAAAGAGATGGTAACAAATCTCCAGAATAAACTTGTGAAGTTATGTCCATCTCCACAAGTCAAATCTCTTTTTTTATTATTTTTTTATTTTGGTCTTTATTAATTTGTTAGTTTACTTTGAATTTACAAGATTCAGTTCCCCAGTTCTTTGAGTTTCAAGTTTTCTCCCTCTCCCTTCCCCCCCCCTACCACCATGGCAGCATACAATCAAGTATAGGATCTGAAAATACTTTCACATTAGACATTAGTCAGGTTATAAAGAAGGACTGTATCAGATGGAATGAACAAAGGGAAAAAGGAAGCAAAACCAAACAAGAAAAAGAGAGCAGGTAATTTGCTTCAATCTGCATTCAAACTCTGTTCTTTCTAGTTCTTTCTCTGAATGTAGACATCTCTCTCCATCATGAGTTCCACAAGTCAAATCTTTTAGAGAATACATCAAATATCAGAGAGATAGAAGATGCAAAGTGGGAATATTCAGACTTATAGAAATAGAATGAGTTAGCAACAATGAACTGACTTCAAGGGACTTGAGTTTCCCCTTTTTTGGTTATCTCATATATATATATATATATATATATAAAATAGTCAACATGTCTAAAAATGAACTCAATATATTTTTTCTCAAAATCCTTATATCTTCTTTACTTTCCCATTAATATTCTCTCAGTCATCTAGGCTCCCAGTGTGGGTGCCATCCTCAACTCATTCCCTCTTACTCCTCTCTCCTGCCTATATTCAATATTTTGCCAAGCCTGTCAATTCCACTTTCTTGATATATGTGTGTGTGCACACATGCGTGTGTGCTCACATGTATGTATGTATTCTCTTCTCTCCTAGAGTACTGCCATCACTGCGGTGAAGCTTCTCATGTCATGCCTGGGCAACTGTAGTACGTTGTTCATTGGTTTTCCTGTCTCAAGTCTCCTCACTCCATCACTCAGTTATCGATGTGTTCTTCATAAAACTTAGGTCTGACCATGTCAGCGGCCCCAGTCCCATTCAATTAACTTTTGTTGCTCCATATTACCTTCAGAATTAAATATAAAACCCTCTGTTTGGCTTTTAAAGCTCTTTTTTTTTTAAGCAGTTGGGGTTAAGTAACTCGCTCAAGGTTACACAGCCAGTTATTTCTGGGTGTGGTGCTAAGTATCTGAGCCCAGATTTGATCCTAGGTCATCCCGACTCGGGGGCCGGTGCTCTTACTCGCTGTGCTACCTGGCCACCCCTAAAGCTCTTCTTAATCTGGTCCCTTCCTACCTTTTCAATTTCCCTTGCTGCCCTCCACATACTCTGCAATACAGGGACACTGGCCTCCTTGTATACTTCATCTCCCAACTTCATGGATTTTCTTCTTTTTAAAAAAATTTTTTTAGTTAGCAAGAATTCACTTCACCTTCTCATCCCAACTCCTCCCCACCAATTGTGGTGCATTCTGAGTCCTTCAGTTTCTCCCTCAGGAGGCAGATAGTATGTTCCATCATTTTCCTCTGGAATCATGGTTGATCAATACACTGATCAGAGTTGCTAATTCTTTGGAAAGTTGTCTTTACCATGTTATCATGGTATAAATTGTTCTCCTGGTTTTGTTTACTGTACATCAATTCTTATAAGTTCCCATTTTTTTCTGAAACTATCCCCTTCATCATTGATTACAGAATAGTAATATTCATTACATTTATATCACGTAGCTTGTTCAGCCATTTCCTAATTTATAAGTGCCTCTTCAAATTCCAGTTCTTTACTGCCTCATAAAAAACTACAAATATTTTTGGACATCTGTAGTTAGAGTATGTTTTTCTTAGGAATAATCTTTCCCTTAATGTGCTGTCCCTCTAATTCCCTTTTCTCCTGCTTACCTCCTATTTCCCTATTGAATTAAAGGTATTTATATACTAGTTTTGTACATGTTCGACCCAGATGTGAGTGAGGTTCACCATTCATTGAGTTTCAGGCATAATATACTAAGCTAGTCATTTGACCACCATTCTTTCTGTTTCTTAAGAGTTAAATATTTCCTAATTTCTAATTAGGAACTTTGTTTCCTGTAGGATTTTTAAAATTTAAAAAACAAAATACAAAACACCTGAGACATTTAACAGAAGTAATTACTTCTTATCCTGTCTTCCTCCATGTCTGCTTGTATACTCTGATTATATGAAATAATTTTCCCAAACTGTATTTTCCTCCATAACCCTCATGATGTGAACAACAAGGAATATAAAATAGAACCACATCCAGGTCTTATCTAATTTAGACTCCCTCTATAGCCCCTATTATGATAGAGTTGAAAGGGGACATGTGTATCATCTCCCAATATATGAATGTAAGCAGCTTATCATTGTTCAGTTTCTTATAATTATTTATTCATGCTTTCTCTTTTAAATGTTTCTTTAAATCCTGTGTTCGAATTTTAAAGTCTCTATGCAGCTTTAGTATTTTCATCAGGAATTCTTGGAAGGCCCCTTTAAAAGTTCATTTTCCCCACTGTAGGATTCAGTATCTTTGCCAAGAAAACCCCAAATGGGATCACAAAAAGTTGGATATAACTGAAATTACTAAACAACTTTCTCTCTCCCCTCTCTTTCTTTCTCTCTTTTTCTTTCCCTCTTTCTCTCTGTCTCTGACTATCTCTCTGTCTCCTTTTTCCATATATATAAGATATATACATCTTTATATATAATGTGTGTGTATGTATGTGAAAACTGGAAGCTCTGCATTTTAGGTGTAATATTCCAGGAGTTTTCATTTTGGAATTTCTTTCAGATAATTGGTTGATTCTTCTTATTTCCATTTTGGCTTCTGGTTCTAAGGGATATGAATAGTTTTATTTTAAGTTTTAATGTTCAAGTAGTTCTATTCTTATTTTTTTCATCTTTTCTATTTTTAGGTCAGTTTTTACTTTGAAATACTTTATGTTTTCTTTGATTTTTAATTTTTTTGAGTATTTCAGTATTTTTTCTGTTATCATTGAATCATTGGCTTCTATTTTGTTCATTCTAACTTTCAGGGAGTTTATTGTGTAGGCAAGGTTTTGTACTTCATGAGTTGAACTGCTAATTCCCTTTGGGTTTGTCTTGGCAGGTTTGTTTGTAGTTATTTTAATGGAATTTCTCTTTCTATCTCTTCCTGATGTACTTTGTGGTAGTATATAAAAATGCCAATGATTTATGTGGGTTTATTTTATATCCTGCAACTTTGCTGAAGTTGTTAATTATTTTAACTAGCTTTTAGTTGATTCTCTAGGATTCTTTAAGTCTACCATCCGCAAAGAATGATAATTTTGTTTTCTCATTGCATGTTTTAATTTCTTCAATTTATTTATCTTGTCTTTTTGCTGCAGCTAGTATTTCTAGAACAATATTTAATAATGGTCATCCTTGTTGATAATGGGCATCCTTGATTCAGTCCTGATCTTATTGGTTTCTAACTTATTTCCATTACAGATAATGCTTGCTGATGGTTTTGCTTTCCAGTGTTTTTTATAGTAATGTCTGTTGTATTTTGTCGAAAACTTTTTTCTGCATCTATTCAACAATCACATAATTTTTGTTGTTTATGTTATTGATGTGGTCAATTATGCTGGTATCCTAATATTACACTAGCCCTGCATTCTTGATATAAAACTTACCTGGTCACAGTATATGATATTTGTGATATATTGCTATAATCTCCTTGCTAGTGTTTTATTTAAAATTTTTGGCTCAATATTCATTAGTTAATTTGGACTATAATTTTCTTTCACTGTTTTTGCTTTTTCTGGTTCAGATATCAGCACCATATTTGTGTCATAAAATGAATTTGATAGGACTCCACCTATTTTTTCCAAATAGATTACATAGTATTGGAATTAATTGTCCTTTAAATGTTTGGTAGAACTGGAGAGTCTTATACAAACTAATGTTGAGTGAGAGGAGCAGAACCAGGAGAAATTTGTACACAATTACTGACCAACTTTGATAGACTGGGCTCTTCTCAGCAATGCAAGATTATAAGACAACTCCAAGACTCGTGATGGAAAGAGATGTCTATATTCAGAAAAAGAACTACAGAGTTTGAAATGCAGATTGAAGCAAACTACCTGCCCTCTTTCTTTTTCTCATTTGGTTTTGTTTCCTCTTTCTCACTGTTCATTCCATCGGTTATAATCCCTTTTTATAACCTGACTAATGTGTAATGTGAAAGTATTTGCAGATCCTATACTTGATTGCATGCCACCATGGTGAGGGGGGTGGGGGGTAGAAAGGAGAGAGAGCAGGAGAAAATTTGAAACTCAAGGGATTGTGGAACCGAATCTTGTAAACTAAAAGTAAACAAACAAATTAATAAAGATTTTTAAAAAGTTTTAAAAAATGTTTGGTAGAATTCATTTATGAATAATACATCTGGTCCTGGGATTTTTCTTATGGAGCTCACTGATTGCTTGTTAAATTTCTTTTTCTAAGATAGAGTTATTTAAGTATTCTATTTACTCTTCTGTTAATCTGGAACAATTTATAGTTTTTTTAATGTTCATTGATTTTATTTAAATTGTCAGAATTATTGGCATACAGTTGAGCAAAATAGCTCCAATAATTGGTTTAACTTCATCTTCATTATTGGTGCATTTACTCATTTCTCTTTTATTACTGATAATTTGGTTTTCATCTTTTTTAAAAAAATCAAATTAATTGATGATTTGTCTATTTTATTGTTTTTTCCCCATAAAACCAGTTCCTAGTTTTATTTATTACTTCAGTCTTTTTTTTTTCTTACTTTCAATTTTTATTAATCTCTCCTTTGATTTTCAGGGTTTCTAATTTGGTGTTTAATTGGGGATTTTTAATTTGTTCTTTTCCTAGTTTTTAAAATTATATGCCCAATTCATTGATCTGTTCTTTCTCTTTTATTGATTTTACTATTTAGAGATATCAGTTTTCCCTCATGTACTACTTTGCCTACATTCTATAAATTTTGGTATAATGTTGCATTTTTGTCATCCTCTTTAATGAAATTGTTTCAGTGATTTGTTCTTTGATCCACCCATTCTTTAGGATTAGAGTACTTAGATTAAAAATTCATTGGAAACTTTGTTTTATGCTCTGAAGGATGCATTTAATATTTCTTCTTTTCTGCATTTATTTATAAGGTTTTTATGCCCTAATACATGGTAATTTTTTTGTACAGCTGAGAAAAATATATATTTCTTTCTATTTCCATTCACTTTTCTCCAGAGGGCTCTCATATCTAACTTTTATAAAATTATATTCATCTTGGCAGCCTTGGTCTACTGCCCCTCATAGGCCCTCCTCCCAGACAGAGCTAGACCAGTGGAGGTCACCCTCAGTCTTGGGGCGAGGCCTTGAGGCCTGCCTTCCAGGCTGCAGTGAACACCACCCTCCTCCTTGGCTAACTGTGGGACTGACCTCCCCTTGCCCCTTCTTCCCCTCTTCCTGGGAGCCCAGCAGCCCCTAGGCTAAACTCTTTCCCCTTGCTTAGCAGAGTCCTTCTGAAGGTCCTAGGTTGCCACATTTGTTTACTTTAGCAGCAAAGGAAACAAAAAGGACTACATACCTTGTTGAGTTGGCTCTCAGCTGTACATTTCAACTCTCAGGACACTTCATTATCAGCAGGGGAAAGAGGCAACTGACAAGAAAACAATCTAACTTCAGGGATTTAAGAGCTTAATTTATAGGATGAAATCAGAGTGTTTCCAGGCCTTGATCCATGTGCTTCTTACGGCCTATTTATGCATTTCCACTGTCTACTGGGGGCTGTTTGATGATATCTTCACCGAAGTAGTCTGTGAATATTATCCAGAGGTTCCAATTTAGTTTTTTCTTACCTTTCTAGCCATCACTTTCAATTCTGTCATTAACCCTGGCTACCTGCTGTTGGGATGGTACTAGCTGCAGAAAAATAAGAAAGTCCTAAGAAATAGTGAAGATATGAGATAGGCCCCTTACCTGAAAGATATCTTTGCTGCCATGACCAGTGGTTTACCTTGCCCATTTTTGCTTGGATAGTGGTTGGGTACAGCTACCTAGAGTCTGGTTGGAAGCACTGTTAGTTCTTTTGTATTGAGTGTACATCCCTAGGCCAGGTACTACCTTATTCTATTCCCCCACCTTGGATTTGATTTGGCCCTAGCATTTCACATTCTTGCTGCTGTGTGGAGTGCCATACATGTGCACTGCCATTATGGGGATTCTGTCTTTGCCACATCTACCAGCCTGTCTATGATATCTTGCCTGGATTTTATTGTCCTTAAGTGGCATGACCACTGACTTGCTCACTGGATTTTCTTCAAGGAGTTAACTGGACACTTCTGGTCTAAAATTTGTGATATCATGTAATTCCACTTTACATTTTTGTTGTTGACATACTTCAGTAGTCCCCAAAGATACATTCCTGAGGAAAATAACATTTGACTGTGCTAATAAAACTTTTTTAGTTAATACATACATTTGAAAAATAGTGTTCCAGCCAAGAATATGCATCCATTTCATGTTTAAGCTCAATTAATTTTCTGTTGTTCTTGTTTCTCTTGTTCATGTTTTTCATGGAAATGTGTTAATTTTTAAATAAATTAATTAATTTTTAGTTTTCAACATTCTTTTCCATAAGATTTTGAATGACAGATTTTCTCCCATCTCTCCTCTAACCCCACCCCAAGATGGCTCAAGTATATTGAATACGCCTTCCCCCAGTCTGCCCTCTCTTATATCCTTCTATCACACTGCTTTCCCCCTTTCTCCTTACTTTCTTGTAGAGTAAGATGGATTTCTATACCCTATTGCCTGTATAACTTATTTCCCAGTTGCATGTAAAAACAATTTTTTTAACATTTGTTTTTAAACTTTGAGTTTCAGATTCTTTCTCTTCTTCCCTCCTCACCTACCCCACTGGGAAAACAAGCAATTCAATATAGGTTATACATGTGTAGTTATGCAAAACATTTCTAGAGTAGTCATATTGTAAAAGACTATATTTCCCTCTATCCTATCCTGTCCCCCATTTATTCTGTTTTCTCCTTTGACCCTGTCCCTTTTCAAAAGTGTTTGCCGCTGACTATCCTTTTTCCTAATCTGCCCTCCCTTCTAACCCCCCTCTTACCGCTTCCCCTCTACTTTCCTGTAGGGTAAGATACCCAACTAAGTGTGTATTTTATTCCCTCCTTAAGCCAAATCCAATGAGAATAAGGCTGACACATTCCCTTTCACCTCCTTGCTCTTTCCCTCCATTGTAACAGCTTTCTCTTGCCTGTTTTATGTGAGATAATTTACCCTATTCTATCTTTCCCTTTCTCCTCCCAATATATTCCTCTCTCACCTCTTAATTTTATTTTTTATATATCATCCCTTCATATTTAACTCACTCTGTGCCCTCTGTCTATGTAGACATATACACACATATGCACATACAAATATATATGTATGTATGTATGTATACCCTTCAATTGTCCTAATACTGAGAAAAGTCTTATGAGTTGCAAATATCATCTTTCCATGTAGGAATGTAACAGTTCAATTTTAATAAGTTTCTTATGATTTCTCTTTCCTGTTTACCTTTTCATGCTTCTTTGTTTCTTGTATTTGAAAGTAAGATTTTCTGTTCAGCTCAGGTCTTTCATCAAGAATGCTTCAAAGTCCTCTATTTCATTGAATGACCATATTTTCCCCTGAAGCATTATACTCAGTTTTGCTGGGTAGGTGATGCTTGGTTTTAATACTAGCTCCTTTTACCTCCAGAATATCATATTCCAAGCCCTTTGATCCCTTAATGTAGAAGCTGCTAGATCTTGTGTTACCCTTATTGTGTTTCCACAATACTCAAATTGTTTCTTCCTGACTGCTTGTACTATTTTCTCCTTGACCTGGAAACTCTAGAATTTGGCTATAATATTCCTAGGAGTTTTCTTTTGGGGATCTTTTTCAAGAGGCAATAGGTGAATTCTTTCAATTTCTATTGTATACTCTGGTTCTAGTATATCAGGGAAGTTTTCCTTGACAATTTCTTGAAAGATTGTGGCTAGGTTCTTTTTTTGATCATGGCTTTCAGGTAGTCCAATAATTTTTAAATTCCCTCTCCTGGAACTGTTTTCCAGGTCAGTGGTTTTTCTAATGAGATATTTCACATCGCCTTCTATTTTTTCATCTTTTGGATCTGTTTTATAATGTCTTGATTTCTTATAAAGTCATTAGTTTCTATTTGCTTCAATCTAATTTTGAAGGAATTATTTTCTTCAGTGAGTTTTTGAGATTCCTTTTCCATCTGGTCAATTCTGCTTTCTGAGGCATTCTCCTCATTGGCTCTTTGGACTTCTTTTGCCATTTGATTTAGTCTATTTTTTGATGTTATTTTCTTCAGTATTTTTTGGGTCTCCTTTAGCAAGCTATTGATTCATTTTTCATAATTTTCTTGCATCATTCTCATTTCTCTTCCCAATTTTTCCACTACTTCTTTTACTTGATTTTCAGAATCCTTCTTGAACTCCTCCATGCCCTGTGGCCAGTTCATATTTTTCTTGGAGGTTTTTGGTGCAGGAGTTTTGACTTTGTTGTCTTCTTCTTCTGGTTCTATGTTTTGATCATCTTTGTTATCAAAAAAAGATTCTATAGTCTGATTTCTCTCCCTCTCTTTGTTCATCTTGCCAGCCAATTACTTGACTTTTGAGCTCTTTGCCACAGTAGAACTCTGCTTCCAGAGTGGATTTCTTTGTCCCAAATTTCTGTGCTTTTGCACAGCTGTTTCCAGAGCAACTTTTGGCATCTACCTCAGAACTGTGAGGACTGCCTCTCCACAGCCTCAGCAAGCTCTGCTATGTAGGCAGTCCTCACCCCATGACTGTCACCCAAGACTGTGACCCACATCCAAGCAGGACAAAGCAAGAGAATCCTACCTCAACACCAGCAAAGAGATTCCTGCAATTGCTCCCTGAGCTGCCCCCTGATCCTCCCACTATTTGTGTTCCTGGAGCTCAGGAAGCAGCCTCTAACACAATGACTACAGCTGCTACATCCTCTACCACCCCAAGGCAAGGGGCCAGACTTCATTCTTCTCTTACGCAGTTCCAGCAGAGTTTCCCCACTGACCTTTTACTTTCTCTTTGGTGTTTACTAGTTGAGAAGTCTGGAAATTGCCACAGCTGCCAGTGATTCAGTCTCCTGAGGTCTGCGCTGGCCCAGTCTGTGCTGCCAGTCTGTGCCAACATGGCCCACACAGCCCATGTGGGACTACACTCTGCTCTCAGCCTGGTGCAATAGACCCTTTCTGTTGGCCTGCCAGGCTGACTTTAGTGGGAGATTTGTTTCACTTTTTCATTTCGTGGGTTCTATAGCACTAAAATTTGTTTAGAGTAATTTTTTACAGGTATTGCAGGTGATTGGGCATGAGCTCAAGCAAGTTCCTGCTTTTACTTTGCTATCTTGGCTCTACCCTAAAATTTGTTAATTAAAAAAATAATTTTTTTTTCATCTTAACTTCTTTCTTATTTATTTTATGATTAGATTTATCTAGTTCTGAGAGAGAAAAGTTGAGATCCCACACTAGTATTTCCTCCTGTGACTTATTTAACTTTACCTTTAAGAATTTGGTTGCTATACTTCTTTGTCTATGGTACCTTTAGCAAATGTAGTTTCCCGGCTTATCTTTTGTAATCAGGTCTAGTTTTTTTTATTTTGTTTTGTCTGAGATCATGATTGTAGCCCCTGTCTCTTCTACCTTTTTTGAAGCATAATAGAACCATAGGATCAGATAGGTGGTTTAGTGGATATAAGCCTTGGTCTGGAGTCAGTAACACCTGAGTTCATATCCCTCCTCAGACATTTACTAGCTGATCAAGTTACTTAACCTCTGCCACTGAAAAAGGAAATAACAAACTGTTCTAAGATCTTTGCCAAGAAAACTCTACAGACAGTATGGTGCATGTGGTCATGAAGAGTCAGATGCAGCTGGCTGAACAATGACAATGAAGCAGGATATCTTCTGCTCCAGCCCCTTATTTTGCCTCTCTGTATGTCTCTTTGTTTCAAGTGTTATCCTTGTTAACAAATTATTGGGTTCTGGTTTCTATTTCATTCTCCTGTCTACTTCCATTTTATGAGCAAGTTCATCTGGTTCACATTCATAGTTATGATTGCTAACTGTGCATTTGCCTCCATCTAATTTTTTTTTCTTTTTTGTCCTTTTCTCTCTCTTTTTTTTTTACCCTGTCCTTCCACAGAATTCTGTTTGGCTTCTGACTCTTCCCTCCCTTCTATCAGCCCCACCCCCTCTTTTATCCTTTTCCTCTCCTACTTCCCTGTTGGGTAAGACAAATTTTTATACACAACAAAGTGTGTATGTTATTCTAACTTTGAGCCAATTTGTATGAGAATGAGGTTTAAGCATTGCCTAATACCACCACCCCCATTTCTCCCTCCACTGAAAATGATTTTCCTTGCAAGCCTCTTTTATGTGAGGTAATTTTCTCCATTCTTTCTCTCCCTTCCCCCTTCTCCCAGATCATTCCTCTTTCTCATCCATTCATTTTTTTTCTAGATCATCCTGTCATAGTCAACACATCTCAATGACCTCTGTCTATGTATACTTTTTCTAACTGCCCTAATAATGAAAAAGTTCTTCAGAGTTATAAGTATCATCTTCCCATATAGGAATGTAAATAGCTTAACTCTTTTGAGTTCTTTATGATTTCTCTTTCGTGTGTACTTTTTATGCTTCTCTTGGGTCTCATATTGAAAGTCAAATTTTCTATTCAACTCTGGTCTTTTCATTAGGAATGCTTAAAAGTCATCTGTTTCATTAAAGAGAGCCCCCACCCCAATTATGTTAAATTTTCTGAGTAGATTATTCTTCATTACAATCTAGCTCCTTTACCTTCTGAAATAACATATTCCATATCCTGTATGCCTTTAATATTTGTTTTTGTTCTGACATTTTTTGGTCCTTTCTGACTCTTCTTGACCTCATTTTGGAGGTTTTCTTGGCAAAGACACTGGAATGGTTTGCCATTTCCTTCTCTAGCTTTTGTTTTTTTTTACAGATGAGGAAATTGAGGTAAACAGAATTAGATGACTTACCCAGGGTCACACAGATGGTAAGTGTCTGAGGCTAGATTTGAACTCTGGAAGAGGAGTCATCCTCATTCCAGGTGCTAACTAGCTGCCCTACTCCTTTAATATGGAAGCTACTAAATCTTGTGTGACCCTGACTATTATCAACTATATATCAAACAATATTAGACTTGTTTATTTCTCTCTGCTTGTAATATTTTCTTCTTGACATGAGAACTCTGGAATTTGGCTATAATATTCCTGGGAGCTTTCATTTTGGGATATCTTTCAATAAGTGGTTGGTGCATTCTTTCTTTTTTTTAAATTATATTTTACTTTTTCTCAATTATATGTAAAGACAATTTTTCGAAGATTTTGAGTTCCAAATTTCTCTCCCTCCTTTCCTTCCTCCCTCTTCCTAAAATAGTAAGCAATTTTGTATAGCTTTTACACATATATATACACACATATATGTACATATACACATGTGTACATATACATATGTATGCAGTCATGTAAAACACATTTCCATATTAGTTATACTTGTGAAAGAAACAGACCAAAAGGAAAAAAAAACCACACAAAAATAAAGTGTTCCTTCTGCGTTCAGAGTCCATTAGTTCTTTATATGGATGTGGATAGTATTTTCCTTCATTAGCCCTTTATAATTGTCTTAGAACATTATGTTTTTTTTTTAAATGCTTTATTAACTTCTGATTTACATCGTTCGTTTCCGCCAGATTTTGAGTTACAAATTTTCTCCCCGTTTTTCCCCCACCAATCCCCCCAAAACAGCAGTCCCACAGGATATCCCCACCTCTGATCTGTTCTGTCCCATATTTTCTCCCATACCCGTTTCAACTTTTCCAGTGGGGCATGGTGGATCTCTATATTTCCCAATTACATGTAAAACAATATTGATAATAGTATATATATATTTAAACATTTGATTTTAAAACTTTGAATTCCAGATTCATTCCCTTCCTCCCTTATCACCCACCCTTACTGGGAAGATAAGCAGTTCAGTATAGGTTGTACATGTGTGGCTAATGCAAAACAATAACATAGCAGATATATTGTAAAAGACTGACTATATTTCCCTCCCTCCTATCCCACATCCCACTTGTTCTATTCTCTACTTTGATCCTGTCCCTTTTCAAAAGTGGGTGCTTCCAACTTCCCTCCCCCCCAGCCTGCCCTCCCTTCCATCATTCCCCCTCACATCCCCTTCCCCCCCTATTCTCCTGGAGGGAGAGATCCCCTATTTAGTGTGTATTTCCCTCCCTTCTCAAGCCAGATTCAATAGGAATAAGGTTGACCTATTCCCTTTTGCCTTCCTATTCTTCCCCTCCATTGTAACCATTTTCCCTTGACTCTTCTGTATGAGATAGTTTGCCCCACTCTGTCTCTCCCCATCTCCTCTCATTATATTCCTCTCACCTCTTAATTTCACCTTTTAAGTATCATCCCTTCCTGTTAAATTGGTCCTGTGCCATCTATCTATGTATACCTGTAAATGTATATACACACATTCACATATGTATTCATATGCCTGCATACCCTCATATAAAGACATATATATATGTATATATGTATATATATATATATTTCTAATCCTTTCAACTACTGAGAAAAGTTTCATAAGTTACAATTATTGTTTTTCCATGTAGGAATGTTAATAGTTCAACTTTGGCCAAGTGGCTAAGCAAGCAAGAGCACCGGCCTCAGTGCCGGGACAACCCGGATCAAATCTGGGCCCAGACACCCAGCACCACACCCAGAAACAACAACCGGCCATGCAACCCCAAGCAAGCCACTCAACCCCAATTGCTTAAAAAAAAAAAAAGTTCAACTTTGATAAATTCCTTATGATTTCTTTTCCCTGTTTACCTTCTCATGCTTCTCTTGCTTCTTGTATCTGAATGTCAAATTTTCTATTCAGCTCTGGTTTTTTTTAGCAAGAATGCTTGAAAGTCCTGTATTCCACTGAATGACCATATTTTCCCCTGAAACAGGATACTCAGTTTTGCTGGGTAGGTGACTCTTGGTTTTAATCCCAGCTCCCTTGACCTCTGGAGTATCACATTCCAGGCCCTTCAATCCCTCAGTGTAGAAGCTGCCAGATCCTGGGTTATCCTGATTGTGTTTCCACAATATTCAAATTGTTTCTTCCTGGCTGCTTGTAATATTCTCTTCTTAATCTGGGAATTCTGGAACCTGGCTATAATATTCCTAGGAGTTTTCTTTTTGGGATCTTTTTCAGGAGGTGATCGGTGGATTCTTTCAACCTCTATTTTGCCCTCTGGTTCTAAAACATCAGGGCAGTTTTCTTTGAGAACTTCCTGGAGGATGCTTTCCAGGCTCTTACTTTGGTCATGGCTCTCAGGCAGTCCAATAATTTTTAAATTATCTCTCCTGGATCTATTTTCCAGGTCAGTGGTTTTTCCCATGAGATATTTCACATTGCCTTCTATTCTTTCATTTGTTTGGATCTGTTTAACAGCATCTTGATTTCTCATAAAGTCATTAGTTTCCATTTGCTCCAATCTAATTCTGAAGCAATGATTCTCCTCAGTGAGCTTTTGAGATTCTTTTTCCATCTGGCAACTTCGACTTTTTAAGGCATTCTTCTCCTCATTGCCTTTCTGAGCCTCCTTTGCCATTTGAGTCAGTCTGTTTTTTAAGGTATTATTTTCTTCAGTCAGGCTGTTGACTCTCATTTCATAATTTTCTTGCATTGTTCTCGTTTCTCTTCCCAATTTTTCCTCCACTTCTCTTATCTGCTTCTTAAGGTCTCTATGGCCTGTAACCAGCTTGTATTTTCCTTTGAAGCTTTTGGTGCAGGAGTTCTGACTTCACTGATTTCCTCCTGTTCCATGCCTTGCTCCTTCTTATCCCCAAAATAGGAGCGTAATGTTGGAATCTTCTGTCTGCTTTGTTTCCTTTGCCTGCTCATTTTGCCACTCAATGATTTGACTTTTGGGCTTTTTGCCACAGTAGGACTCTGCCACCAGACAGGGGAGTTTTCGTCCCAAACGCTGGGGTTTTCTCAGCTGCCGGAGGTATGTATCAGCAATGCCATATTCACAATGCCTATAGAGATTACAAATATGCTGATATAATTATCCATCACAAAATACATCAGGTTTGCCATTTGGGGAAATAAACTAGAAAATTTATTAAGATACCAAAAGACTGAGTCCCAAAACCAGAAAGTGAAAGCCATCAGAGTAGTTATGACATTGGCACAGGTAGATAAAGTAGAAAGCACCCACATTTTCAAGCCTTTAAAACAGAACAGGCTACCTCAGGCAAAGGTCCTCCTCTCCCCACTCACAGCAACCACCCAGCGTCCTGGAAGCAGGCTCCCAGCAGCTCCAGCCCCTGGCAGTGCTCAGCCGGAGTCCTAACTCA
>NW_027185735.1:4689031-4700507 GCF_028583685.1 Petaurus breviceps papuanus
ACCGTTAGCTCGGCTTTTCACTTTCTCTTGCTCTGCTATGTCAGCACGTCCATGGGGCATGGGAGATCTTTAAATCCCATAACCCTTACAGGTATTAGATGGGTGCCCTCTCTGAGGTCTCCACACGCTCTGGCAAGCTGGACACACACCCCAGGACCTCCACCCTAGACTGCAATCCAGATCCAAGCAGGTTAAAGCAAGAGCGATGACCCCTCAGACTGGTGCTTGGTCCCCCTACACTCTGCAGGCCAGGAGCTGAAGCCGCCAGGTGGCACTGGCAGGCTGTGCCGGCGTCTCAGCGGTTTCTTGCCTCAGGGGTAAAAGCCACTCACTCCCACTTACTGGGTCCCAAAGTCCAGAATGCACTGGCCTCTCACCTTGTCCTTCGCATCTATGTGTTGATAAATCTGGAAACGGCCACAGCTGCTGCTGATCTGGAGTCCCTCTTGCTGGCAGCTGGTCAGGCCCGCCCTGGGGCTAAAGCCTCGTGGGGCTGGGCTCGGCTCCCAGAGCGCTGTGCTGGCTGATTCCTGCCGGCCTGCCGGGCTGTTCTCAGCGGGAGGTTAGCTTTTCTGTGTCATTTTGTGGGTTCTGCAGCTCCAAAGTTTGTTTAGAGTCCCCTTTTTACATGGATTGGGGAGGGTGGAAGCCGGAGCTGCGGGAGGGTCGTGCTTCTACTCCGCCATCTGGGCTCCGCCCCCCCTTAGAACATTATGTTGCTGAGAAGAGCTAAGTCATTCATGGTTGATCATCACACAGTTTTGCTGTTAAGTCTTTCCAGATTTTTCTTAAATTTGTCTGCTCATCATTTCTTATTGCACAATAGTATCCCTTTACATCCTGTACCATAACTTGTTCAGTCATCCTCCAGTTGATGGCCATTCCCTCAGTTTCAAATATTGTGCCCCCATGAAAAGGGCTGCTATCAATATTTTTGTACATGTAGAATCTTTTCCCTTTTTTATGATATCTTTGGAATACAGACCTAGTACTGTGATTGCTGCATAGTTTGTTTGCCTTTGGGGTATAATTCCAAATTGTTCTCCAGAATGGTTCAATCAGTTCTCAATTCCACCAGCAGTACATTAGTGTCCCAATTTTCCCACATCCTCTCCAACATGTATAATTTTCTTTTTTGTCGTATTAGCCAATCTGATGTAGAGCATGAAAGGAGCGAGACAGAAGATCCCCGAGAGCAAATTTGGAAGTATATTTTATTACCACAGGACTGCTGGGGTCACATACCCAGATCAGACAGTGAGTTGGCATGGACAGTGTGCCGGTTTTTAAAGAGATTACAATAGTCAGGTTACATAAATGGAAACTGCAATCAGTGATTGGTCAGTGTATATTTGAATTTTCCTGCACCCACAAAGTTTGCTAGGCTGAGGGACAGGGAACTTAGAATGGGTGGAGATGGGGAATATCTGGTGGGTAGGTGAGGTGGGGCAAGGGTTGGGGAAGAATGGAACAGGGATTTTACCCTAGGCTGAAATTCCTTCTCACAGATCAGTTGGGGGAGGAAAGGGTGGAGTTGTGCAGAAATTCCTGCTCACAGATCAGTTAGGGCAGGGAAGGGTAGAGTTGTGCTCAACATTCCTTACTTTTCTTTGTAGGTATGTCAAACCTTTGACATGGCTGGGGCCACATCGTCCAGGTTATCCAAATCTATTCCTAAAGGATGGTAGCAGGGGTCCCTGACAATTAACATTTTAACAGAGTTCACACAGGACTTGACAATTTGTAGAAAGCGATTAATGAGACAGGGTCCTACGATCAGGGCTATTATGGTCAGGAGGAGGAGAGGACCAAGCAAGGCTGATACCAGTGTAGTGAGCCAGGGGGATGTCTTGAACAGGGACTGATACCAGTTCTCAGACTTTCCAACTCCCTTTGTCTATTGGCAATATTCTGGAGTACCAACTTCAGACTCTTCTGCACCACTCCAGAATTGTTTGAATAGAAGCAACAAGCCTCACCAAGGGCTGCACACAGGGCACCCTGTTTAAGAAAAAGAAAGTCAAGGCCTCTGCCATTCTGGAGAACCACCTCTGCCAGAGAGTCCACCTGTCTTTCCAGGGTTGAGATGGACTGCTCTATGTGGGAGAGGTCGATATTTACCTGTGTACTTAAGGCCTGATAGTTGGCCTCCCTCTTAATCAAGGTTGCCATCCCGGTCGATGTAGAACCCACAAGGCCCAAGCCCAATGAGATGGGAATGAGGAGTGGTACTGCCCGCCTTTGGTGATGGCTCAGTTGCCCTTCTGGGGGAAAGTAATGTCAACCTTGTTCACCTGGGAGAAGGGTGACCCAGGGAATTATGGCTACTAGGATTCATAGGGGGCCCTCAGTGAGTTGTTGTTTTCTGAGGGACACTGTAGCAGAGAGGCACTGGGTGAGGCCATCGTGGCATGCCCACCAGGTTCCTAGAGGGGCAGGAAAGTAGTCTGAGCTAGAGGCCCGAATCTCATGTGTTTGTCCACAAATTGAGCTATACTGAGAGCTGGATAAAGGAGTGCTGGATGATATGAGACAGATACCTGTTCCCTGTACATCCCCGAGGGTGAGCCTTGGGTGGTCCCACTCACAATTCTCTATGTTGGAAGTAGCGGTGACTAAGGCATTTAGTGGCACCCCTACATAGTAAGGAGGCTGGGGTTCAACACAGATCCAGCAATCTTTTCCCAGCTTATGGTTAGTGCTGTTAAGTGTTTTATGAACAGCTGACAAGAGGGTAAAAGGACCTGATAATTGCGAGATTCCTGAATCTTTGAAGATGGGGGGCATATATGACCTGACCAGGGCCCATGTGGTGACAGCTGGTATTGTGATTTGGACATCGGGGTTCCCTGTTGGGGCAGGGATAGCCAAGGCCCTTATGGGACCAACGGGGTGATGATCAGGTAGGGGCACAGGAGGCTTCTTGGTTACAGTCAGTACTACCGTGTGTCCCACCTGCCCCTCCTCCTCCTTCTCAGGGACTATAATTCCCAGGACCTGGAGAGACTGGGACTCCCTAGGCAGGGTCAGAGGGGTTTTGAACGGTGAGATCCAGCATGAGTTGCCAGGGGTCAGACCCGATTGTATGAAATCAGAACAATGGGTCCGATCCCCCACTACTGCCTGCACAGGGAGGCACCAGGGCTAGGAGAGGGGAGGTGGTAAGCTGTGACACAAGCTCAGGCACACAGGCATCCTGTATCTGAACAGAGCAGGTAGCCTGCATCTGTTGGTGGGTCCCCAAATAGTCCCTTTCAGGGGAAAAGGGTGTTGAGGGGGAGCCGTATGTGTTCTGGGTTCTGGAAAGTCCAGGATTGTGCATTTCCTGTGGTTTCCACCCAGGTATAGCTTGGTCTGGGGCATGGGGATTTTAAGGGACCGGGCAAGGAGGTAAAAGGAGAATCAGGAAGAGGATCGGATAAGTCTTAGCTCTAGGGGGTTGTTGTGGACTTCTGCTTTCCATTCTGAGGTGACAGTGATGAGGGACAGAATCCCAATAGATTCAGCAAGAATTATGATCTTATCTAAGACCAGAAAACCTGCAATAGCGTCTGGAAAGAATTCAAGGTCTCAGGCTTAATTGGAGTGAAAGTTGTAGAAGTTTATTGTTACGCTTCTCAAAGCGGGCAAGAGTCCTTTAGGGGACCTGCAAGTGAGAGGGGTACATGCTTTTCCCTTTAAAGGGTAGGGCTGCCATTGTCAGGGCTGACCAGATGGGAGGGGCCTCAGTGCATAGACAAAGGTCAGAGCTGACCAAGGGGAGCAGGTGAATAGAGAGTTTAGATAAGATTTGGGCCAGGTGAAGGAGACAAAAGGCAAGGACAAAGGAGGGTGTGGGCCAGGCCTGAGAAGAAATGAAGAGATTAAGTAAGAACAAAAGGGGTCACAGGGTGTTGCCTAGGTGGAGTGGGATAGGGAGGAGGGGCAGAGCTCAAGGATGGGAAAGGACAAATTGCAGTTACAACTTCACAGACTGGTTTTACAAGTTGGTTTGACCTAGACCCCAGGTACCCCATCAACAGCAGGCTCCACTCTGGTATAATGGAGCCAGATGGGGATAGAGTCCACTTTGACAACAGTGGGTGTAGTGAGGATCACGACGTGTGGCCCCTTTCACCCCGACTCCAGACCCATAGTGGTGAATTTCCTTACTAGCACAGAATCTGCAGGTTGAAACAGGTGTGCTGAGGCTGAGCTTGGGACCAGGAGGGCCACGTGGACTGAGGGGAGGAGTTTTTTTCTGAGTCACCTGCAGACCCTGTAGGAACTTGATGAGGGAAGAATTAGTGATTTCGGCATTTAGGTCTTCCTGGATTAGAGGAAGAATGGGTGGTGGTCTTTCAAACATAATTTCAAATGGGGTCAGTCCTAATTTATTGGGAGTGCATCTGCTTCTGAACAATGCCAGCAGTAGAAGGGTGACCCAGGATTCCTGGGTTTCCAGGACAAGCTTGGTGAGAAACTCCTTCAGAGTCCTGTTCGCCCTTTCCACCTGCCTGGAGCTCTGAGGCTGATATGCACAGTGTAATTTACAAATACTGATCCATTATCTGACTCAATTCTCATGGGGAGGCCAAACCGAGGGACAATTTTGGTAAGAAGTTTTTTGCTACTATTAGGGCTGTTTCATTTTTCACAAGGAATGTTTTTACCCACCCAGAGAATGTATCCACCAATACTAGGAGATACCTGTAGCCCTGCACGTGTGGTTTTATCTCAGTGAAATCAACCTTCCAGTGTTCCCCTGGCTGTAATCCTCTTACTCTGACCCCCACTGGTCCGATTTTTTTTTTTTTCACATTTACCTGTCCACAGTTTCACAGCGACTCACAACGCTAGACAGGTGCTCATTTAGATGGGGAATATAGTACCTTTCTCTGGAGAGGAGACGGAGTTTTCTTTCCCCCAGGCAAGTTTTCAAGTAAAAGTCTTATCTATTCCCTCCCCAGAGCCTCAGGAACTAGGAGGCAATCTCCTGGGAGGAGCCACCAACTTGACTCCTCCATTTTCCCTTTTGATTTATGGGCAAAAGGAATCATCCTTTTTAGAATAGGAGGGAAAAATATGTACAGTGGGCGTTTCCATAAGGGAACAGACAGTTGGGGAAAGGGAAGACACAGAGGCTTGTTGGCGGCCAGATTTGCCGACCGGTTGCCAGCCGCCTCTGGGGTGTCACCCACTTGATGGGCTGGACAATGAATGATGGAAATGCAGGAAGGGAGCCAGACAGAGTCAAGAAGAGATAGGATTTCGGCCCGGTTCTTTATAGCCTTGCCGGCTGCACTCAGGACACCGTGTTCACGGTAGATAGCAGCATGGACGTGAGCTGTGGCAAAGGCATACCAGCTATCAGTGTAAATGTTAGCTGACTTTCCCTCTGAGAGGCAGAGGGCCTGGGTCAGAGTGACAAGCTCAGCACTTTGGGCAGAGGACCCAGGAGGAAGGGGTGTTGACCATAGGACCGATATGTATGCATATCCCTGCATACATAAACTGCTGCCATCAGTGAAGAGGATTAGGTCAGGGTTCTGCAGGGGTGTGTCTCAAAGCCTGGACCTGATCAATGACCTGAAGCCAATTGTGGACAGTGGGGGAGGGTAGACTAGGTTCAGGGTCAGGGAGTAAAGTGGCAGGGTTAAGAGCAGAGGTTTTTAAAAAAGTCAGACGAGGCTGATCTAGGAGGAGAGCCTGGTATTGGGTTAGTTGGAAGCTAGAGAGCCAGTGGGTAGGATCACTATGGAGGAGAGTTTCCACAGAATGAGGGGGGCAGATGGAAAGAGGCTGACCCAAGGAAAGCTTATCAGCTTCCTTTAATAAGGAGGGCTGTTGCCCAGAGGCAAGGTGGGCCAACCTGCAGCCACAGAATCTAGACGTTCGGAAAGATAGGCAACAGGGCGACGCCAGGGGCCCAGGGATTGGGTGAGGACTTCTTTAGCCACCCCATCAGATTCAGCAACAAAAAGATGGAAAGGCTTGGAAATATCAAGTAGAGCTAAGGCAGGCACTAAAGGCCAAGGTGGCCTTAAGGGTATCAAAAGCCTTTTGCTCTGGGCCAGACCAAGAAAGGGGTCCAGCTCCGGCAGTCGCAGAATAAAGAGATTTCACAATTTCTGCAAAACCCCAAATCCAGAGCCGGCAGTAACCTACTCTACCCAAAAACTCTCGAACCTGTTTTTTTAGTCTTTGGGGTTGGTAAGTCTAGAATGGTTTGGATTCGGGAGGGAGACAGGGATCGAGTGCCCCCTGAGAGAATGTAACCAAGATAGGTGACCTGAGATAAACAGATTTGAGCTTTCTTAGAAGAAACTCAGTAACCCAAAGACTGGAAGAGAGACAGAAGGTTGGAGGTGGCAGATAAACAAGCGCTTTCAGTAGGTGCCACAAGGAGGAGGTTCATCAACATACTGAATTAGAGAGTAAGAGGGGTGGGATTTGTGGAAAGGCATAAGGTCCTTAAGGAGGTTCTCATTGAAGAGGGTAGGGGAGTTCTTGAAACCCTGGGGCAGATGTGTCCAGGTTAACTGGCCCAAATACCCACCCTCAGGGTCTATCCAGGTGAAAGCAAAAAGGGGTTGACTGGGGAGGGGGGGAGGGGAGGGGCTTGGGGAATAGTGAAGAAAGTATCTTTGAGATCCAGGAAAGTGTAGACACAATGTGAAGGGGGAAGCAGGCTAAGGAGGTCTAGTGAGAAAATCCCCAGGCCCTGTCAATCAGTGAATGCTAGACCCTCTGGAGAGCCGCAGGATTTTTTTCTTTTCCCAGGGGCATTCATTTTTCCAATGGCCTAATTCCTTACTGTAGGCGCATTGGTCCCTGGCAAGAGGGAGGCCGGCACCATGTGGTGTGGCGCCCACTCGGGCACCCTGTTTGGGAGTCTGAAGTGCAACCACAAGGACCGGGGCAAGCTTCTTGTCTGCGTTGTCAGAGGAGCTGTTCCTTTTATTATAAACCTTTTGGGCGGTTTCTACCAGCTGGTATATAACCACGACCTCAAAACCCTCCTGTTTCTGGAGTTTCTTTTTAATGTCAGGGGTGGACTGGGAAACAAAGGCAATATTTAAGGCTCTGGAATTCTCAGGGGCCTCAGTGTCAAGAGAAGTGTCTGAGAGCGGGTGAGCCACAAGGATTCAGATACCCCTGTGGAAAGAACAGTTCCTAAGCCAGGGAGGAGGATGGGTGACAAGGTCTAGCCAGACATCAGTATAAGGGAACTGATCTGGATGTCCTGGATTCCCTGTGACCACTCGACACACTAATTGGATAACCACTTGTTGAAACTTCCCTGAGAGGGCCAGCCCACCCCAAATGTGGGCCACTCATTCATACAATAAGAAATGAGTTTCCTCTTCTTCAAGGGGGCCCCATAATCAGCCCTGTCCTGAAAGGCTACTCTAAAATGGCTTAATATGCAACCTAGGGGAGTTTTTGATGTACTGGCAGAACCTCCCATGTTCTGGGACTAAAAGACAAACAGTTTAGTCTAATAAACAAATATATCTTCCCAGTGGAAATCAGAATATCTTCCTTGGAGGTGCTCATCTGATAGCCACTCGAATTACCTGTTTTGCAGAATAAAAATGGGGAGGCTTTAAGCAAATGAGCTCAAGACAAAACTTTACAAACATAGGACACATAAAGGACAGACAAACAATAGTCCCTACCCACTTTTTCACCTTCCACAGATTCTGAACAGGAAGCAAATGAGTTCAAGTGAACATAGGACACATCAAAGCAGACAGACAGACAAACAAACATTAACCAGATCACTGATGGGCAAGAGGCCTGACATCTCAAGCTTTGCCCAGGGAGGAGATGTTCCCTGCACAAAATGACTACGTCTAGCCCTCCCCCCTCCAGGAAACAGGACAGAATTTTAAACAGTACAGAATTTTACTCACCCCCAAACTGGAGGTCCTAGATCCATGAAAAAGCTGAATGAGGAGCAAATAGAAGTCGGGAGACAGGTGCAATCTTTCTGTCCTTGAGACCTGGGGCCCTCAGGGGCTAGCCCCGCTAGGGATCAGGGTGAGCAGATGCCTAGCTCCTGAGGCTGAGAGCTCTTCTTATTTGGGGATCTTTGTGGTGCCACCAAACACCACAGATCTTGCTCGGACCTCCAATTATGTAGAGCACGAAAGGAGCGAGACAGAAGTTCCCCAAGAGTAAATTTGGAAGTGGATTTTATTACCACGGGACTGCTGGGGTCATATACCCAGATCAGACAGTGAGCTGGCATGGACAATGTGCCGGTTTTTAAAGAGATCACAATAGTCAGGTTACATAAGCTGGAACTACAATTAGTGATTGATCAGTATATATTTGAATTTTCCTGAGGATTTCTAGGCTGAGGGACAGGGAACCTAGAATGGGTGGAGATGGGGAATATCTGGTGGGTAGGTGAGGTGGGGCAAGGGTTGGGGAAGAATGGAGCAGGGATTTTACCCTAGGCTGAAATTCCTGCTCACAGATCAATTGGGGGAGGAAAGGGTGGGGTTGTGCTGAAATTCCTGTTCACAGATCAATTAGGGGAGGGAAGGGTGGAGTTGTGCTCAACACTGATAGATGTGAGGTGGTACTTTTAGTTGTTTTAATTTGCATTTCTCTAATCAAAAGTGATTTACCACACTTCTTCCACTTGACCAATTCTAATTTTTAAGGAATTTATTTTCTTCAATGAAGTTTTGTACTTCTTTTTCCATTTGTCCAATTCTGTTTTTTTCACTTGATATATTCTTCAGTATTTTTGTGCCTATTTTAACAAAACTGTTGACTTTTCATAATTATTTTTGCATCACTTTCATTTCTTTTCCCAGTTTTTCCACTGCCTTTCTTATTTGATTTTTAAAGTCTTTTTGTGGAATTTTTCTTGGGCTTGTGTCCAATTCACATATTTTCCTTGAGGCTTTGTTTGTAGTTGTTTTGACATTTTTGTCTTCTGTGTTAATATCACCGTTGTACCTTTTTATAGTCAGGTTCTTTTGTTGTTGTTTGCTTATTTTCCCAGTGTGTTTCTTATAACTTTATGTTATGTTAAAATTGAGTCTTGCTCCCAGGGTGGAAAGGACATTGTCCTAAGCTTCAGGTTTTTCATACTGCTATTTTTTGAGCTAGTTCTGGTTGTCTGTAACTTTTTGGTGCTTCCAAGGTATGATACAAGGAGAGGAATGTTCACTGCTCTCCTGCCCTGTGCTCTGGTTTTTACTCAGGAAGGCACCTTGCATCCCTGCATGCACAAATGCTCACTCTCCTTTTGTCCCTGGAACTGTGACCAACTCCCCTGATCCCTTTTGAGCGACCACAAGCACTCTGCCCTAGACTGCTCCCCTGTGGCCACAAGTGCTAGTGTTCCTCCTCTCCTTGGAACTGTGATCTGGAACTATGTATAGGCAATGCAACATGGTCCTGAACCCAGTGCCATCAACAAATCCCTTGTAATGTCTTTCTGACCAGTTGTCTGACACTCTTATGGGTGTCATGGGCTAAGAGGTGCTGAAGCTGCTACTGCCACTCTTGAAGCTGCCTCAGGGTCTGCTGCTAGTGTTGCGGTGGTGTGTGCTGTGTTTTGGGCTGACTCCTGCTCTGGTGTCATAGACCTTTCCTACCAACCCCCTAAGTTGTCTTGGGATGGAAAAATGTCTCATCTTGACCTTTTGTTAATTTTGCCACTCCAGAATTCCATTTAAGGCATCATTAAAGTTATTTTGAGGGGAATTTGGAAGAATTTAGCTGAGTTGCTGCCCATACTTGGCCATCTTGGCTTCCTCCATTGAGTATTATTGTTGAGGAGGGTATAAAACTGGGCTTTTTGAGAATGTGTATATACTCTGAGTCTAGGATGTGTGGTAACTGAGTATGATAGAAATGGATGAAAACAATTGTGAGATTTTTATGCCTGAGATAAAGCAATTGAGAAAAGCAAAATAATGAATAGATTTACATAACACTTTAAAGTTTAAAAAACACTTTCTCACCACAGCCCTGGGAAGAAGGTAAAGTATTATTACTCCCTTTTTACAGATGAGGAAACCGAAACTCTGAGATATGATTTGCCTATTATCACACAACTAACAAGATTTAGAGACAGGAGTTAGTCCCAGGTGTCCTGACTTTAAATCCAGTGCTCAGTCTGCTACAGCTAATTAAGTACAAGTAGCATACACCCCTAAAGACATGATTTGTGTATTTTAACTAAACAGAAGGTTCTTTTGGACATTTGAGGGTCTTAATTGAGGAATAACATTCACAAGGTTATAGATGAAAAACTTATTTTTGAGTATAGTCAACTTTGTTTTGTAGAACAAATAGAAAGAGAAAGAATCTACAAATGGGGGAGTTAGGAAAAGATAGTAAACTGAGAACTGGGATACATTTATGGACTATAGAGAAAAAAGTAGGGGAAAAATGAAATGAGGAAATTATAGGGGATATTAATAAATTGATAATGTCACTGATATTCTAAAGGAAAAGTCAAAATTATTGTCTTCTAATGTGTAATAAATTATCTGTTGACTGGTTTGGAGGAAAATATTAAGGGAACAACTAAATGGAGAACTTTTATGAGGCATGGCATATTACTTAAATACCTAAGTTATCCTAGGCAGTGCAGTGAATAGAGCACTGGACCTAGAGTTAGACGTTAGGAAAAGTTAGGAAGTGAATTCAAGCATAGCCTCAAATACTTACATATGACCCCTGGGTACATTGCTCAACTTATGTCTACTTCAACCTTTCCGTCTGTAAAATAGAGATAATAATAGCACATACTTTCCAAAATTGTGAGGATAAAATATTTGTAAAATGTTGTACAAATGATATAAAACAATGATAATAATTATCATTATTATTAGTTAGTTTAGTTAAATACATTTAGAAACAAAGTGCTGAATTATAGAGACCATAATCGTTGCTTTTTTTTTTTGGAGGGGGGAAGGCAGGGCAGTTGGGGTTAAGTTAAGGTTAATTGCCCAAGGTCACACAGCTACTAAAGATTAAGTGTCTGAGGCTGGATTTGAACTCAAGTCCTCCTGACTCCAGGACTGGTGCTCTATTCACTATGCCACCTAGCCACCCCAGGGTTTCTTTTTGTTTTTGTTTGTATAGAATGTATTTTTATACAGTGCAAAGACTTACTAGATGATATAAAATGCGCACCTCAAAGTTGGTGGCAGAATCAATCTCAGACCAAGGACCTACTAGACTTTAAGTCATTTTCTTGGCATCTCTTTGTTTAATTAAATTTTATTTTTTTATTCTGAATTTAATGATCACTAAAAAAAAACATTTCCATCTATGAAGCAGAACAAAAATAATTTTTTTTTTTTTTATTAAAGCAATCGGGGTTAAGTAACTTGCTCAAGGTTACACGGCCAGTTATTTCTGGGTGTGGTGCTAAGTATCCGAGCCTGGATTTGATCCCCAGGTGTATCAGCAATGCCATATTCACAATGCCTATAGAGATTACAAATATGCTGATATA
>NW_027185735.1:4700517-5030252 GCF_028583685.1 Petaurus breviceps papuanus
CAAGTCCAACGGGGCATGGAAGATCTTTAAATCCCATAACCCTTACACCAGGTCATCCCAGCACTGGAGCTGGTGCTCTTACTCGCTGAGCCACCTGGCCGCCCCTGAACAAAAATAATTATATGTGATATCATTAATCTCTACAATCTGCCTTTTAAAAACTATATAATAAATCTGTTGTTTCTTTCAAACCTTTTCTGCTTCTCTGAGTTTTTTTTTTAACTTTCTTTAGTCTGTTCTTTACACTTTAAAAAATGCTTCAATGATGCTCTACACTACACTATCCTCTTCTCTTGAGTTCTTTGCCCATTTATTATATTGCTGATCTTACCTTGCCAAGCCTCAGCCTTGGATCACTCCTACCATCCTTTGCCTTTGCTCTTATATGTTGCTGAAGGAAGCTAGGAGAAATAATGTAATTGCTGACTGGTTCTACTACAAATTTATGTTACACAATCACAACTGGGCCACAAAACAATCCATATAAACATCCCTGATTAACTTACTATCCCACTAAGCACAGTGGTTATTTATTTATTTATTTAATTTTTTATTTTTAGTTCCAAATTTTCTCTCTCTCTTCCTACTTTCCCCACAAACTAAGAAGGTAAAAAATATGATACCCCCTATACAAATGAAGTAATGCAAAATATATTTCCACATTAAACATGTTCTAAAAAATGCAGGAAAAATCAAGGAAAAATGTACTGTAATATAACACTCTGAGTCCATCCTTTCTGGATACAGATAGTATTTTTTATCCTGAGTTATTTGGAACTATGATGAATCATCGTATTGATGAGAGTTACTAAGTCTTTCACAATTTGTTATTACTCTCAAGAGTATTCTTAACTTCATTAGTCAGCCTTTTGTTCCTCCAGATGAATTTTGTTATTATGGTTTTTACCTCAGTAAAGTAATTCTTTCACAGTTTTGATTGGTTAAGTAATATTATCATTTTAATTTTATTGGTTTGGCCTACCATAAAAATTAATATTTCTCCAATAATGTAGATCTGTCTGTGTGTTAAAAGTGTTTTGTAATTATGTTCACACAGTTCTTCTATTTCTTGGCAAGTAGACTCCCAAGTATTTTATTCTGTCTGCAGTTAATTTAATTGGAATTTATCTTTCTGTTTCTTTTTGGGTGTTGTTAATACATAGAAATGCTGGTGATTTGTGTGAGTTTATTTGATATCCTGCAAGATTATTAAGTTTTTAATATATTTTTCCTGAATTTGTTTATCTTTATTTTCCCCCAGTTACATGCAAAAACAATTTTTTAACATTCATTTTAAAAAGTATGAGTTCCAAATTTTCTCTTTTACTCCCATCCTACCCCCTTCACTCAGAAGGCAAGAAATTCAATATGGATTATACATGTGGAGTCATGCAAAACATTTCCATATTAGTCATATTGTGAAAGAAAGCATAGATTAAAAAATTAAGAAAAATAAAGTGAAAAGAAGTAAGCGTCAATCCATATTCAGATACCATCAGTTCTTCCTCTGGGGATGGATAGCATTTTTCATTACATGTCCTTCAGAGTTATCTTGGATTGTTGTATTGCTGAGAGTAGCCAAGTCATTCACAGCTGATCATCTTATAATATTGCTGTTACTCTGTACATAGTACATTTCACTTTGCATCAGCCCATTGAAGTTTTCCTAGGTTTTTCTGAGAGCATCCTGCTTATCATTTCTTATAGTACAGCAGTATTTCATCATACTTACACACCACAATTTGCTCAACCATTCCCCAGTTGATGGGCATCCCCTCAATTTCCAGTTCTTTGCCACCAGAAATGAGCTGCTATAAATATTTTTGTACATATAGGTCCGTTTCCTTTTTTTTTCCTTCAGTTTTGGGATACAGACCTGGTAGTGGAATTACTAGATCAAAGAGTTTTATAGCCCTTTAGGCATAGTTCCAAATTGTTCTACAGAATGGTCGAATCAGTTCACAGGTCCACCAAAATATTTCTTTTTCCCACATTCCCTCCAACATTTGTAATTTTCCTTTTCTGTCCTATTAGCCAATCTAATAGGTATGAGACAGTACCTCAGAATTGTTTTAATTCACATTTCTCTTATCAATAGTGAGTTAGAGTATTTTTTTCATATGGGATAGATAGCTTTCATTACTTCATCTGAACACTATTCATATCTTTTGATCATTTATCAGTTGGGGAATGGATCTTATTTTTATAAACTTGACTCAGTTCTCTATACATTTGAGAAATGAATCCCTTATCAGAGAAACTTGCTTCATATTTTCTTTCATAGTTACTTTGCTAACAGTATTTGCCTCCAACCTGTTCCTCCTCTCCCCATTTATTCTATTCTCGTTCTCCTTTCACCCTGTCCCTCCTTAAAACTATTTTGCTTTTCACTGTCCTCACCTCCAATCAACCCTTGCTTCTATCACCTTGCTCCCTTCTCTTGTTCCCTTCTGCTCCTACTTTCTATATGGTGAGAAAGATTTCTCTACTCAGTTGAGTGTGTTTGTTATTCCCTCTTTGAGCCAATTCTGATGACAGTAAGGTTCAGTCACTTTCCCCATCTTCCCCACCACTGTAAAAGGTTTTTCTTCACTCTTTTATGTAAGATAATTTACCCCATTCTACCTCTCCTTCTCCCTTTCCCTTTCACCCAGTACATTCCTCTCTCTCACCCCTTAATTTTTTTTCAAATATTATCCTTTCATATTCAACTCACACCTGTGCCCTCTATCTATATATACACTCCTTCCAGTTGCCCTAATAATGAGAAAATTCTTCCCATGTAGGAATGTAAACAGTTTAACTTTACTATGTACCCTATAATGTTTACCTTTTTATGGTTCTCTTGAGTTTTCTGTTTGAAATTTTTTATCCTCTGGTTCTAGAATATCAGGGCAGTTTTCTTTGATAATTTCTTGAAATCTGATGTCTAGGCTCTTTTTTTTTATCATGGCTTTCAGGTAGTCTAAAAATTCTTAAATTATCTTTCCTGATTCTGTTTTTCAGATCAATTGTTTTTCCCATGAGATATTTCATATTTTCTTCTATTTTTTCATTATTTTTGGTTTCTTTTATTGCTTTTTAATTTCTCATAAGGTCATTAGCTTTTATTTGCTCAATTCTAATTTTTAAGGAATTATTTTCCTCAGCAAATTTTTGTCCCTCTTTTTCCATTTAGCCAATTCTGTTTTTTAAGGCGTTCTTCTCTTCTTTGGATTTTTGTACTTCTTTTACCTTTTGGCCTAGTCTGTTTTTTAAAGTGTTATTTTCTTCAGTATTTTTTTCTCTCTCCTTTACCTAACTATTGACTCTTTTTTCATGATTTTCTTACACCACCCTCATTTTTCTTTCCAAGTATTTCTCTACTTCTCTTATTTGATTTTCAAAATCTTTTTGAGCTCTTCCATGGCCTAAGACTGATCCATATTTTTATTGGAGGCTTTGGATGTAGGAATTTTGACTTTGTTATCGTCTAAGTGTGTGTGTTTTGATCTTCTTTGTCACCATAGTAACTTTCTATGCTCGGTTTTTTGTTGTTTGCTCATTTTCCCAACCTATTTCTTTTGCTTTTTTTTTTAATTCCTTTTTTAAATCAATTAATTAATTAATTTTTAGTTTTAAACATTCACTTCCATAAGTTTTTGAGTTTTACATTTTCTCTCACTACCTCACCTCAGTACCCTCTGAAAATGGAATGCAATCTAATATGGGCTCTACATACACATTCATATTAAGCATATTGTCACATTAATAATGTTGTAAAGAAGAATTTGGGCTAAAGGGATGAACCTCGAAAAAGAAGTAACAAAACAAAACAACAACAACAACAAAAGAAAGGAAATAATATATTTCAATCTGCATTCAGACTCCATAGCTCTTTCCCTAAATGTGGATAGCATTTTCCATCATGAGTCTTTTGGAGTTTTCTTAGATCCTTGCTTTGCTGAGAAGAACTAAGTCTATGAAAGTTAGTCATCACACAATGTGGCTGTTACTGTGTACAATGTTTTCCTGGTTCTGTTCACTTCACTCAGCATCAGTTCATATAAATCTTTCCAGGTTTTTCTGAAGTCTATTTGCTTATCTTTTCTTATATCACAATAGTACTTCATTACATTCACATACCACAACTTGTTCATCTATTCCCCATTTGATGAGCATCCCCTCAATTTCCAATTCTTGGCCACCACAAAAAGAGCTGCTATAAATATTTTTGTACATGTAGGTCCTTTTCTCATTTGTATGGTCTCTTTGGGATATAGACTTAGAAGTGGTATTGCTGGGTCAAAGGGTATGCATGGTTTTGTAGCCCTTTGGACATAGTTCCAAATTACTTTCCAGAATGGTTGGATTAGTTCGCAAATCCACAAACAATGCATTAGTGTTTCATTTTTCCCACATCTCCAACATTATCATTTTCCTTTTTTTGTCATGTTAGCCAATTTGATGGGTGTGATGTGGTACCTCAGAATTGTTTTGATTTGCATTTGTCTAATCAGTAGCGATTTAGATCATTTTTTCATATGATTATAAATAACTTCAATTTCTTCCTCTGAGAACTGCCTGTTAAAATACTTTGACCATTTATCTGTTGGGGAATGACTTGTATTCTTATAAATTTGACTCAGTTCTCCATATATTTTATAAATGAGGAATTTATCAGAGACACTGGCTGTAAAAATTGTTTCCTGGCTCTCTGCTTCCCTTCTAATCTTAGTTACATTGGCTTTGTGCAAAAGCTTTGCCATTTAATATAATAAATCATCCATTTTGCATTTCATAATATTCTCTATCTCGGTCTTCAATTATTCACTTTTCCATAGATTCACAGGTAAACTATTCCTTGCTTTCCTAGTTTGTGTAGAGTATCAGTCTTTATATCTAAATTATGTATCCATTTTGATGTTATCTTGGTGTAGGGTATAAGATGGTCTATGCCTAGTTTCTGCTATTCTATTTTCCAGTTTTCCCAACAGTTTTTGTTAAATATTGAGTTCCTATCCCACAAGCTGGAGTCTTTGGATTTGTCAAAGAGTAGATTATTATAATCATTGACTGCTGTTTCTTGTGTAACTAATCTACTATTCCACTGATCCACCATGCCATTTCTTAGCCAGTACCAACTAGTTTTGATGATTGCTGCTTTATAATACAATTTAAGATCTGGTACAGCAAAGTCACATCCCCTTGCATTTTTTTTCATTAATTTCTTTGATATTCTGAAACTTTTGTTCTTCTGGATTAATTTTGTTAAATTTTTTTCTAGCTCTATAAAATAAATTTTTGGTAATTTGATATGGCAATGAATAAGTATTTTAATTTAGGTAAAATTCTCATTTTTATTATGTTAGCTCTTTCTACCCATAAACAACTGATATTTTTCCAGTTATTTGGATCCGACTTTATTTGTGTGAAAAGTATTTTGTAATTGTGTTCACGTAGTTCCTGGATTTGTTTTGGCAGGTAGACCTCCAAACATTTTCCAATGTCTACAGTAACTTTAAATGGAATTTATCTTTCTATCTCTTGCTATTGGGTTTTGTTAGTAATATATAGAAATACCAGTGATTTGTGTGGGTTTATTTTGCATCCTGCAACTTTGCTAAATGTATTATTTCAAGCAATTTTTTACTTGATTCTCTAGGATTTTCTAAGTCTACCTTCATATCATCAACAAAGTGATAGCTTTGTTTCTTCTTTGCTTATTCTAATTCCTTCAATTTCTTTTTCTTCTCTTACTGTTAATGCTAACTGTTCTAGTACTATATTGAGTAACAGTGGTGATAATGGACATCCTTCTTTCACCCCTGATCTTATTGGAAATGCTTCTAACTTATCCCCATTATATATCATGCTTGCTGATGGTTTTAAATAGATGTTATCATTTATTCCTATGCTCTCTAATAGTTTTTTTAAAAATAGGAATAGGTGTTGTATCTTGTCAAAAAGCTTTTTCTGAACCTATTGAGATAATCCTATGATTTCTGTTAGTTTGTTGTAGATAAGGTCAATTATGCTGATAGTTTTCTTGATAATGAACCAGCCCTGAATTTCTGGTATAAATCCTCCTTGGTGTATTATCCTTTGAGATAAATTGCTGTAATCTCTTTGCTAATATTTTATTTAAAATTTTTGCATCTGTGTTCATTAGGGAAATTGGTCTATAATCTTTCTCTGTTTTGGCTCTTCCCAGTTTAGGTATCAGCATCATATCTGTATCATAAAAAGAACATGGTAGGGCTCCTTCTTCTCATGTTTTCCCAAATCGTTTATATGATACTGGAATTAATTGTTCTTTGAATGTTTGGTAGAATTCACTTGTAAATTCATCTGACCCTGGACTGTTTGATTTCTTTTTCTGAAATGGGATTGAGTATTTTATTTCATCTTCTGTTCATCTGTGCCTTTCCCTACAATTATAAAATTTATTGGCATACTAATTTTTGTTTTAATTTCTTCTTCATTGGAGGTAAATTCACTCTTTTCATTTTTGATGCTGGTAATTTGTTTTTCTTCTTTCATTTTTAAAATAAAATTAACCAAAGGTTTATCTATTTTATTTTTTTTCCCCACAAAATCAGTTTTTGGTTTTATTTATTAATTTAATAGTTTTCTTAATTTCAGTTTTATTAATCTCTCCTTTGTTTTTCTGAATTTCTGGTCTGGTATTTAATGGGGGGTTTAATTTGTTCTTTTTCTAGCTTTTTGTAATTGCATGACAATTTATTCGCCTCTTTCTCTATTTGTAAGCATTTAGCAATCTAAAACTTCCCCTAAGAACCACTTTTGCTGTATCCCATAAGTTTTGGTATGATTGTATCATTATTATCTTTCTCTTGGATAAAATTATTGATTCATTTCTGTAATTTATCACTTGACCCACTCACTCTTTAGGATTAGATTATTTAGTTTCCTTTTTTAGTCTATCTTTCCATGGCCCTTTATCACATGTTATTTTTGTTGTATCACGATCTGAAAAGAATGCATTTAATATTCTTGCTTTTCAGGGGCAGCCAGGTGGCTCAGCGAGTAAGGGCACCGGCTCCAGTGTCGGGATGACCTGGGGATCAAATTTGGGCTCAGATACTCAGCACCACACCCAGAAATAACTGGCCGTGTAACCTTGAGCAAGTTACTTAACCCCAATTGCTTAAAAAATAGATATCTTCTTGCCTTTCTCCATTGGATTGTGAGGTTCTTATGCCCCAGTACATGGTCAACTTTTGTGTAGGTGCCATGTACCACTGAGAAAAGGTATATTCCTTTCTATCTCCATTCATTTTCTCCAAAGGTCAACCATATCTAACTTTTCTAAAATTCTACTCATCTCCTTAACTTCTGTCTTGTTTAGTTTGTGGTTAGATTTATCTAGTTTTGAAAGGGGCAGGTTGAGGTCCCCCATTAGTATAATTTAATTGTCTGTTTCTTCCTGTACTTCCCTTAACTTCTCTAAGAATGTAGATGCTATACCACTTGGTGCATATATGTTTAGTATTGATATTATTTCATTGTCTGTGGTACTTTTTAGCAGATGTAGTTTATTTCCTTATCTCATTTAATTAGATCTAATTTTGCTTTGTCTGAGATCAGGATTTCTACCCCTGCTTCTTTTTACTTCAGCTGAAGCATAATATATTCTGCTCCAGCGTTTTATCTTGCTCTGTGTGTATCCCTCTGCTTCAAATGTGTTTTTTTTGTAAACAACATATTGTAGGATTATGGTTTGTAATCCATTCTGTTAATCTGCTTCTGTTTTATGGGAGAGTTCATCCCATTCACATTAACCGTTATTATCACTATCTGTGTCTTTCTCTTCATCCTATTTCCTCCCTGTTATTGCTTTTCTCTCTCCTTTCTCCATTTCCCTCCTCACTAGAGTTTGGTTTTAAACTACCACCTCCCTCAATCTTCCCTCCCTTGTATTAGCCCCTCCCTTTTCTTTCCCCTTTCTCCTCCAGTTACTTCCTTTAGGGTAAGTTAGATTCTGTACCTCTATTAGCTCTATCTTAGAAAAAGAAATTGAACAAACCATAAATAAATTTCCTAAGGAAAAAACCCAGGACGAGATGGATTTATAAGTGTATCATACAAAACATTTAAAGAACAATGGATTCCAATATTATATAAACTGTTTGAAAAAGAAAAAGGTAAAGACAGAGCCCTGTCAAATTCCTTCTATAGCACAAGTGTCCTTTTGATATCTAAATCAGAGAGCAAAAACTGAGATAGAAAACTTTAGCCCCATTTCTTTAATGAAGATTGATGTGAAAATTTTAAAATAAAACACTAGCAAGGAGATTATAGTAATTTATAACAAATGTTACACGCTATGCAATGCCTGCATTGGTTCAATATTAAGAAAACTATCAGCATAATTAACCATATCAATAACAAGGCAACAAATACCATGTGATTATATGAATAGATGCAGAAAGACATATCAGCATAATATAACACCCAATTCATAGTATAAACAATAGAAATCCTAGGGATAAATAAAACTTTTCTTAAAATAATAAGGTGTCTATATGAACTTTAATTTAACATTGTCAAATATGGAAATAAATTAGAAGCCTTTCTAATGAGATCATGGGTAAAACAAGGATATCATTATCACCATTATTATCTAATATTATACTAGAAATATTACCTATAGGAAAAAGACAAGAAATGAGAACAATGCAAGAAAATTATGAAATGAGAGTCAACAGCCTGACTGAGGAAAATAACACCTTAAAAAACAGACTAACTCAAATGGCAAAAGAGCCTCAAAAAGGCAATGAGGAGAGGAATGCCTTAAAAAGCCAAATTTGCCAGATGGAAAAATAATCTCAAAAGCTCACTGAAGAAAATAATTCCTTCAGAATTAGATTGGAGCAAATGGGAACTAGTGACTTTATGAGAAATCAAGATGCTGTTAAACAGATCCAAACAAATGAAAGAATGGAAGACAATGTGAAATATCTCATGGGAAAAACCACTGACTTGGAAAATAGACCCAGGAGAGATAATTTTAAAATTATTGGACTACCTGAAAGCCATGATCAAAGAAAGAACCTAGAAATCATCCTCCAAGAAATTCTCAAGGAAAACTGCCCTGATGTTTTAGAACCAGAGGGCAAAATGGAGCTTGAAAGAATCCACTGATCACCTCCTGAAAAAGATCCCAAAAAGAAAACTCCTAGGAATATTATAGCCAGGTCTCAGAGTGCCCAGATCAAGGAGAGAATATTACAAGCAGCCAGGAAGAAACAATTTGAATATTGTGGAAACACAATCAGGATAACTCAGGATCTGACAGCTTCTACACTGAGGGATCAAAGGGCTTGGAATATGATATTCCAGAGGGCAAAGAGCTGGGATTAAAACCAAGAATCACCTACCCAGCAAAACTGAGTATCATTTTTCAGCGGAAAATATGGGCATTCAGTGGAATAGAGGACTTTCAAGCATTCTTGATGATAAAACCAGAGTTGAATAGAAAATTTGACATTCAGTTACAAGAAGCAAGGAGAAGCTTAAGAAGCTAACATGGAAAACAAATCATAAGGAACTTATCAAAGTTGAAATATTTACATTCCTACATGGAAAAACAATAATAATTGTAACTGATGAAACTTTTCTCAGTATGAAAATAGTGGCAAGGGATAGAAATATGTATATATATATATGTCTAAATAGGAGGGTATGTGGGCATATGAATACATATGTGAATGTGTGTATATATGTTTACAGGTATACAAAGATAGAGGGCAGAGGATCAATTTAATAGGAAGGGGTGATACTTAAAAGGTGAAATTAAGAGGTGAGAGAGGAATATAATGAGAGGAGATGGGGAGAGACAGAATGGGGTAAACTATCTCATATAGAAGAGGCAAGGGGAAATGGTTACAATGGAGGGAAGAACATGAAGTCAAAAAGGCAAAACCTTATTCTCATTGAATTTGGCTTGGGAAGGGAATGAAATACACACTAAATAGGGTATCTCACCCTACAAGAGAGTAGGGGAGAAGGGGATGAGAGGAGGGGATGATGGAAGGAAGGGCAGGCTGGGGGGCAGGGAAGTCAGAAGCACCCACTTTTGAAAATGGACAGGAGCAAAGTAGAGAATAGAACAAGTGGGGGGTTGGATAAGATGGAGGTAAATATAGTCAGTCTTTTATAATATTTCTACTATGGTAATGTTTTGTATAACTACACATGTACAACCTATGCTGAATCATTATCTTCCCAGTAAGGGTGGGTGACAAGGGAGGAAGGAAATGAATCTGGAATTCAAAGTTTTAAAATAAAATGTTTAATATACACACACACAATTATTAATACTATTTTACATGTAATTGGGAAATAAGATATACAGGCATTGGGGCATAGAGGTCCACCATGCCCTACTGTAAAAGTCGAAGGGGGTACAGGAGAAGATATGGGAGAGAGCAGATTGGAGGAGAGGATATCCTGTGGGACCACTATTTTGGGGTGCAGGGTAGGGGAAAAATGGGGAAAAAATTGTAACTCAAAATCTGGCAGAAACAAATGATGTAAACCAGAAGTTAATAAAGCATTTGAAAAAAAAGTGTTTGCTTCTGACTATCCTCTGCCCCAATCTGCTCCCTGCCTTCTATCATCCCTCCCAAACACTTCTCCCTACTTTCCTGTAGGATAAGATATCCAATTGAGTGTGTGTGTTATTCTCTCCTTAAGCCAAGTCAGATGAGAGTAAGATTGATTCATTCACTTTCACTTCCCCATTCCTTCCCTCCATTGTAACAACTTTCTCTTGCCTCTTTTATGTGAGGTAATTTATCCTATTCTATCTCTCCCTTTCTCCTCCTAAATATATTCCTCTCTCACACGTTAGTTTTATTTTTTAGATATCATTCCTTCATATTCCACACACCCTGTGCCCTCTCTCTATATATGTGTGTGTGTGTGTGTGTGTGTGTGTGTGTGTGCGCGCGTGTTCCTAATAAGGGGGAAAGTCTCATTACTTACAAATATCTTTCCAGATAGGAATGTAAACAGTTCAACTTTAATAAATCCCTTATGATTTTTATTTCTTCTTTACCTTTCCATGCTTTTCTTGATTTTTTTGTATTTGAAAGTCAAATTTTCTATTCAGCTCTGGTCTTTTTTATAATTTCTAATATAATGTTAAATAATAATGGTGATTATGACATCCTTGCTTCATCACATTTGAAAGTGCTCTATTTCATTGAATATCTACTTTTCCCCCTGAAGTATTATATTCAGTTTTGCTGGGTAGGTGATTCTTGGTTTTAATCCTAGCTCCTTTAACATCCAGAATATCGTATCCACGCCCTTTGATCCCTTAATCGAGAAGCTGCTAGATCTTGTATTATCCTGATTCTGTTTCCACAATATTTGAATTGTTTCTTTCTGATTACTTGCATTATTTTCTCCTGGACCTGGGAACTCTGGAATTTGGTTATAATATTCCTAGGAGTTTTCTTTTTGGAATCTTTTTCAAGAGGTAATCAATGAATTCTTTCAATTTCTATTTTACCCTCTGATTCTACAATATCAGGGCAGTTTTCCTTGGTAATTTCTTGAAAAATGATGTCTAGGCTCCTTTTTTTAATCATGGCTTTCAGCTAGTCCAATAATTCTTAAATTATCTGTTCTGTATCTGTTTTTCAGGTCAGTGCTTTTTCCAGTGAGATATTTCACATTGTCTTCCACTTTTTTCATTCTTTTGGTTCTGTTTTATAATTTCTTATAAAGTCATTAACTTCCATTTGCTCCATTTTAATTTTGAATGAATTATTTTCTTCAGTGAGCTTTTGGACCTCCTTTTCCATTTGACCAAATCTGCTTTTTAAGGCATTCTTCTCCTCATTGGTTTTTAGGGCCTCTTTTGACATTTGAATTAGTCTATTTTTAAGGTGTTATTTTCTTCAGTATTTTTGGGTACTCCTTTAGCAAGTTGTTGACTCATTTTTCAGGACTGTCTTGTATCAATTGCATTTCTTATTCCAATTTTTCCTCTATTTCTCTTACTTGATTTTCAGAATCCTTTTTGAGCTGCTCCATTGTCTGCAAACAATTCATGTTTTTCTTAGAGGCTTTTGATGTAGGAGTTTTTTTATTTTGTTGTCTTCTTCTGTTTGTATGTTTTGTTCTTCTTTGTCACCAAAGAAATATTCTATAGTCTGATGTTTTCCTCTGTTTGCTCATTTTCCCAGTCAGTTACTTGATTTTTGAGTTCTTTGCCTAGGTACAACTCTGCTCTAAATTTTTGTGGTTTTGTGCAATTGTTATCAGAGCTACTTCTAGGCACTTGAAAATGTTCACTTCTCCTAAGGTGATATGATTAAAGAAGAGGTGTTTACTCCTCTCCTGGCCTGTGGTCTGATCTGTCAGTGACCACAAGCACTCTTTTCTGCCTCAGAACTGTGAGGAGGACTCCCTCACCATAGCCACTACAACTCTGCCAACCAACACTCCTCCTCACCCCAGGACTGCCACTCAAGTCTGTGACCCAGATTCAAGCAGTGTAAAGCAAGAGAATCCTGCATCAGTGCCAGCAAAGAGATCCCTGCAGTTGCCCTCTAATTATCCACTTGATCCCCCCACCATCTGTTGGCCTGGAGTGCAGTCACTGCTGCTGCAGCTGCCACCACCACCTCTGCTACTGGGGCCAAACTATGCTCTTCTCTCACCCAGGTCCAATAGAGTTTCCCCACTGACCTTTTCCTTTGTCTTTGGCGTTTGTAGGTTGAGAAATCTGGAAACCACCACAGCTGCCCTGATTCAGTCCCCTGAGGCCTGCTCTGTCCAAGCTGTGTCAGCACTGCCCACACAGGACTGTGCTTAGCTTCTAGCCTGGTGCAATAGACTCTTCCTGTCAGCCTGCCAGGCTTTCTTCAGCTGGAGATATGTTTCACTCTGTTGTTTCATGGGTTCTGTAGCTCTAAAATTTGTTTAGAATCATTTCTCACAAGTCTTTGGAGGTGATTGGGGGAAAAGTATGAGTAGGTTCTTGCTTCTACTCTGCTATCTTGGCTCTGCCTCTTCTTAACTTCTTTCTTATTTATTTTATGGTTAGATTTCTCTTAATCCAATAGGCATAAATTGAAGTCCCTCACTTGTATAGTTTTACTATCTATTTCCTTTTATAACTCATTTAACTTTTCCTGTAAGAAATTAGATGTTACCATTTCGCACATTTATGTTTAGTATTGATATTAATTCTAATATTATTATAATTAATTCTTAACATTTCTTTTTTGCAAAATGTAGTTTCTCTAATCAGTTGTAGTTTTGCTTTTGTTTTGTCTGAGATCTTGATTGTGATCTTTTAGTTTAAATGAATCATATTAACTTCTGATTTAACTCCTTATTTAAACTCTGAGTATATCTTTCTGTTTCAAGTGTGTTTCTTGTAAATAACATATTTTTAAATTCTGGCATCTAATCCATTCTACTATCCTCTTCTGTTTTGTGAGTTCCTCCCATTCATATTCATAGTTATGATTGTTAACTGTGTATTGCCCTCCATCTTATTCTCTTCATCCTTCTTTTTCTCTCTGTCTCTCTCTGTCTCTTTCTCTGTCTCTCTCTGTCCATCTCTGTCTCTCTCCCATCACCCTCCCCGTCCTCTCCCAAAAGTCAGTTTTGCTTCTAGCCACTGCCTCCCTTAATGTACCTTCCTTCTTCTTACCCCTCCCCTTTCTGCTCTGTTGTGTGTGTATGTGTTTGTGTATATTTATTTATTATTTCTTCCTTGAACCAACTCAGATGAGAGCAAGTTTTAAGTGTTGTCTCCTATGCCCTCCTCCATTTCCCCTCCATTTTTTCTCTTCCTTATCTCAGTTTATCTTTCTCATTCTTTCAATCTTTTTTTTGGCAATGGTTAAGAAATAGAGAGGTCAGTCAAGATTAGGGACACAATATATTGAATATGAAGAGAGTAACCGAGTGGTTTGTAAATTCAAACATCCCAGTTTCTTTGAAAGGGACTATTTTGCAAAAAACTTCTGAGGAAACTGGGTGATAATTTGGCAGAAATTAGGTTCAGACCAATACCTTACATCATACATCAAGATAAACTACAAATGTCCTAGATATAAAAATTTACCTCATAAACATATTAGAACAAGGAAAAAATGCCTTTAACACTATGGATAGGGAAATAGTTCATTACTAATGAAGCGATAGAGAGGATCACATAAGATAACATGGACAATTTTTATTGCATAAAATTTAAAGGTTGTTGAATAAATAAATCTAGTAGTAAAATTTGAAACAACATGGGTAAAAATGTTTGCAATAAAATTCTTTGATAATGGTTTCATGTCTAAAAACTGATTCACATTTATAAGCCTGATTCACATTTATAATCCCCAGTAAATAAAAATAGAGAGTTTTCAGAAAAAGAAATCAAGCTATCAGCAATCATATGAAAATTATCTAAATTAATGATAGGCAATAAAACAACTTTGAGATTCTTCCTGATATTTATCAAAGAAGAAAATTACAGAAACTGAAATTTTTATAAGAAAACAAGCACACTACTGAACTCTTAGTAGTGTTGTAAATTGGTCCAGCCATTCTAGAAAGTAATTTGAAACTTATGCTTCAAATTTGTTAAAGTGTTCATATCCTTAAACCCAATTTTTCTACTTCCACATACACAAAGAAACCAAAGGGAGAGGAAAGCATCAGTATGTTTCTAGCAACTCTTTTTCTAGTATAAAAAATAGAAATAAGAGGATATCTTTCTGTTGAAGAATGGATAAATAATCTTTATAAATGTAATGTATTATTGTGCAACAGAAAGAGTGAAATTAATTATTTCATAGAATTTCTGTGAACTGATGCAGATTGAAGTGAGCAGAACTAGGAGTACAATCTATTCAATGATAACATCATGAGGAAAAATGACTTTGAAAGGCTTTAGAACTCTGGTCAATGCAATGATAAACCATGAGTCCAAAGACATGAAGATAAAGCAAACTCCTATCTTCCTGATGGTGAGGTGATTAAATTTAAAAAGGCATACAGAAATGTACATTTTCAGATGTAGTTAATATGGAAATTTTTTTTAAACTATGCAGCTATGTACTGAGGGCTTTGTTTTGGGAGTTTTAAAAAAAAATTATTCAATGAGAGGGTAGAAGGGGCAGATTGATTTTTAAAATGCTTGCTAAATGAAAAAAAAGAGTGTTCCTTCAGACCGTGCTACTATCTTCAAAGACTATTGAAGGAGTTCAGTAAGAAAAGCAGGGGACCTAAGAGTGAATTGCTTATGTTCTGAAAGTTTTAAGAGAGGAAAGAGAAGAGAGGATAAAAAGAATATATTAGTATAGCAAGGAGGAAAAACAGGGTGAGTTTACTATTCCTTATAATTGGTATATGTGAGAGAAAGTATCCAAACGGAGTAAGAAGGTGGAGAGAGCAGTAGTGCTCATGAGCTGCATTTCACTATTATCTGAGCTAGACAAAGGTAAAAAAAAAATACATATACAAACATTTTTATGTAGAAATACATGAAACTTAAAAGAGAAATAGGGTTAGGAAGAAAGAGAATAATATAGGGTTAGGGTTAGTTAGTTAGTTAGTCAAGAAACTTCCTGATCCTGAAGAGGAAAGAAAAAGAGGGGAAAATAAAGTAAAGGAGGAGGTTTATAAATTGTGAGTGGCTCCAAAATTGTGTAATTTTAATATAATTGAATATTATTTACAACATAAGAAAAGATGAAAGATGATTTTAGACAAGATGATGAAGTATGAACTAATGCACAGTAAAATGAAAAGAGGTAAGAGAACACTAAAAAATGACAGAAGAAAGGAAAACAACTGAATAAATTAAGAATTCCGATCAATGCAGTAGCCAAATGATCTTCAGCTAAGTGTTTTAAGAAACATCTTTCCAGTTGTAAGCTACCATAACACTGAAGTTGGGAGTGAGTGCTTGGAACCCTGTTATGCTCTTTCCTTACCCTATCCTCTTACTCTGAATGAGTAATAACAAAGACTTGGTTGGACAAGCAAACTGGGTGATGGCTTCCATAATCTAAGATCCTGGTAAAGTGCAGATGAAGAAAAGAGGACTTCCAACTGACTTTGCTATCTCATCAACAACATAATTTCATCTTCCACTTGATTAATTTTCTGAAGTCTGTGACCATTTCCTTTTCACTCACTGTCAATTGTGTTTGATTTCTGCCTTTCCTCCTTCTACCATTCTCTGTACAATGTCTTCCACTCTTGGTTTGGTAATTCCCACCACTCTGCACTTTAGCTCCTGTTCAAAAGCAGTCTCCCTTGGCCTCAAAACCAATAGTAATCAAAAAGAATTGTACCTCCCTCACCCTGTGGTCTCTAGTTTTCCCAGCTTTTGCCAACCTATCTCTCAGATGAATGGTAGATTGTATATAAGGATAGGGTTTACAATTATTTCATTGATATAGATAAAGAATTCCCTCCACTCTTGTAAACTGGTATTTTATCTATTACACTTTTAAAGAGTTGCCTAGAATACTGAGAGGTTAAGTGACTTGCTTAGGGTCATATAGTATATGTCAATGGGAGCACTTGAACCCAGGTCTTTCTGGTTCTAGGACAGACTTTGAGTCTACTAAGTTTTGTTGTCTCTCAGGATACTGTCTCTCAGCATTTCATTCATGTAATAGGACTTCAGAGGCTTTATGATTTCACATACAACATAGGTAGAATGAACAGTCCTTTTCATACCTGCTACTAACGTGTTTTCCTTATTCATACTAAATAATAAGTATAATAAGTAACCATAATAAGGAAGTTAGGAAATAAGTATTTATTGTCAGATATTGTGCTAAACACTTTAAAAATGTCTTCTCTAATCCTTATAACCCCCCTGGGTAGCAGATGATATTATCTCCATTTTACAGTTGAGGAAACTGAGGCAGACATAGTTTATTTAAGTGATTTACCAAGGGTTATACTCCTTGTAAATGTCTAAGGTCAGATTTTAATTAAATTCTTCTTGATCCCCGGTGTAGCACTCAATCCACTGCACCACCTAGCTTTCTGAGAATGATCATCAATGAGTACGTTTCTATATTACCACCTTAATCACTAAAGTGACATCTCACTTATTAATCACTGCCCTCTGAGCCCCCAGCCCAGTTTATGAAGTATTGTGTTTAAAATAAACTGGTTACCTCTTTTCCCATTCCTCTATCAAGCCCACTGTTCTCTTAGTCTTAAATAAATATCAAAGTTTCTGGTTCTAGTATTTATTTCACATTGTCTTCCATGTTTTCATTCTTTTGGATCTGTTTTATAATTTCTTGTTAAGTCATTAGCTTACATTTGCTCCATTCTAATTTGGAAGGAATAATTTTTTTCTGTGAGCTTTTGGACCTCCTTTCCATTTGGCCAATTCTTCTTTTTAAAGCTTTCTTCTCCTCGTTGGCTTTTTGGACCTCTTTTGCCATTTGGGTTAGTCTATTTTTAGGTGTTATTTTCTTCACTATTTTGGGGGTCTCCTTTAGCAGGCTGTTGACTCATTTTTCATGATTGTCTCACATCACTCTCATTTATCTTCCCAATTTTTCCTCTGTTTCTCTTACTTGATTTTCAAAATCCTTTTTGAGCTCTTCCATGGCCTGTGACCAATTTGTACTTTTTCTTGGAGGCTTTTGATGTAGGCATTTTGTTGTCTTTTTCTGGTTGTATGTTTTGTTATTCTTTGTCACAAAGTAACATTCTATAGTCTGAGTTTTTTTTAATGCTGTTTGCTCATCTTCCCAGCCAAATACTTGACTTTCTAACTCTTTGTCAAGGTAGGACTCTGCTTCCATGCTGGGGCTAGGGCCAGACCACGCTCCTCTTTGACCCAGGTCCCACAGAGTTTTCCTACTGACTTTCTATTCTGTCTTTGGCATTTATGGGTTGAGGAGTCTGGAAATTGCCACAGCTGCCATTGATTCAGTCCCCTGAGCCCTGCTCCAGCCTGGCTGGACTGTGTTCCACTCCCAGCCTGGTGTAATAGACCATTCCTGTCAGGCATCCAGGTTGTCTTGGTCTGGCAATTTGTTACATGCTGACATTTTGTAGGTTATATAACTCTAGAATTTTTTTTTAGAGTCATTTTTACAGGTATTTAGAGGGGTTTTGTGGAGAGCTCAAGCAAGTCCTCTGCCATCTTGCCTCCTCCCTCCTTGGTTATGCCATTTATTAACAATGTAACAAACAATAAAACAAAAACAAAAGCAATTATTTATAATGTATGAGGTGTGGGAAATATTGAAGCCAAAGTCACCTTTAATCATTAGTACAATTAATGACTTCTCCTTAGTTTTAGAAATGTAATTCCAACATTCTGTTCTTCCATGACCCCAGTTAAAATTGAGGCTTGTTTTTTTTTTTTTTTTAAGAATTACATTCCTGTTTCTTCTCAAGATAAGGGTTAAGTTCATTTCTCTCAGGAAATGACATTAAACAGAGTTACAGAGGAAATTACGTTTTCAAAATGATTGATGTTAGTAACAACTTTTAATAGGAAAAAATCTATACTATTTTATAATTTACCATGTCCATGTTTTTAGGAAGGTTTTGTCTCTAACTCATTTTCTGTTTTCTTTCACAGATGAACACTTTTCAGGTAGTCTTGGCATTTGATGACTGTGACACCTATGCTCTCTTTCTTTATCCTACCAATGGCCTTCAGTTCTTTGGAACTCGTCCCAAAGAATCTTATGATATACAGCTTGAATTCCCAGCCAGAGTGGGGTTTAGCCGAGGTAAAGATGACTATCAGAAGAGAGAAGTGCTTTATTTTAGTGTAACCAGCACTGAACAATCTGTGAAAAATCTCTCCCAGTAAGTAATAAACATTCACTCAGATTTTTGTTTTACCTAAACTTTCATGTACTTGAATTTGATGAGTTTTAGAAACTACACAAGGTTTCAAGATTACTAAACAATACCTTTGTTGTATATAAGAAAGGTTAATAAGCAGGAAAAAGATTGGGCCTTCAATAACAAAGCTTCTCATTCCAACAGCATGCCTATTTTCCTTATTAGAGGCCATATATCATTAGTCTCTAGATAGAACTAACTGATATCATTATTTTTTATTTATTTCTCTTACTATCCTACCAAAAATTACAAAAAGTCACTTGTATGCAGAGGAGTGCTGTATCACACCCCTGCAGTAAAAGTTAATTGTTACATTTTCAGTGTAAACAAAGGAACCACAAAAATTGGCAAGCTCTACAAATCAGGGTTGGTTTTATTGTTTTGTTGGTTATCTAGGCTTAAGAAAGTGGTAATAATACAGAAAATGCAGTGAAAGTGATAATTATGGACATTAACCCATATTCTTTATTTATTGATTCTTGGGGAAATCCTATGGCTTTTGGCAGTATATAGTTTTTGGACATGCCAAAACAAAATAAGCTGACTTAATGAAATCAATTTGCTTATTCCATTTTTGTACAGTTTGGATTTGGGTACATAAATCAGGTCCTAACTGATTGTGATAATAAAGATGTATTGTTGTATCTTATTAATAATTATTACTACTTGATATGTTTCAATAGAAAACCAGAGGATGGTTAGAATACTCTTTAGTAGACAAAACATAATTGTTACTACTAAGCTAATTGGATATGCTTCAGTTGAAAGCTGAAGAAAATCTATCTATCTATCTATCTATCTATCTATCTATATGTATATATATAAGTATTCTTTAGAAAAGAATACATAACTATTCTTTAAAAGGGGATACTAACAGTTAATTCTCTGGACTAGAAATACTTTTTTTTAAGTTTCACAACCTCTACTGTTTTGATTAAGTTTCTTTCTGTCATTCCATATTAACTTTGTATTTTGCCATTTCCCCCATGGAATATTTTAGATTTAGTTATTCTTCTATGCACTTTAGCCAAATGAAAATCACAATTATGGAACCAAAAATTTTCTAAGATAAAAATAAGTTGAAGGTTGTACTTTCTATCATGAAATGAAACTATCTAAGCCTACCCAGAAGGTGGAAATTTATCTTCAGAAGTGGAGGCTCTTTCAGTCTATTCTGAGGGAGAAGTTCTTCCAAATTTTTTTTTCGATCTTTGGTAGGGATTTATAACCATTAACTTTCCCAATTATGTTAAATGATGCTAAAAATCCAGGTGAAGAGTGAATTATTCACTCATTTGAATCAATTCTATTCAATGAATATTTAGTAAGAATCCATATGTGAATCATAGGGTTAGAGCTAGGAAGGAACTTAGAGGCTACCTGGTCCAACCTTCTAGATAAGTTAAAAGACTTGGTTAATCATCAGCAGATCTAATGAGATTTGACCCCAGGTCCTCTTTAACTAAATTCAGTACATTTTTGTCTTGCTTTACTGGAGTAATACAAAAATTAATAAGCATGATTCCTGCCTCATAGAATTTGGCTGTTTCCAGATGTCAAGTTTTTGCTGTCCTGGTGGCAAGCAAAAAATCTGGTTGAAAAGAAATGGGTTATTCACTAAATTTTTCAGTCAGATTTTTGAGTGCTATATACATGCAGAGCCTCTGAAGGGATGTTAAGATATTTTATAAGAAAATTGTGGTATGTTCTCTTTCATTATCAAATTTGTTTGGTTCATCTCATTTTATAACCACTAAAAACTATGGATTTTACCTGTTGATCTACAGCAAAACACTTAATTATATTTTGAAGCAAGGTGAATTAGCTTTACAAGAATATTCAAAAATGTATATTTTTTAATGTGATAGCTTTACCTAATTGTTCATTTTTTTATTTAGAATAAGTAACCTGGGTATTCCTGGAGTATGGGCTTTTCACATTGGCAGTACGTTTCAGCTGGATAATGTTGAACCTGCAAATTTCAGAGGAAACCTTTCCATAGCCCATTCTCTGGAGCATTTTCTTGATAATTCTGCAGAGTACAGTGTCCTGGAAAGTAATTATACTGAAGAGAAAATGGATTTTATTAAGGCTTTTTATAATAATGATGCTGATGAAAGTGAACACTCGCCCAGTGGACAAGAACTAGTATCAAACAGTCACAGCAAGACGGAAATTTTACTTGACTCACGTGCCAGCTCTTATAGTCAAGTAGATCATAGTGAATCAAATCATGATGGTATGTTCTCTCCAGTGGACTCAGAGCTAAAATTCAAATCATTATATCCAACACCTATTCATTGGCCATTATCTCCTAAAACAGAATCTGATTCCTTATATCATCAAATTAAAGAAGGAACTCTGGAGAGGGAGGCACTTTTTCTGATATCACAAGGCCACACTGAGCCTTCTCAGCAAAAAGGAATTAAAAACCCAGTTCCACTAGAGACCAAGGGAGAATTCCTGGATCACTTAATAGAAGCTTCACCACTCTATCCTAAAAATGAAACTATCCAACCCTATGCAGATGGTGAAGCCATGTCTTCAGAAATGGAGGCTCTTTCAGACTATTCTGAGAGAGTTGTTCTTACAGATTATCATTTTCCAGAAAATACACCACCATTAAATCATGGGAGGTATGTTATGGGAATGGAAGAAGATAGGAATTTCAAAACTGATGGTAAGTATATTATAAGTCTGAGATGCTAAAACTTTGTTTTAAAACTAGTTTGGGTAGAGTCAACATTTTCCTGTTAAATAAGCTGATAAATTCAGAAGTTTGAAACAATCTCCAAAATCCTTTGTATCAAGGACTGATTACTTTTTGCCAGATATATCTAAGCAGACAGATTCTATTTTGAATCTCTTACCACTAATAATCACTAATAATGTTATTAAAAGTCATGTTCCATAAAATGAGGGGAAAGAAATGGAGTTGTTCATTCCTTATAGGCTCAAAAGTATAATGCATCATTTGGGGTTTAAAGGTTTGGCAAAAATAAGCCTTTTCATTTTGCTTTTTGAGTCTTCAGTCAGTGTATACCGATAGAGTTCTTAATTATGCCCATGGTTGAAAATTATTGAATACTTGTTTCTATTGTTTTTTTTACTGCCTCGTGCAGCTGTGGTATTTGTCCCCCTGACACTCAGTCTTTAGCACCGTGACTCATTGATTCCAGTGAGAGGCAAGGAGTAAAATACTGAATATATTCTATTTTGAGCAATTAATTAATAAAGTAATAGAATTTTGTGTGAATTGACCAATATTTCTTCCATCTCTGGATAATCATTTCTCCCTGGTAATCATTATTATGAGAATCCTTTTCATTTCTACAGATGTAAACCCTTAATATAAAATTAATAAAGAAAATTTAGTTAAAAATAAAATCCATCATAGGATAATATTTTTTTAAATATTCTTACTCATGAACAGTCAAAGCAAAAATGGTAAGAGATAAAAGGTAAAAGTAAATACTCTTAATAAGCCACTACTCCAAAGACAAATCTTCCTTTACCATCTTATTTTCCTTTTCTACTAGAAAAAATGTAGAAATATACTCTAATTTGAAAAAGACTTTCAAAAGGAGGGTACCATGTGACTTTGGGTAAATCACATAACCTTTTTGAGTGTTATTTTTTTCATTTGTAAAATACACATAATGATAAACATTTTTTCACATTAGTCATGGTTGTCACAAAGATTCAATGAGATAATATATAAATAATTATATGTATACATAAATGTAAATCTATAAATACACACACATATCTGTGTGTGTGCGTTTTAGTTAACAAAGTCATATATACATATATGTATATATGACTTTGTTAACTAAAAGCATTAGATCTAATAAACTATCTAGTAGAGCTGATCCTGGTTTTGGGGGGAGTTTTTTGAGAGTTCTTTTATGGTTTGCTCAGCTTTTTTTTCCCCATGTGATTTGTATATTTAAAATATTTTGTTTCTTGTGCTGTTAATCAATGCATGTTATATATTTGTAAAATATTTATGCATTTCATTTGTTATTTTGTTGGCATATACTCAGGTAAATAGGTTTTGGTAAATTCCTTTATTTCTTTTTTAAGCATTGTAAATTTTGCCCCCATTTTTATTTTAACAATTTAATTTTTTTTAATCAGGTAGTACATTATTTTTAGGTTTTAAAAAACAGCTTTTAATTCTCTTTAACATTCCATAGATTGTTTTTGTTTTCAATTTTATTTCTGATTTTCAGAATTTCTATTTTGTGTTTTAATTGAAATTTAAAAAAAATAATTACTTTGTATTCAATGTTAACCCAGATTCTTAGTGCTCTCAACTGGTATATAGCTATCTTTAGTGGACTAAAAGGACTGCTAAACAAACCTACAGATTAGACTATTTCATGGCTTTGTGTCTTATCAAATTCTATCCATTCATCTTGGCAAGTTTAAGGGATTCCAGGGTCTGAGATAAGGGAGCTGTCATCAACACATCAAACTTCTATTTCTTTGTGTAACAGCAGGAGCTTGCAGTGTATCATGAGTACTTCTGTATTTATCAAACTTTGTATAGATTCAAAAAGAATTAAAAAATGTTTTCAATATTTCAAACATCCTACTCATCTAATTTGCTTTTGACTCAAATAAGGAATGGCATTAGTAATTTGAATGAATGAATGTATTTGACATCATATTTTTATAGAAAGAAAAAGTTTATTAAATACTTATGTGAAATCTTAAAAAAAATAATTACTTTTCTAATTATTCTTAGTTGCATCCCAATTCATTGATATTTTCTCCTTTTTGTTGATGGTCATATTTAGCAATATAAATTTTCCCCTAAGGACTACTTTGGTTGTATCCTTGAATTTTTGATATGGTGTCTTATTGTCATAATTTTCTTTGAAAAATTCAACTAACTTTTTTATGTATTTTGATGCTATGACATTTACCAATATACATTAAGTTTTGGTATTGTTTTCATTATTTATAGTACCTTTAAGCATAAACTGGTTTCTCAGTTTATTTCTTTCAATTATGTGTATTTTTACTGTTGCAGTCATGATTGCTATTCCTTTCTTCATTTTTAAATTTGCCCGAGGTATAATAAGTTCCACTTATACCCTTATTTTCATTCTGTGAGTCTTTAAATTTAAGTGGGTTTTCAGCAAACAACATATTGTTGGATTCTGTTTTCCAATTAATTCTTCTCCTTTTATTATTGAGTCCATCCCATTCACATCCACTATGACTGTTATTTATTTATTTCTGTTCATCATATCTTACAATTTTTCTTCTCTTTAACCCACCCCCACTACCTTTCTTACAAAGGAGGAGGTAAAGAAAGAGAAGAAATTTAATAAATACTAGTAATCTACAATTGAAGTTATTTCGTTCCTGCATCCCTGTTCCTCTTCTTCATGAAGCCCAGACTCTGATTTCTTTATTTTAAATCTTCCCTATGTGATTTGCCCTCCAAAGTTTAATTTTGTTTTACTTCAGCAAGGTAAATATTAGTGATGGGTTCCATCGGATGAGAATAGTCCATCATCCTGTAAATTATTTCCACCCACTAGCAAGCTGATGAAAAGAGGCAGTATAGCAAGGAAGATCCAGGAACATGCTGCTAAAGGATTACAACAGGAATCTGTGGTGTCCATGGAAACAAACACTTCTTTCCCTCTTTGTTCTAGATTCTTTGTCACTTATATCTGTAGTCTAGTGAAATATAATTTGCTTCAGGTTATTAATTGCTATTCCCATTTATTATTTACTCTTCTTATTACCTTCACCGATTAATGAAAACTATTACTTGCTGACCCAAAGTTTGTAATGTCCTAGGGGACAGTAGCCTACCTGTTCTTCCCAGTGCGAGAGATGGATTTGTCTGCCATGTTTATCCAGATTGCTCTTTATTACGTCTAGCATAGCAAATAGCATTAAACACAAAATAAATTTTCTTCTGCTATTAATTTCTGTTACAACAATGGTATAATAGTAGCAAGAGAATAAACAGCAAGTCCTGGTTCTATGATATCTCTGGCTAGTTGATTTTCAGGGAAGAGCCTCCATGGGAAAACTGATGCTGGGCTACAAATGTAGCCTTATGTGTACCTAAGCTCTTTTTTTTTGCTTTTTTGGAGGGGGGGGCAGGGCAATTGGGGTTAAGTGACTTTCCCAAGGTCACACGGCTAGTTTTTTGTGTTAAGTGTCTGAGGCCAAATTTGAACTCAGGTCCTCCTGGCTCCAGGGCTGGTGCTCTATTCACTGCGCCACCTAGCCGCCCCAGTACCTTAGCTCTGTAAACCTCATTGTTTCCTTTTTCTGTCCTCATTTGTTTCCCTATTGAGGTCAATACATTTCTGTACCAAACTCTCTGTGTATAATCTCTTCTTTCTCGTTCCAGTAAGAATACCTGATTATTGGAGCTTGGGCTGGTTTGTGATCCTAGTCCTGAGCTTAATTTGCCAGAATGCACACTGGCTTCTGTAGTCCAGTCCCTCTCCCAGAGCCCACAGGCATCAGGTCTATTTACAAGGGCTTGTGCAGGCTTTTCTGGTGTGATTCTACTCTGATGTTGGCTTCTGACTATTGGGGGTGGGTAGGGGGATACAGTTTTGGATTAGATAAAGGTCCATACTTCTGTTTTTTCTTCAGTTTTCTCTATCATTGCTCTATCTGGTGTCATTTTCATATATTTCCTGGGGTGGAAGTGGAGAGCTGAGTACCTTTATGAACTTTCATATCACCAGATCAACCAAAAGTCCTTTTGCTTGGATTCTTACTGTCGTCATGTTTATGGAATATGTAGAAATGATACTAAAGAGAAAAAATATTGGGGAAAGAAAGTGGACCACACTGAGTATAAACAGAGGTAATCCATGTTGGAGGCAACACAGTTGTGAAGATGTTGATGGATTAATTTCCAAGGTATCTCAAGGAGTGAAGATATCAAAGGATTGGAAAGAATTTCAGATATAATAATCCCCCAACATCCTAGAAAAATTCATCAAGAAACTATTAGCAACTAACAACCTATGTGTTTACTTTTCCATCTATATGAAAATTTTATAATAATATATACATGCACTGAGGGCATCTTTGATAAGAATATTAATAGAGAAGTAGGCTTTCACAGACAATGTCCTATAAGAAACCATATCTAAAAGAGATAGAGAATAAAAGAAATCATTGAGATTATGGTTTAATTTTTTTTTAGATCATTTGATTCATTAGAACAAAACAACACCATGAAGGTTCTCTTCCAAAAACCTGTCTCTCATCCATATATCAAAATTATTAAATATTCCTGGAAATATATAGCAAAAAGGACACCTTATTTAAAAGACATATAAAGCAGAGAAGCATGCTCACAAAATGTGTTTACTAAAATGATGGGAGAGATCCAGCAAAGAGTTAGGTTGAAGGGTCTCTATGTAGCTTGAGGTCTTCTAAATGATTGTATCTACCTCCAATGTTGTCCTGGGTGTTGTCCTTGAATATTGGAAAGTCCTAGAAAACTGTAACCACTCAAAAGAGTTTATTTTAACCATCTACACAGGGGAAAAAATAAGTGGATGAGTCAATCAGTAAATAAACATGTATTAGGCACCCACTGTTCTAAATGCTGGGCATACAAATACAGTCAGGGCAGTCCCTGCCCTCAAGAAGCTCACAGTCTAAGGGAAAAGACACCACACAAAAGGAAAGACAGAAAAGGGGATGGAGGAAGGAAGATATCTAGGAAGGAATATAAAGGAGTCCAGTTCAAAGATCCAAAGTACTGTAGAAAAGGGAGCTAAATTAAGAGATAGCTAACCTGGAAGTCTTCTTTAAAATGGAGGTTTGAGGAGTAATTCTTTGCTCTGCCTTCCACTCAGAAGGGCTGAGACTACTAATGAGGTGTGAGTAATCAAGTCTAATGCAATATTGCCAGATGAAGAGGTTCCTATGGAGCATGACCATGATGAAGTCTAGTCCAAACGTCCAAAGGCTGGGAAATAAAGATAAAGAATGGTTATTATTCAGATTATGACATGCAGTTAGATGGACAACTTATAGACCTCACCATATATCTCTTGACCAGTCTGTAATGCTCTCCCATGGGTCTCAAACTTAGAGAGAGCAAATTTAGCAGAGGAAAACAACTCCTGAAGGTCCTCTTGCTGGAATCTTCAAGATGTTTCCCTTAGGTATGGTATGGATTTTCTTTTGAACTCTTTATAGAATCTTAAAGCAGCTGTTCCTCATCATTTCCTCAATTATCTGCTGTTCTGGTGATACTGCTAAGATTAGAACATGGATGGGAAGTCTAAACTCATCCAACTTCTGAGAATCATAAGGTCTTCCAATTCATCTGCCAAACATCTTGAAATGCCTTGATTGATCTGAAGATGTCCAGATCTTGTCCGCACTTGCTATGTGCTTCTTGATTGACTCGCTTAATATGTGTTCTCACCTAAAAAGATATCTTGTCAGTTGTTTTAAGGGGTTGGGTGACTTGATCGACTCAAAATCCCCACCCTCATAGTCTTCCCCTAGTTTTAATATTTGTTGTCCTTAACAAATCTACTGGAGTTTCTTGGGCAAAGACTATCATCCTGAATCCTGGATAACTCTGTAGTATTTTAGGGAGGTTCTGTATTTTTCCTTTTTTATTCAAAATACCTTCCCTGGTGATATGAGCTAAAGAGTTTCAAGAATTCATAATCAAATTCCATAACTGACATTCTTCTATAATTATATAGATAGATAAAGCAATGTCATTTTCAATAGGTTAATTCTGTTTGTTCCTTACAGAAAAGCCTTCCTCAAACCAAAAACAATAAAGATAGTCCCTGGCAGAAACCTCTTAGCATTTAAGGTTCTCTGATAGGACTTAGTGACCTAGAAGTCAACCCCTTGCCATTTAGATGAGATTCTAAAACTTAGCACTTGTATAGGTCCACTCGGAGTCTTTGTCTTCTCCCTCTTATCAGGAGGCCTTTCTCTCTGTTTTCCAAGGGTTACAACACTGATTCCAAGGAGTACTGGCAAACTTGCCTTACCCCTTTCATACTAGCGTGCCCCTCTACTCTACCCCCAGACTCTGACATGCCAGATTTAATCACTGACCAACTTTAAAAGGGAATTGAAATCAAGCTTCTTGTTTCAGGAGAAAATCCAAGTCCCCAGAGAGAGCCCAAAGCATATGGGGCTCTATTCACAGGAAATAGTGACCTGAGATAAAAGTTACCCCATTAACCCAAGTGGAAGTTTAACTGTCCAGGGTAAGAACTCTTCCCTCAGGGTATAAATCCATCCAAATAGGGTCCAGACAAATTTTCTAGGTTTTTTTTTTTCTATACAAATATAGAAATTTCTTCAAGTATGTCTCATAAATAATCCCTTTGGAGGTCCAGGCAAACTTTATCTTGTTTCCTATATTAAAATACACCTAAAATTTCTTCCAATGGATCCCTGACACAGCAAAAATAATCCAAATGGAGTTTCTAATCCATCCTTCACTAGGACAAGCAGGTTCAGATACAGAAAAATAAACTTAGAAAAGTCCTCAAAAATATGTAGGACTCCCCAAAAGAGATTATACATTTAGGAGTTGATTATTCAGGGTTTCTAGGCCAGCAGGGAAACCTTATCTATGAATCATAAAGATTTCAGACAAGGTCTCTGGATTCACATCACAAATAAGGCTCATTTTAAGTCTGCTAAGAGGATAAGGTCAACATTTATGTCCTATCATAGTGCTGTCCAGGTGCTAGTATTTTAAAGATATGAAATCTATACTTCTATGAGATACTTTGCTCATACTGCATAGAACAATAAAATAGATATCAGCAAATAAGAATAAAAACAATAAAAAGTTATGGCAAACTAGAATTAACAATTGCAGTCTAAGAAACAGAAGAAATAGAAAAAATATAAAACTAGGAAAAATGTTAACTTTTTTTTCAGTCTAATATATTCCCAAAAGTAGGTGTCTTGGCACTTAAGTGGTACAGTAGATAGACTGCCAGACCTGGAGTCAGGAAGACTCATCTTTGTGAGTTCAAATCTGGCTTTAGACACTTACTAGCTGTATGACCCTTGGCAAGTGACTCAATCCTGTTTGCTTCAGTTTCCTCATCTGTAAAAAGAGTTGGAAAAGGAAAGGGCAAACCACTCTAGTATCTTTTGCCAAGAAAACCCCAAATGGGGTCATGAAGAGTTAGATACAACCGAAACTACTGAATAACAACAACAAAAACTTAGTGTCTAGGTTGTAGTTCTATAACTGGTTCAATGAATCACTTGGAGCCCAAGAGTTCAGATAAATAATCCATTTAATAAAATATATATTCAAATTGCCCCAGGTAAAATCAGTTGCCTCAGTGAGCTCACAAAGAAAAAAGCTGCCAGTAAGAATATTAAAAAGAGACATCAAATAGAATCGCTGAAATCTCGGAAGCTCCTTGACAAGTCCTAAAACCATTCATATATTCCTCTTATCCACAGGGCCCACAGTTGGGTCTCAGGTCAAACAAACAAAAAGGGCAAAATTAATTCAAACTGCCCCAGATCTGCACCAGTTTCCTTATTCACTACAGTCCTAACTGACTATGGTAGAGTGGGAAATTAACTTATGCCTCCCCAGTTCCATCAATATCCTGGCCCTCAACACTCTAGCCTCTGAACTCTGACAACACTGACATAGGTAGCCAGAGTCACAAATTCCATTTTCATTGTACAACAGCCCACCCCTCATCCTTGCTACAAGTTGGAGAGGGTCCCATCAAAACAGCAAAAAAATGTGACATACACCTCCCCAGTTGCTGGACTTCCCACCTCATTAGAACTCTATTTTCTAGTTCACTTAGCTATCTAGGGTTTGCTTTATAGCTGGTCCACTTGACCCACATGCCCTGTGAGTGCTTCCCACTCATTGGGACATGTTCCATTCCACTGCTCTTTCTGGCCCACTTGGCCCAAAAGCCACTGGCTGCTTCCTGGTGGGAGTAGTTTAATTCTCATTTCCCTATAAAATTTATATCAGTTTTTAGTTAAAAGTTATTGAAGTCCTCAAGTTTAGACTGTTGGTATTACTTTCTTGTTGCCTGAGTACTAAACAGCCACAAGGAGCTCCAAAGGTGCTGTGATTCTTGGCTGGCAGACCATGAAGGTAACTCAGAAGCAGGGAAACTTTGCTCAGTTAAATCAATTTGAGGTATTCTAAATGCAATTCCTTATTGAACATCCCTTTCCTATGGTTAAGTAAATTTCCCTTTGTCTGCTGAATGACTGAAGAATAATTGTCTCTCTCATTCCAGAATCAAACAGCCTTCCTGGTATTAGAAAATTCTAGCAGAATTTTCATCCCTGGTATACTGTATCTTTTTTCTTTATATTTGAAATATGCTTTCTGAAAATCTAGCATGTAAATCAGATTATTCTTGGTTTACCTCTTCTCTATTAAAAAAAAAGTCTAAGATGAAATGGTATTGAGTTGTCATTAACATGTGGTATGAAAAAGTGAAGAGGAGCCTCACTCGCCCAAAGTGCCCCAACAAGGGTAACAACTCAAGCCCTTTAATCCAGTCCAGGACTGCACAAAGGACAGTCAGAAGACAGTGCTTAAAGAAGATCTTGCCAGCACAGCCCCCATGAATGCATGTGAAAAAGCATAAGGCAGATGGGAGACAACAGCAGTGGTACAACCAGGGAAGCCCCAAGGGGGGTGGAAGATCATGGCAGCATCCTAACTGGTGTAATCTGGGAGAGAAAGAAGAACATTAACGTACTAGGGAAGCTTTAGGGAAGACTGAAGCCCACATAATGCCCCGTAGAGATGGTAAATTGACAGCCATGACCAGTGACAACCAACTATAAAGCTCTGACCAGAAACACTGAAATGGCCAGTGCTTTGATCTCAGACCAACTAGAGGAAGATGAAAGCCAATGACAAGAGCATAGGAAATTGAGGTCATGACCAAACAAAGTCTGATTACCCCCATGCATGAGTATGGGAAAGAGTGAAGCATCCCCTTAGCATAAAGTTCCAAGTCAAGCTATATGTTCAGAGCATAAAAATTTTATGAATGTATAAAAGAAAAAACAAGCAGGTCCTTTGCTAACCTTAGTACAACAACCATTATAATCAATAAAGAGACTTTAAAGAAAGGTTTCACACTTGAAAGGAAACTAAATAATTTAATTGTAAAGCATTCAAAGAACATTTGTTATTTGTCAAAGAGCAAATCACAGAAACAACAAATAATTTCATTAAATAAAATGATACTAAGGAGACATTATATGTAATGCTAAAGCAGTTCTAGGGGAATTTTTTGAATTAAGTACTTCTATCAAAAAAAGAGAGAAAGAGCAAATAAATTAACTGGGCAGGCAACCAATCAAATTAGAAAGAAAAACCCAGCTAATCAAAAATTCCAATTAAACATGAAAATTTGAAAGTTAAAGAAAATATAAACAAAATTGAAAGAAAGTATATTGAATTAATTGATAAAAGAAACAAGTTTTTAAAGCAGTTTTAAACTGTTTTGAAAGTTAAACCATTAAATTATCTTTTTAAAAAGAGAAAATAAAATTCAAATATGAAAATGCAAAAAAAAATCTCAAAAATGAAGTAAATCATCTGAAATAATTTTGCTCAATTGTATAACAATAAAATGAACAAGTTAAATGAATATTTATGAAAATACAGAATATTCCAATGAAAAGAACAAAAACTACATAATTTAAATTACCCAGTTTCAGGAAAAAAATAAATTGAAAAGTTCATAAATGAACTTCTCACAAAAATAATTCAGAATCAGTTGGATTTACCAGTGAATCCTATCAAGTATCCAAAAATTATTTATTTCCAGTCATACATAAATTATTTGCGCAAATAGAAAAAAAGGAATTTTACCAAGTTCCTTCTTTTATAATATGTTCTTGAAACCTGAATAAGGGAGGGATAATGAGGGGGAAAAAAGGTATAGATGTATCCCTAATAAATAATAATTCAAAACTATTAAATAAGTTAACAAAGAGACTACAGCGATGTTTTAAAATGTATTTCCACAAAGACAGGGTTATTGTGTATTGTAAAAACTATAAACATAATAGACTGTATTAATAACAAAGCAAGGATGTAGAAAAAAACATTTGAAAAACTATACCATCTGCATTTTTAAAAATCAGAAAATATAAGAATAAATGTATATTTTCTCAATATGATAATTAGTATCTCTCCTACTATTGTAGGAGATTGTAAGCTCTTTGAGGGCAGATAGGGTACCTTATTTCACATTTTTTCTCCCCTGGTGTTTACCACAATGCCTTGTAGACTTAAAAAAAAAGTATTTTGTTTTGTGGGGGATTTTTTCTGAGATTTTGTTTTATGAGTTAAGCAGTAGTAACCATCTGTCTTAGTAGGTATTACTTTTTTCTAGCAAACAAATTTATTCCCCTCAGTTGAATTTTAATGCTGTAATATTCAGAACCCTATTTTTGTATTTTTTCAAATATACAAATAGCAAGTGATTTTGTAGTGAAATTTTCTTGACTCAATTTGGAAGGGCTATTCTTTTTAATTTGGTCCTTTTTTTCACATGCTTATACTTTATTTTCAGTATTCACATATCAAGCTGCCATCAAGGAAACATGTGAACAAAAACACAGAGAATGCTCCCAGCATGCTTTCTGCACAGACTATTCCACTGGCTTCTGCTGCCACTGCCAATCCAAGTACTATGGAAATGGAAAGCATTGCTTGCTAGAAGGTAAAATGTTATAGGTTGGTCTTGTTTTAGTTCTGCCAGGGTCTCTTGGAGACTGCAGGTAGACACATCAACTCAGAACTATGTTGGGCTATTTATTGAAAATTTCTCTCGTCTTCCTCACATACCAGTTAGCCCCAGAGTTGAGGGAGAAGGAAACATGAACCTCAAAATAGATCATTCAATTAATCAAAAGAAGTCAGTAGAGGAAGAAATAGAGATTTTTTGCTTAGAATTTAGTTTTTTTAATGATTTATGGAATTAATTTTTCTGCACAGTCCTTGTCTCTCATTACTGTGGATACTGGGAGTAACTCTACTTTCCATCTTTTAGGAGCACCTCACCGAGTCAATGGAAAAGTGAATGGCCATCTCCATGTAGGACATACTCCAGTGTCCTTCAGTGAGGTAGACCTGCATGCCTATATCGTAGGAAATGATGGGAGAGCCTATATAGCCATCAGCGACATCCCTCATCCTGCAGCCCAGGCCCTGTTGCCCCTTACCCCAATTGGAGGCCTCTTTGGCTGGCTGTTTGCTTTTGAAAAACCAGGCTATGAGAATGGCTTCAGCATCACTGGTAGGTAGCATGGTTCATCTCTGAGAGGGTATATGTTCACCCAACTGTGCATGTGTATTCTTCCTTTTTTTGACCAGTTCAGAGAGTAAAGTTCAAGTTCATTTGCTCTTCTTGCCCCTTCTTCCTTATTTGTATAGACATTTATTATGTGTACCATATGATGGTACAATAGGAATGATATTCCTAATCTTCTTCCATTTCCTCCTCAGTGAATTCCTCTTCTCTTCCCTTTCCATTTTTCTTTAAAATCATTAAATCATAACACAGCCACTTCTAGGCCTTCTGTCTAATTGTTTGTTGTCCTTCTTTCTTGAAGAGGAACAAAATAACATTACCATGTTGGAGTCAAGGTACAGTGTGTTTTACTGTGACTGATCAGACCAATATGAGCTTAGAAGTCTCTACCAGAGGGCAGGCACAAATAGTCCACATGAACATTTGGAGTGATGTTTCTAAATTTGTACATCTCATATTTCTTTTTAGCTACTGAGATTCTGCTTCACTTATAGAGCACAGCACTTTCTTTGATACATGCATGCCATGCTGGGTGGTCTTTTGCCAGTGTCTCCCATGTCACTCTATCCGTTCCAAAATTCTTCATAGAGACCTTGAATGTCTCCTTGTATCATTTCTTCTGACCTCTATGTTGAGTGCTTGCTTTGTGTGAGTTCTCTGCAAAATAGTCATTTAGGAAAATGTATGTTTGGCATTCACACAATGTGGCCAGCCCATTGGAATTGCACTCTCTGCCGTAGTATTTGAAAGCTTGTCAGTTGAGCTAGAGAAAGGACCTCAGTGTTCAATACCTTATCTTGCCAGGTGAGTTTCAGAATCTTCCTAAGATCTTCAGTTTGGTAGGCAGTCTAATTCTTCTTCTCCTCCACAGTTTCGGAGTCTCACCATCACTGAGCTAGCTCTGGCAATGCATGTGTCAACCTCATTGTCTATATGTACATCCCTGGAAAGCATACTGTCAATGGAAGTGAATTTATCCACCATTTTCAGAATATCTCCATTTGGTACTGGTTTGTGGAGAACCTCTGCTTTCTTGTTGTTAATTGTTAGGCTAAAATTAGCACAAGTAGTAATGAATTGATTCATACTTTGTTCCATCTAAGCTTTAGAAACTCCACTGAACAAAAAATCATGCACCAACTCTCCCTCCTCTTTAGTCTTGACTTATAGCTTCTTCAAGTTAAATAATTGTGGGGATTATAATTGCCCAATATCCAAGAAAAACCACTGAGGCAGAGCTCTGAGCCAGTGACACTTTATTAAGGGTCCATGGTCCCTTCTAGTGAAGTGGACCTCAGATCCTCCTCATGATCTGAGATGCCTCCTTCTTCTAGGACCTTATTTTTTTATAAAGTTTGATAGTAGATTTGATACTTGAAAACTCGAGAGGGGCCACACAAAATGCAAAATCCCATTTGTTGATAGACCTTGCTTCAAGTGCTAACAATGATGTATCAGTCAAAAAACGGTATGTCAACAAGGGGGTCTTGGCGTGGGTGAAGCATGGAGCATCTCCACTGACTAAGTTGTCATAAGATAAGATAAGCAAGTGGTTTGGAGGTACAAAAATAAGTTGGAAGACTTTCCATGTAATTGAGTCACCTCTATCACATTAGGTGTGTGTAGCAGCAAGCACCCCAAGTGTCCTCAGGGTTGCTGCCAACACAGGTTCTTGGATCTGCTTTGTTAAAGGAAAGCAACTCAAAATGGGTTAACAAGCTTACTTTAGTCAGTCAAACATATATCGTTTACCTTGTTCAGGGGAAAAAGGTCAGCACCCTGAACTTCAAAATATACAGGCAGAATTATCAAGACAGAAACAGATCAAGTAGACAGCTTTCCAAACTGTCCAACCATTACATCCATACCAAATCAACATCTGGGTTTCAACATCTGGGTTTTTCAAAGCCTGGGGGCTCTGGACAACGGCTTCCCAGAATCCAGATCAAATCACAGAACACTTCTCAAAGTGAGCCCCCAAAACAAAGCTACACATCAGGGCTTATATAGCCTTCTCCTGGCTCAGAGAATATAACGACCTTATTGACTCACTGGCCAATCAAGAAGTATCTACTGAAAAACAAGCCTCCCACCCCAGGCTCCAGGTGCACTTTAGCCTAGGGGCAGGGAAGATCTTTAAATTTACATTCCCATTACAGTGTGGTCACCATAACAAGTTGAAACAAGGGTGGAGGGCCTCTAGTTAACTTCCTATGATTAAGCAAGTGAACTTACAGTTTACAACTCTGGAACCTAATATATAGGACTTATAATCACTACCCTTATGGAATCATATCAAACAGATTAATACTAATTGGAATAGGGTAGGGATCCAAATGAATCATTTCTCATATTCCCCACCTTTGATCTGCAGAAAGACTCCAATCTTTCTTTGGATTGTTACAATCTAAATGCATAGAGGGCAGTCCTCTATGGGGAAAACATTGAAGGAAGCCATTTGGGAGCACTAGGCCTTTGGTAAGTAGTCCTAATGGAAAATAATGGTACAATCTATTTCTTAATTTCATTTTCATGTCCCTTTCATCAGTTCATCATATCATAAGTTTCAGAGTCCCATCTCATGCAGTTGTTCAGTCTCTGAAACTTCCTCTGATGTAATCCTGTAGTCCTCTGGAGAGCTCTCTTCTTAGGCATACTAGAATGAGTGGAGCTTCAGAGCAACTTCTAGTAAATTTGCTTCTTCAGTTCAGGTCACTTGCAGAGATCCTTTTCTATGTTAAAATTCTCTGACAGAATAGATCTTAATATAATTCTAGTTTGCTATGACAATAGCTAAGTCAGGTAGTGAGAGCTAGCCCAAACCTTAATAGCACTAATGTGAACATCACTAGACCAAAGAACTGACATTTTTAGGTTGTCAACTACAAATAACAGCTGAAAAATTTAAAAATTCTAAAACCAAATTTTCTATTTAAAACCAATCTTCTTACAACTATTTATTAAAACCACCTGAAAAATTTTCGCTCTAGCTATTTTCTTTGGGCTGCTCATCCCCTCTTAGATAGATGAGGTTCTGCTAGAGAACTATTAACAGGACACTTTTTAAAAATAAGATAATGACCCCCGTTACAAACTAAATTCATTTAAAAGTTTCCAAAATAATCTCAACTGTAATAAAAAGTACTGGGATGGGATAGACTGAGTAGTCAATTTCAAGACAGTGTAGATCAGATAAGTTATTTATAATAAAATATGTTTGCCTTTCAAGACATACTCAATATCCACATGATAATAATAAACCCAAATAAAATTGCCTTTTCCCATTTAGGTAATACAAGATAGTCTAACATTCTTTTCTTCAAAACAAAACTGAAGATGCTTAATAATTAATAGAACAAGAGGATCCTGGGAATATAGTGGAGTAGGTCAGAAAATTCCAAGTTCTCAAGAGTTGCCGCCACAAAAGAGTTAAAATAGCATCTTAGGGGGAACAAAGTGTGGGTGGAGATAGATAAGAATAGGGGCACAACCCAGTTCTTTCTGGGACAATTTGAGAAGATCAGAAGAAAAATCCTAGAACTATATTTGGTCCCTGTGAAGAGTAAACACCTCCGGGCTAGGTTCCATTTGAACAACAAGCAGCAAGTCTTGGGATTAGTTGGTTTGAGAGGTTGCCTTGGCCCCAGCCACAGGAACTTTTACCCTGGTATAGTAAGGGAAGTTGGGTATCTGAGCCTGAAAAGACTGAGGGAATCTCTGCTGACCAGGAACGCTGTACCCAGCTGTGCCACAACAAGCAGTGGGGGTGGGAAGTAACCAGCACATGCCCAGTGAGTGCAGAAGCAGTGGGGCAGAAATCCCCTGACTCTGGGCACTTACAGGAGGTTGGAGGCTTGGCTTTGGTTCCAGGCTAGAGGGGAGAACTGAAAATCTGGGGCAAGAGGCACCATTTCCCATACCCCAGGGCTAGAGGTGGTTATAAAAATTTAGTTATTACCACAAAAAATGCACAGGTAAAGGAGAAATAATCTAACCATAGAAAGCTATTATGGGAATAGAGATGACTGGGGTTCATCTTCAGAGGAAGATATTGAAGTAAAGAAACCCCAAAGATTGACATCAAATGGTCACCTGCCCAAAAAGAATTTATAAAAGATCTTTAAAAAGATTTTAAAAATCAAATGACAGAGATGGAGGAAAAACTAAAAAATAAAATAAGAATAATCCAAGAAAAACAAAAAGGGTATGAAATGAAAATCAACCAATTAGAAAAGGAGATCCAGAATCTCAAGGAAGAAAATGCCACCTTGAAAACTAGAATTGGGCAAAGTAAAGACAGTGAAATTATAAGAGATCAAGAAGTAATTAAACAAAATATGAATAATGAAAAAATAGAAGAGAAAGTAAAACATCTTATAAGAAAACAACAGATTTGCAGAATAGATCAAGAAGAGAAAATATAAAAATAATTGCACTAACTGAAAGTTATGATTAAAAAATAATCTTGATACAAGAAATAATTAAAGAAAATTTTCCTGAAACTTTAGAACAAGGGGATTAAGTAGAAATAGAAAAAAATCATCAATCACCACTTATGAGATCCTATAAGGAAAACTCATGGGAATATCAAAGTCAAAATTTGAAACCCCTAGCTCAAAGATAAAATATTAAAAGCATCAAGATTAAAGCAATTTAAATATGATGGTGCCACAATTAGAATTAAATAAAACTTAGCAGAGACATTAAAGAACATCAGGTCTTGGAACACAACATATCAAAGAGCAAAAGAATTGGGGCTCCACCCAAAAATATCATACACTGAAAAGTTAAATATTATCCTGAATGAAGAAAAATGGACGTTTGATAAACTCTCAGACTTTCAACACTTTGTCAAAAAAAAAAATCCTGAACTTAATAGAAGAGTCAACCTACAAAAACTAAGAGAAATGTAAGGCACATGCCAAAGACTGATTATAAGTCTAAGATTCTTATTAATAATTGGGTAGCTCATAAGAAAGATTGGTGCAAACCTGAGTATGATATGAATTTAAAAAGTAGGACCATTTAGGAGCAACTAAAAAGAGTAATTATTTTATACAAATGAAGTACAAGAGAAAGAATCAATACAAAAGATTAGATGGGGGAGAAGGACTGCTAATTCTGGTAACCTGCTTTCATCAGAAATGGGTTTAAGAGGGAACGATATGTGTGTGTATGCGTATTTAGAAGAGTATAAAAGTCTTCTAAATTCAGAAGAAATAAAACAGTAGATGCATAGGGAGGGGGGATAGGACCAGGGAGGGATCTTTAGAGGGGAAGGTGAGGGAACAGGTAAAAGGAGGGTATAGAAGGGTCTTTAGATTTATGGGAATGGTATGATAGGGGAGGGATCCTTGGAAGGGGGTAAGGAAGTAATGAGAGGGCAAGGTAGTGGGTAGAAGTAAAGTAGAGGAGGCAGGAGGGATAGAAAACAAGAGAGATGCACAAACATAAAAACAAAGATCAGGAGCAGAGTATGTTTGGGAAAATACATGTGTATATATGTATGTATATGTATATATCTATAGCTATAGAAAAACATATCTAAACTTTTTTGTAGCTTTCTGGGAGGGGGGTGGTAGGAGAGAAAAAGAACAAAGTAAAAAAGTGAACAGCAGAGAACAAAAGAAAACTTACAAGGAAGCAAAGAAAAGATGTATAGTTCTTAACACAATGTGTATTTATCATACAGGCTTACTTGAAATGAAAATTTAGTGTTACATATTTTGAATCCTCTCTTATGTTCTGCTATGTACATAACATGCTTTTTTTCTTTGTATTTAAGTTCCAGTATTTAAGTTTTTGATATGTTTTTCTTTTCTCTGTGTTCTGACCCTTGTAGATCTAAAATAAAAACATTTTTATGATAATAAAAATAAATAATAATTAATAGAACAACAGTTTAGTACCATCAATACCCAATTATTCTCACATTAATTTTTAGGAAGAACTAAAATTTTATACTAAGTAGCTCAAATCTTATCAGACATGCTCCAGGATTAATCTATGAAATATGCATTTAATACTGTATTTATACTGATAACCTGCCATGATTATAGAAATTTGCCATAGAAAGATAATAGGGATGTTATACAGTAAGGGAAAAATGATTCCCTAACTTCTTGTCAGTTCCAGGCCAGAGTCATTATAGATAGCCTATTTTATTGAACTAGGCTTAAAAGGTGGGATATTTTCCATTCAAGAGGAAATATTATACTGGGGAAATTGAGTCAAGAGAATCCTATTTTAGCCCATCCTAAAAGTTCTTCCAGCTTTTCCCATGAGAACACCACCTGTAGTTCATGAATGTCAACCCCATAGTTACTGGTATCATGGATCATTGACTTAAACATACCTTGAATCAGACTCAGAACAATAATTACAGTCTCATGAGGTCAAGTTCCAATAATCATAGCTTCATATTATTAGGTGGATTCAGTTATTAAAGATCACATATCCTTGATGTAGATGAAAAAAGTTCAAGGTTCTATATTGTGTACTGAAACTCCACTCTGTAGAGTTCTCCTAAACTGGTTTATAATTGTATGTTGTGGGAATAAACCATTTCTTAGGTCACCTTAACAGAAATTCAATATAAAATAGAGCTATAAGAAGAATCTTTATATTAAGAACACATTAAGAACTTCAGAGAATTTCAGTTGTTACTTCATGAGGGCCTGAATTAGAAAATGAGTCTTTGTCTCTCAGTATTATCAGATAGATGCGTTAATCAATTTTTTCATGTAAAATTCTTAATTCAATTTTGTAAATTGTGTCACATTTCTTACCAATTTACCTTTCTCAGGATATTATCATATTAACATACTAAAAGTATGTTATGGTCTCTATTATTTGTGGTTCAAATAACAATTCAAAATGATCCTTCAGTATAATAGTATTATACTTAATCAGAAATCACCAGTAGGTTTATCTTTCTTTACACTTACCTATGTTGAGGGGATTTGTTGTGTGAGGAGAAAGGCAGAGGCATAGCAGTATTAGTTCTGTTTGATTTCAGGTATGAGTCATAGACAGTCAGTTGCATGATGGGGTGTCATGGTCAGGCTCAGAATTAACCAGGTGGGAAAAATGTCTTATTTATCAAAAAGGCAAAAGGACAAGAGAATCCTACCTTCACCTTCACACGGTCATTTTCTTGACTTTGCTAGGGACAGACATCCACCTGTGGCAGTCCTCAGACTGAAGGGGCACATGGCATTTCCCTTGAATGATCAACCACCAGCCTTATGAAGGGTCAGAAATTTATATCTGGATTCAAGACTTTTGAATAGCGGCAAGTTAAAGTCCCTTGGAACTCTTATTCTCACAGCAGAATTTCAGTAATTATAGCTTATGGATAGATAATTGTTATTTTTCTCATATATTAGATGCAAAATCTTATCTAGAATTTTTCAACTATTCATAAATTTCGTCAGTTCAAAATTATCATCCACAAATTTTATCTATTCACAACTAACTACGTGTTTCTCCCAAGAACCCTGGAAGATTGATGTAAATATTTATTATCCCCTTTGTACATTCAAGGGCTGATTAAATTCTTTTAATTTGCTACAACAAAATTTTCAATTATTGATTTGTTATTACTATTATTTATAATATAAATTCATAATTACTACTATTGACAGCATTTTTTACAAAGATCTATTGTTTTTCATTGTCTTATATTCAAAAAAATTCTAGGTGACACTTCCAGCCTGCTTCTTTATATATTTGAATCACCCAAAGAGCCAAATCAATTCCTTTCAATTTTCTAAGTTACTAATCATTTAACATAATTGTTGAAACCAGAAATCCTTTCCCTATGAATCAGTTAATATTTGTTATATGTATCTGTTAAATTTCTACTTGTTTTGTGATCTTGTATTTATTGGGGAAAGGAGACATGCAATAACTTTCAGAAGGACATTGTTTTAAAAAAAAATTCCTAAATCTTCATTTCAGTGGGATTAAGACTCTGAAATTTTTTTACAAAAGTCCAAAACCCTTTACTTTCACATCCTGAATTTTTGCTGTGTCAGTGCAAACATACTCCAACTCTCTTTACCCTTCTACTCATTCTTAACTTTTCTTTTCTTTTTTTTTGTTATATAATCTTTTTTTAAATTTATTAATTTGTTTGTTTCCTTTTAGTTTACAGGATTCAATTCCACAATTCCTTGAATTTCACATTTTGTCCCCCTCCCTCACCTCCCCCCACCCTTGGCGGCTTATTATCAAGTATAGGATCTGTAAATACTTTCACATTGTACAATGGTCAGGTTATAAGGATGGATTGTACCAGCTGGAATGAAAAATGGTAAAGAGGACATAAAATCAAATAAGAGAACGAAAAAGATCAGGTATTTCATTCTTAACTTTTCTTATTTCCTTATGCAACACAGCTCCTTTCTTCTACTTGCTTAATTCTTCAAGTAGACCCTTTTTTGTTTCATTAGTGGTTACAAATGCACAGTTCATACTTATTTCTTTAAGATTTTGGGGGCAATTAGAATTTGTTACAATCACATACCTTTTGTTGGTTTTTAAGTGACCCAAAAGCAAACGACTCAGCACACTAAGTTCCTCACTGTAGGTTTTCACAGATTTTAGTAATCAATATGACTTTGGCGAAGCAATCATCTATTTCCTTCTCAAAGTTAACCTCTTTTATTCTGGAAAAGCATTTATCCAGCTCTTTTGGCAATGCCCAAAGGGATTGACCAAAGCCCAATTGTGGCATAGGGATATTACAGATATTGGTACCCTAAAAGGTTCTCTGCTAGTCTCACAATAGTAAATTAATATTATTACTCGCTTCTTTATTATTTACTTTTAATGAAACACTTAACAGCTTTCTCAAAGGCAACTTCCATTTTTATTCTAGTTGACTGTGATCAATCCTGATTCCTAATTGTTTCTTTCTTTTATAAAGTTTTGATAGTTTCCAAAACTATTAAAGGTTACGATGTTAGGAATTTTATATTTGCCTCTCATTACAAGAGGAACTAATTTCCTAATAGTTATAAATTAATACAATTCTTATTACACTGATTTGACTTTGAATTCACCTAAATAAAGTGTCGTTCAATAATTTAAAAATCTTAACTTCTACAATGGCCATTAATTGCCAAGATTTCAAATTTTAAGGCCCAGCATCATCAATATGCTCATGCTTTAGTATATGTTTGACAATAATTAGAATTAGAAAAATCCTTTTATTTGAAGTAGAATAATTTCTTGATTTAAAGTTTCTATTTTTATTAAAACACATTTTTGACCAAATGTAGAGTTAATAAGAATTAAACTACTAGAAAACTAGCTGATGGAGATTGTACTTGTGTGAACAGCTTATAGGGTGTAAGTCTTTATTTCCTTTTAAATTACTCAAAAATTAAGTTCATTTTAGCTCTTAACCTAGCTTATCATAAGGTAGAATTTAGTAGAGATTCCAAATCATTATTTGCAAGCTTCCAACTGATAAGAATTTTTTTATATTGTAAGTTTCCTTATTTCATCCTATAAAATGTTTATTTGTTCCAAAATAATTTGCAAGTTCTTCTTTTGCCTCACAAAATTTTAGTATTTTATATTTTTATAAGTCATAAGTGCTCATTTTCATTTGATCTTTTGTAATCTGAGTGCTTGCTACTAGATGTGCCTGCATTCCTATACCTGTCTCTTTTTATTCTCATTTAATTCTATCTTCAATAATTCTTTCCCTAACTTACTCTAACCTTATTTATACAATTTGAACTTCTTTTCTCTGAACAACTGATTTCAACACAAGCTTTACTGTGTTACAATTTACCTAAAAAATTGATTTAAACTTTACTAATAACATTAAATTTCACTAGTCTTCAATTTCATTCTGATTTCAAAATGAAATGTGGGGGTTTAGTTGTTTTTTTTTTTTAGCACTTTGGGATTCACCTTCAGTTGAGAGTCCCAATCAGGACTTGCTTGATGTCTCCAGGTTGGTTGTTTAAAAGCAATAAATAAGAAAAGGGTAAATGAACTTCAATTTTGCCCACTTTTATTCTTTTCTGAAGATGGTCTAAAATTTCCTTGTTCTGTCTTCTAATAATAAAAATTCCTTTCTGTAATAAACTTATCCCAACTTTAAATAAAGTTTTTAAGTATACTTTTATTCCATACTAAAATTAAAACCAATTCCCTAGATTGATACCTTCAGACTTAGAGATTGGCTAACTGAAACTTCTTCAGGTTTAGTGAATGTGTTTCCTTTCAAAATTCTGAACTGTGGAATTATTTAAGCTCACAAGAGTTTTATTCTAATTTCTCCCTTACTGTTTCCTAAGTTTTTTCTTATTTTAGCATTTCCTTTAATTCCTATTTCACTGAATCTCCCCTGAACATATCTCATGACAATTCTTAAAATTCAAACTACAGTTTTAAACCAATCGGTTCTTTTTGAGGAATGAATGACTGATCTATGAATTTGTTGTTGTTGTTTTCATTAAACCCTACAGACTTTGCTCATAAGCTCATCAAAATACTTTATAAAGATATTTAAATTATAATTTAGAAATGAAAGAAATTTGATTATTGCTTTTTCACAAATTTGGTTTCCAGTCAATTTTTTTGTATCTTAATTTTCAATTAATTTCTGTATCTTTCTTTCAGCTCATCAATATCCAACATGACCAGTGCTGGAAACTGAAAAAAGAAAGATTTGTCCTCTTTTGGATTTTTTGGAAGTTTACTTTCTTTTTACAAAAACAAATAAAAACCCATGCCTGTTTCTTTTGGTTGATCATGCCAAAAAAACAAGCATAGGTAAAACACCTGTTAGCTACAGGTTGGCACAAAGCAAGAATAGCATAACAGATGAAACAGACACATTTCTCATTCTGTTAAAAATTTTCCTAATTTCATAAGTTCCCTTTCTATCTGAAGTAAAGAACCCATTATTCTTAAATTTAGTTTTGTCATTTACAAAATGGACACATATAGAGGCAGCTGGGTGTTACAGTGAATACAGTATAGGCCCTGGAGTAAGGAGGACCTGAGTTCAAATCCAGCCACAGACACTTAACACTGATTGTGTGACCTTGGACAAGTCACTTAACTCCAATTGCCCTGCCTTCCCCTCTCCAAAAAGACCAAAGAAAAATGAACACATATAGAACAACATTAAATGAGGCCTGAACTTCTCTCAGATTTTTCTCTAGGAGATTTTGAAGTCAGGATCCTACCTGTCTCTTCTATTAAGTAGAGAACTAAAGATCATCTTGTCTCTGGGGTCCTCTTGTCAGCCCAAGATAATTTTTCTTTCCAAATTATGTTAATATTTTTAGAATTTGATCAATTAAAAATGTAACTTGATACCAATAGACTTGCTTTAGTCTAATTTGACAAATGGGTTCATCCACTTAGAACAAGTCCCTAATGGAGAGAAGATCTAGTTAAAGTTCCATTCCTCTAGACTTTTTGCCAAAGTATAAATCACAGTAAAAAAAAAAACTGAGACTGATGAAGGATTTGACAATATCGATAGTTCATTTTTTCTAAACTGGTTTTGGGAGATTGTTCAATAAAATTCCATAGTTTTCTAAGTAATCAAACATTACGTGCTTTGGTCAAAACAATCTCCTAAACTCTTTGTATTCTCAAACTAAACTTTACACAGCTTAATAGCTCCTTTTTTAGTTTTCCCTGGACAAATAGTCCACCCTTGTCCCAATAAGGATCCTGTAGGATGTACAATATCCTCTTACACCTGACCCCTTCTTCTCTGGGGGGGGGAGGGGGTTGTTCCCAACCAGAAGTGGCAATCCTTAGAGGAACTTCTCCTGAGAAAATTGGACTAGATTCCCAAGGTTACCTGCCTTTTGGCTTCTTCCATTTGAGAAGTTCCCCACTGAAGGTGCTGTAAAGCCAAGCACAGGCAGCTTTCCAGAGGATGCCTGCTGTGAACAGCTTTCAAGATTCTGATTACGTAGTATAGCAAACTCTCTATTTATTCAATAACAAATCAGAGCAAAACATTCACCAAAAATCAAGGTACAGCATTCACAATGTTATAACTTATCACAGAAAATCAAAATACAGTATTCACCATGTCACAACTCAACAACTTATCATGAAAATGGCCACATAGTTTTCACCAAAGTGGTCACATAATTTTCAATAAAATACAATCATTTAGTAACTCAATCATTAAGTCATCCTTAAGGAGGCCTCCTTAAGGGACACAAAGTACAAAAGTCAAAATTCTCTACCCATGGGGTGCAATTAAGTTACAACTTCAACATTCACTACTCAGTGCCCTATTAAGGGATAGTGGAAAGTACAAAAGCCATCCACCCCTATGTCACAAGTAAATTACAATTTCATTGGTCACTGCTCAGTATCCTATTTCATCAGTCACTACTCAGACAATTTCATCAGTCACTATTCAGTCAACTTCATCAGCCACTACTCAGTACCCATGGAGAGGTCTTTTCATCTTGACTCAGCTCGGGCTTTCAGTTTCCATGGTTCCACTTTCTTTCTTTTTTTTTTTTTCAAGCAATTGGGGTTAAATAACTTGCTCAAGGTTACACAGCCAGTTATTTCTGGGTGTGGTGCTGAGTATCTGAGCCCAGATTTGATCCAGGTCATCCCGACACTGGAGCCGGTGCTCTTACTCGCCGAGCCACCTGGCCGCCCCTAAGCAATTGATGTTAAGTGACTTGCTCAAGGTTACACGGCCAGGTGTTTCTGGGTGGGTACTAAGTGTCTGAGCCCAGGATTCGATCTCCAGGTCTTCTCAACACTGGAGCTGGTGCTCTTACTCGCTGTGCTACCTGGCTACCCCCATGGTTCCACTTTCATGGTCCCAGCTCCCACATGAATCTAACCAACTGCAACCTGAGATCAAAGGCAGACAGCTCTTAGCTTCTTGTCCAGCTCTCCATGCAGTTCCTACTCCATATTGAAGCTCACAGTGTCTGGTCCACCTCAAAACTCTCACAGTCTCTGTTTCTGGGAAGACAAGGCTTAACAAAGCCACAATAACATTCATGCACATTAACAAAGTCACAACAACATTTGTATAAAATACCAGCACTACAGTCATGCTTCTTCAGTCTTTGGCAGCTCCCCCTGGCCCTTGGAAGTCTTGCTACCACAAGTTTGAGTTTTGCCACCACAAGTCCAAGTTCTGTGTCAGTTCTCAGTTCTTCTCAGTTCTCAGTTCCGTCTACCATCTCCATCTCTCTCTCTCTCTCTCTCTCTCTCTCTCCCTGGCAGCAGCTGCTCTGCTTCCATGATGCTTACCCCAGGAAATTCTGACTGTCCAGCTTGTGCTCTTCCTTAAATACTGTATAGCTCCTTTCTGTTCAGCCCCTTCCTGTTATGACAGCAACAGGGGATCATACCTTCTTTTTATTTAACACAACTCTTAAACTAGGTGCTAAGTACCTCTTAGCTTAACAATACAAATTTCATTACTATTACAGATGCTGGAGATGGTCCCCCTTGACTTTTTAAGGGGGCAGTCCCCTCACAAAGTCAAGATGTCTGCTGGTGGCTTGGAATGCAGTAGATGACTTTGGTGTCTGATGTCTAACCAAGCTCTAAATGCTCCATAGCTCTTGCTTTAGTTGCCTTCATTGCCACTGGAACAAATTGTTCTCATCCTCCCATTTTGCTACGGGAAGTCTTTACATACTTTAAGGTAGATACTTCCCTAATGCACCAAAGGGTTTGAGACTCCTTAGTTACCCTCAAGATGGTTTAACCTGTCTGCTGAAATGGGGTATGTCTTCTGCATATGCTATAGTTTCTTGGAGCTACAGGTGGAATTTGGAATCAGGTGAAAAGTAGCCCTCACACCAGAGATATTAGTGTTCCCTGAACACACTCTACATCTCTCTGTCTAGTTAGACTCATTCTGTGACCCCAGATGATTACAGGATTCTGGAAGGAAACATATCTCATCTCCTTATATTTGAATATAAATAATTTATCCTTATTTAGTCTCTTACGATTGTTCATTCATGTTTACCTTCTTATTTTTAAACTCCTATGTTTGAACTTCAGAGATTTTATATGACTTTCATTAGGAATGCTTGGAAGTCCTTTATTTCATTAGATACATGGGATTTTTTTTTGCACTCTGTAGGATTTATACTTAGTTTTGATGGACAAGTTATTCTTGGGGGTGAGTCTATATCCTTTGCTTTCTGTAATATCATATTCCAAGCCTACTTTTTAATTCAAGACTGTATGTTACAGACAGGCTTTGAACACTTCTGTATGAAATGAATAGACTGGTCCTGCTATTGCTTACTTGTGGTATTGAGGATAGCTCAGGCGAGAGAACTGAAAGCTTTCATTTCTCCCAAAGTGATGTAATAAAAGGCAAAGTTTAATTGCTTTCCCCCTTGTCTGAGCTCTGCAAGTTCCAGATGTACATTTGGGGCTTGTCCCATTTAGAATTTTATTTAGTGTTACTCAACCTAGCCACTATCAGCTAGCTGGAAAAGTCTGCTATTTCAGAATTTCACATTGCCTTTTGGTCTGGGATTCCTTCCCTGGTTATTGCTCTGTAGGCTATAGTAGTCTAGGTTAGGGGCTAAAACTGAGACTCTATGCTGCCCCTGGGGTCATAGCCACATAGCTGTTGCTTGCTTCTGAACTTGTTCCTTGCTCAATATATTAGCTAGAGCCTATGATCACTCTTTACCTGGAACACCACCACTGGGTGATGAGTGGAAAACCTATTAAGTGGCACTATTCTTCCTGTATCCTGCATAATATCACACATGGTCTTGGTATGGGTCTAAGACCTAGTCTTGCCCTGGTGCGCAGCCTCAGTTCTTGGGCACTGGAATATTTGCCATATTTCAGGCCAAACCCCATCTTCAGTTTTTAAAGATCTTTATCTTTCTATCCATAATGACCTGGGATGTAAAAATGACTCACTGTGACTTTTCCTTGAAATTCCTAATCAGGATTTGGTCTAAAGCATTTTCTAGATCTCTTTGGATGATTTGTGTGTATGTGTGTGTTGGGGGTGTTGCTCACTGTAGCTTCACCTCCCAAATGTGTTCTTTTAACATTATTTCTTTTTGTTTCTCTTCTTCCATATTGTCCTTGACTTGTGTATATTTATATTGCTAATCAACTGTTTTTGCTTTTGTTTTTTTGGAAAGATTTACCACCAGGGATTTCACTACATTCACCTGCTATTTCGCTTCATGGAGATCACATCACCTTCCCTTCCATTTATTAATATCTTCCATATTGGCTCATCTGCTTGTGCTCATTATTGTTCCTGAAATCTTTAGTATTTTCAATCTTTTCTTCCCCTTCTCCTTTGATGGTAGTTTCTGGGAGTCTGGACCTCAAAACTGTTTCAGATTCCACATTGGGTAATTAGCTTTTTTGTTGGGGGCAGTAAAGTATAGAACTGGCCTAAGCTGGATTCCACTTTCATTTCCTTTGAACCTGGTGGAGGTACCCTGTCCCAATTAATTCTGTTCTTTAGGATTTTTGTCCTTGTTGTTGAATATTGGCTTAGTATAGCAAACTGACAAAACGGATGGAGCACAAAAGCTTTTCCATGCTTCCACATCTTCAGCACTGGTGGAAGATGGGGGGAAATTTGATTTTTGTTGCTTATTACTACAGAATAGTGGGATGAGAGCAACAGGCAGCGAAGTGTATTTACTGGCTGAGACTACGGAAGCAATAGCGGAATTACTAAGTGGGTAACAAAAAGCACAAGCCCAATGGGTCCTGTCGTGCTGACCTGAGGCTGTTGAAAGGAGGTTGAATGAGTATATTAGAAAACAGGAATAACCTTCTCTTCTGTTCATTTATCAGTTTGTTACTCATAAGAGTTCTTGGTGTCTTAATATGCAGAGACAGTTGCAACAAGTTTATATCTTAAGCACAATTATTATTGTAGTGAGTGATCATGAGGATCAGAGAAAATGTCTAGTCCTCCATCTTTTGGTAATGTAACCCAAAAGTCTTCCATGAGGCAGCTGCTAATTCTCACTCTTACCTTCTAAATTATTTTCTTGTATGTGTATGTTTTGTTTCCCCCTAGAAAAAGAAAGTCCTTGATGGCAGGAACCTATTTTTTTTTAACATTCCCAGTGTCTGTCTCCCTATGCCAAGCTTGGCTAAACAAATAGCTAATTGTGAATTTCTCTAGCTTTCTCTATCAGGATTTGATCTGGTACATTTTCTTGATCTGTTTAGAGAAGTTATATGGAAGGGAGCTCTCTATACTGCTTACCACTTCATCATTTTGACACCTTCTCTAACAACTGTTGTTTTTTGATGTTAACTCTCTGATAATCTTAGTTATTTGTGACATGTAAAAGAAATGAAAAGAAGAAAGAATTAAGCACGAATTATTTCTTTTTCTCTCTTTTGCTGCCTCTTTTTTCTTCTATCTATTAAAAGGTGCTGCCTTCACTCATCACATGGACATTACCTTCTACCCAGGAGAAGAGAGAGTTCATATTACACACATTGCTGAAGGTCTTGATCCAGAAAACTACCTAAGTGTTAAGACAAATATTCAAGGCCAGGTGCCTTTCATCCCAGCAAATTTTACAGCTCATATTGAACCATACAAGGAGATTTACCACTACTCTGATTTAGGTATATGCAACTTTTGGTTTTTTTTTTTTGCTGTTATTATACATATCCTGCACGTCAGACAAAATCTTAGATGCTATGATTTAAGAACAGTAATGCTCCCTGTATGATATCCTCTCTAAATAGAAAATATAATCACTTAATTTTATATTGCTTTGGGCTTTGGAATATAGGGATAATTGAAGTTCACATCTAATAGTGATATTTTGCTTTAAGCTAATAATTACAGAAAGTTTTGACCAGAGCTGTAATAGGTAACCCTGTTTACATTTTACCTTCTCATTGTCCTTTCCTCCTGGTATGTAGAGAAGATTAGCTTCACCCTGAGAGAAGAGAATGAGAAGTAGAGGACATGAATCAGTTACTTAGTGGTTAATCTTTATGATAATTAAAAGGCAAAACAACTATGAATTGTATCTTCAGAGATAGGTTCTTGCTAAAAACACTGCTCAAACCAAAAAAAAAAGAATAATTTTTCTTCTCTTCATTACTTATTCAGACTTGCTTAAATCTCTATAATGCCGGGAGAAGTGTTGATCTCAAAACACTGTACTCTGTGCAGTGCCTTTTTTTCTTTTACAATTTAAAATGTTCAGTATGCTGATTAGATGTAATTTCTATATTCTTCATATTGGGTTGCAGGTCCTAAGTAACCACATGTTTTAAAAATTAGAAAAAAATTGTACCAGATTCAAACAGCTACTTCTAAAATAATGTTATTTATTTAACAGTTTTAATATTTACTTTGCAGCTGTGACTTCTACAACCTCCAGAGAATATTATCTTTCATTTGGTGAAATCAACCAAACATTTTCTTATCATTTACACCAGAATATTACTTACCAGGACTGTAATCATACTTCTAACCCCAGGATTGTTCCTAGAACTCAGCAGCTAAATGTGGATCGTGTTTTTGCTTTATATAATGAGGAAGAAAAAGTGCTCAGATATGCTATGACCAATCAGATTGGCCCAATGGAAGGTAAGAAAAAATTGTATTGGCAAGGGTTGGTTGCATTTAATCTGTATTCTTTACCTTTTACCTGATCTCAAGAGGTCAATTCTTTCAGAAAATAAAGATGGCCAGGAAGGTGACTGGTGCATAATCATGCCCAATTTCTAAGAAATAGTCTAAAATTTTGAAACAGTAATGAAAAATTTAATTCCTGCTTTCATATGCATTGCTCTTTTCTGGATTCCTTGGGTAATTTAACAGTTAGCTGATTATAATTTATTTTATCCACTAACATAGCTATTTAATGCATTATTGAACCAAGTTAGAATATCTGTTCTAAAAGATAATATATAACCTTAGTTATTTTTTTAAATATAGGTAGGAGATAAGGGAGATGAGAGTACTTCCATCATTTTAAGCATTAAACTTAGAGTCAAGAGACCTAAATTAACAACCTCTGACAATTACTAGTTTTGTGATCATGGAAAAGTTTAGGTAATAGGATTCAGAACTTAAAATCATTTAGGGGCATGCCCTCAATTTACTGTGCACAAAAGATAAAGCAAGATCAGCTGCCTCCATGGTTTAGGACACCTAGAATTCAAAAGAAGGTAAACAAACCCCTCCAAAACTCATGAACTGATTCTCACTGACCCTGAGCTCATTCAGCAACCCTTCCTTACCTTTTATACTATTGACAGTGTACAGGTCTATGCTAGTAGACTGAAGAACATGACCCAGTCTTATAACAGTTTCCCCTCCCTTTTTAAAGGGATGAATACCCCATGGATACCTCAGCCCTAGGCTGTGGAATTTGCCCTGGCTAGCACTGGCAGGTAACTTTAGATGCTCAGGAGCAAAAGCCTTTTAGGGACCACAACCCTATAGCATCAGCACTACAAAGCCCCAGACTGCTGATAGCAAATAAAAGAACTAAGGAAGAAAGGGAGCAGGCCAAGGCAACAGTACAAGACATTCTGTGTAAGTGATTTATTGAGGGGACAGAGATATAACACTCAACCAGGGTTGGAGGAAAGAGCACCCCTATGCCCTGGTCCCTGACTCCCTCTTTCCAGTGCAATGGAGACTGTGGCTCTGGGCTGTAGAAGTTTGCTCAGGGGACAACAGCCAGCTTGGCTACAAAAGCAAAAATCTACCAGGAGTTATAACCTGAAGCTCCTATGCTGCAAAGCAATGGCCTTGCAATGCCAGGGAAAACAGGCATGGAACTGTCATCTCTGAACCAGAGAACAAAGGAAGTGGGACAGGTCACCAGGACAGGACACCAAGTATGTGGGAAGCTGTGCAGCACACTAGACCTGAGAGAAAGAGCACAGCATCCAGTTGAGACTAGTTCTTACTACCCAAAAGGAAGCTGAGACATTTTGAGATTCATCTCCTAAGGAAACCACAGTCAAAGGAGAGGGAGTCAGAAAGTGACAAGGAAAATAAGAACATGGAATATATTACCTGTCAGACTTATGGATAAGAGAACAATTAAAAGGTAATACAGACTGAAAGCATCAACGATTTCAGGAAGGAGAAAACTCAAAGACTGTAAACATAGATAAATCAATAGGAAAAACAAACAGAAGGCCTTCAGATATGGCAAAGGAAATTAGACATCTGTGAAGAAATACTGCAAAGCAATTGGAAAATAATTCAACATTTTAGCAATCTGTGAAATTTGAGAACACAGAACCATAACACACTGTTCCTAAGTAGTTTAAAAGACAAATGAGGGGAGGTTAGGTGGCGCAGTGAATAGAGCACCAGCCCTGGAGTCATTGAGGACCTGAGTTAAAATACAGTCTCAGACATTTAACACAAAAACTAGCCATGTGACCTTGGACAAGTCACTTAACTCCAATTGCCCTGCAAAAAGCAAAAAAAAAAAAAAGACAAATGAGAATTACGAGGTCAGAAATTGTGGTTTACACAGCAAAAATGAGAAAAATAGAAAAATCTGAATGCACAATGGCAACCTCACCAAAGATACAAATGAGAGAAAAATAGAATGGGATGTTGTATGGGAATTATGTAAATACATAAAAGTGAAGTACAGCCTAGAAAAAGGGAAGCAAAAAAAAATCTAAAAGATGTGAATAGATTAAGCAATCCAATAAAATGAAAAAGAGGGATATATTGTGTAGTGGAACCTCAAAATCAGTACCGTGCAAAAAAAAAACACATTCACAAAACAGATATACACAAAATAAAATTGTAGAAATGGAAAAAAAATGACTATGCATCAAATGAATCTAAAAAGCAGGAGTTGCAATCATTCTAGCAAACAAGAGTTACAAACCCAAATGGAGACTTAACCAAATCATAAGTAATGAGTGGATCAAAGAAGAAATCACAGAAATAATTAATTATTATGTTTTTAAAAATGATAATGATGAAACAACTTACCAAAATTTCTGGGATGCAGCTAAAGCAGTTCTCAGGGGGAAAATTATTTCCTTACAAACATACATTACCAAAATAGAAAAAAAGATGATTAATAAACTGAATATGCATTAAAAATAGAAAACAAACAAAACTTAAAAAAGCACAAAAGAGGAGATATTAAAATGTAGAAGGGAAATAGATAATTTGGAAGTGAAAAAAGCACATAAAACTACAACATAGTTCTTTGAAAGATTAATAAAATTAATAAACCCTTAGCTAATCTGCTTAAAAAGAGCAAAAAACAAAATTAATAAAATAGCAAATGAGCAAACCAAAATCACAGCAAAATTAGAAGAAATTAAGTAATAAAAATCAGAATTTATTACATGTAGTTATATTCCAGCAAAACTGAGAATACAAAAGAAATAAATACCTAAAAAATATAGAGAGCTTAAATAACCCAATCTCAGAAAAGTAAACAGAGCTAAAAAGGGGTGGGGGGAAGTAGAGGGAAAAAGCCTCCTGGTTCTAATAGACTCATAGGCTCCTTTAAAACTTTTAAAGAGCAGTTAATAGGGGTGGCCAGGTGGAGCAGTGAATAGAGCACCAGCTCTGGAGTCAGAAGGACACGAGTTTAAATCCCACCTCAGACACTTAACACTTACTATCCCTGTGACCTTGGGCAAATCACTTAACCCCAATTGCCCTCCCAAAAGCAAAATAATAGTAATAATAATAATAAATAAAAGCCATACTTCACAAGTTATTTTTCAGAACTGAGAAAGAAAGCACCCTACCAGAATCCTTTTATGAAACAAATGTAGTCCTAATACCCAAACCAGGGATATATGCAGCATAGGAAAAAAAACTATAAATCAATGTAATTAATGAACATTGACTCAAATATTTTAAACAAAATCCTGTCAAACTAAAATGATTTATCCAAGAAACATTCATGTTTCAAATGGGATTTATTCTTATGTTACAAGGATGGTTCAACTTTAGGAAAACAATCAACAGAATTAATTATGTTAAAAAATAAACATTTAAAAGCATAATTATCTCAATAGATGCAGAAAAAAGCCTCTGAGAAGGCACAACACTTTTATGGTTAAAATTTTTTTTTATTTAAAACCTACAAAGTATAGGCATAGAGGGTCCTTTTTAATATCATAAAAGCATCTCTCTAAAACTAAAAGTAAGTATTATATGTGATGAGTATACTTCAAAAATTTCCAATAAAGACAGGAGTGAAGCAAGGGTGTCTACTCTTTACCTTATTATGTGATATGATTCTGGGCTTGCTAGCAAAAAGAGTAATAAAAGAGAAAGAAATTAAAAGCATAAAGAACTTATCCCACTTTGCTGATGATGTGATGGTTTACTTGGAAAATCCTAGGGAATCAGCAAAGATATTAATAGAATTAATAGCTTTTACAAAGTTACAGGATACAAAATAAATCTTCAAAAATCAATAACATTTCTAAAAAAAAATAAAACACAAAAAGTTACAATAGAAAAGGAAATCCTTTTACTTACAGAATACATAAAATATCTAGAGATCAACTGCCTATAGCATACAAAAGATTTGTATAGATTCTCTTACAAAGTACCCTTAAAGAAATAAAGACATACTTTAAAAGCTGGAGGAATATCAATGCTCATGGCTAGTCTGTGCCAATATAATTAAAATGACAATATTACCAAAATTAATTTGCAATTTTAATGTTATCCAAATCAAATTGCCAAGAGGATACTTTATAGAACTTAATAAAATAATAGTAAAACTCATTTGGAAAAACAAAACATCTAGAATATTAAGAGAAATGATGAGAAGACATAGAAATGAAGAGGGAATAGCATTTCCAGACTTCAAACTATATTATAATAGAGTAGTTATCAAAAAATCATTTCATATTAGTATATGGAATAGAGATAGATTAGTGGAACAAACTAGACAAGGGAGATTCAGAAACAATAGAACTCAGTAGCCCAACATTTAATAAGTAAAAAACATAAATTATCTAGGGAAAAAACTTTTTTTTAATTTAAAAATTGCTAGGAAAACTAAAAAGCCATCTGGGAGAAATTAAGCTTAGACCTTCCACCATATTCTATAATAGTTCTAAATAGAACATTAAAGATCATACCATTAAAAAAATAGAAAAGGAACAGATCATATACCTCTCATACGATGTATTCTTAACCAAAGAGGCAATTACAAAAGATAAAATAGTTAACTTGTGATTACTTGAAACTACAAAGCTTCTGCACAAACAACATTAATGTGTCTAGGATAAGAAGGGAAGTGGTTGAGTGGGAAATAGCCTTTATATCAAATTTCTTTGGTAAGGGTTTAGTATCTAACAACCAATGCATAAGTTATATATGCCTCATGTATATATTGTACATATACAGACATATTTTATATTAGACAATCCATACATATTAGTAATATATATGTATGTCTACTAGTCATATTGTGTACATATACACATGTATACACATGTTTGTGTGTATGTATACGCATGTGTATGTATGTTAAATGAACGAACTTGTTTGGGTTTTTTTTTTGCTTTTTGAGGGCAATTGAGGTTAAGTGACTTGCCCAAAGTCACACAGCTAGTATGTCAAGTGTCTGAGGCCGGATTTGAACTCAGGTCCTCCTGACTCCAGGGCTGGTGCTCTATTCACTGTGCCACCTCGCTGCCCCGAATGAACAAACTTCTTAAAGAAGAATAGCAAGGTATTCGTGACCACAAGAAAAAAATGCTCCCAATCACTAAAAACAAATTGATATAACCCTGAGATCTTACCTCACACTCTAAAAACTGGCAAAAGTGACCAAAAATAACAAAATTCACTTTTGGTGGAACTGTGGAAGGATAAGCACACTAGTTCATTGTTGGAGGAACTCTGAAATGGTATGAACATTTTGGAAAGCAATTTGGAATTATGCAAATAAACTAAGCTGTCCATATCCTTTGAACCAGAGACTCCATTACTGTGCTTTTACCCCAAGGAAGCTATTGATAAAAAGAAAGTTCCCATATGCTCCAAAATATTTAGAGTGGAACTTTTTGTGACAGCTAGGAATTAGAAACAAAGTAGATGCTTTTAGATTAAGTAATGGCTAAACAAATTGTGGAATAAAATGTAATGAAATATTAATGTGCTATGTTGTAAGAAATGTGTGTGATGAATACAGAGAAACATGGAGTGATTCATATGAATTGATGGAGAGTAAGTAGAGCTGAGGAAACTAGATAGATAGATAGATAGATAGATAGATAGATAGATAGATAGATAGATAGATAGATAGATAGATAGATAGAGATAGTAACTAGTCATGAAAAATGGAAAGCATAGCTACACACTAAAAATCAAAAGTAATATATCAAAATCATAAAGAATAAACATAACTCAAATTAAGAGATATGAGAAGATACCCTTCACCTCTCCCTTTATGGTTTAACACTTGTGAACACAAGTTACACATTGCACATGTTTTCAGACTTTTTCTGTGTATTGATAAATTCTACACATTTTTATCCTCTTTAAAAAAAATTATTTATGTCTTATGGGAATGGCTGTCTGGAAGGAGTAGAGGGAATAATACTTGGAATAATTATGACAATGTAAGAAATAGAAAATGTTAGTTTAAAACTTTTTTTAAAATATAGTTATTTATTTTTAACATTCTTTTCTTTTTTTAAATTTTGAGTTCCAAATTCTCTCTCTCCCTTCTGCCACTTTCCCTACCCACTGAGAAAGCAAGCAATTTGATATCAATTATACATGTGAAATCATGCAAGACATTTCCATATCAGCCATATATTTTTTTGTTTGTTTTTTGGAGGGGGGAAGGCAAGGCAATTAAGGTTAAGTGACTTGCCCAAGGTCACATGGCTAGTAAGTGTTTAAAACTAGATTTGAACTCAGGTCTTCCTGGCTCCAGGGCCAGTACTCTATTCACTGTGCCACCTAGCTACCCCGAGCCATATTTTTTTTTTAAAGCACAAAAAATGAACTGACAAAAGTATATATCAGTTTACAGTTTGAGTTCATTAGTTCTCTCTCTGAAGATAGATAGCATTTTTTTTTCATCATGAGTCCTTTGGAATTGACTTGGATCATTGTATTGATCAGAATAGCCACACTTTTCACAGTTGATCATCATTACATTACTGTTACTGTGCAAAATGATCTCCTGGGTCTTCTCACTTCACTTTCCATCAGTTCATATAGGTCTTGCCATGTTTTTTCTGAAACCACCCCCCTCATCATTTCCCATGGCATAATAGTACTCCATTATAATTATATGCCACAACTTATTCAACCATTCCCCAATTGATGAGCATCCTCTTAATTTCCAATTCTTTGCCATCACAAGAAGAGCTGCTATAGATGTTTTTAGATATATAACTCCTTTCCCTTTTCCCTTGAACTCTTTAGGATACAGACCTAGTAGCAGTGTTGCTAGGTCAAAGTATACACACAGTTTATAGCCTTTTTAGTTTAGTTCCAAATTGTTTTCCAGAATGGTTGAACCTGTTCACTGTTGTGAGAATTCATTAGTGTACTTATTTTTCCTCATCCCCCCAGCAGTTGTCATTTCTGATAGGTATAAGGTGGTACCTCAGAATTATCTTACTTTGCCTTTCTTTAATTAATAGTGACTTAGAAGATTTTTTTTCATATGACTACAGATAGCTTTGATTTCTTCTTCTGAAAACTGCCTGTTTATATCCTTTGACCATTTATTAATTGGGTAATGGCTGTTATTTTTATAAATTTGAATCTGTTCTACACTCAGTATATATTTGAGAAATTAGGCTTTTATCCAAGAAATTTGCAATAAAATTTTTGATATTACTTCATTGTCTGTCAATATTCAGTTTCCTTGATTATCCCTTTTAATTAGGGATTTTATTTGTGCTTTGTTTAAGATCATGATTGCTATCCTGCGATTTTTTGTTGTAGTTGTTCATTTGAAATATATTAGATTCTGTTCCAGCATTTTATTTTAACTCCATGTGTCTTTCTGTTTCAAATGTGTCTCTTGTTAAACAACATATTTTTAGATTCTAGTTTCAAATTCATTCTGCTCTTTGCTTCTGTTTTATGAGTGAGTTCAACCAATTCACATTCACAATTATGATTATTAACTGTGTATTTCCTTCCATCCCATTTTCTTTTTTCCTCTCTCTTTTTATCCTGTCCTCCCACAAAAGTCTATCTACTACCGCCTTCAATCTGTCCTTTCCTTTATCATCCCCCTTTCTCTTATACACTTACCTCTCACTTCCCTATTGGTTAAGTTCTATTTCTATACAAAAGTGAGTGTATATATGTTCTTTCCTCTTTGTAGCAATTCCATTAAGAGTAAGGTTCAAGCATTGCTCCCTACCACTCTTGTTTTCCCCTGTACTGTAAAAGGTCTTCCTTGAGTATCTCTTTTATATGAGAAAATTTCCCCCATTCTACCCCTCCCTTCCCCCTTCTTCTAGCATATACCTCTTTTTTCACCATATTGGATTTTTTTTTTATTTTTGGAAATCATTCCCTGAAAATTAAGAGTGTAACAAATAGAACATAATGGTTCGATGATACAACAAAAAAATATTAAAACAAAGTCAAAAGACTGAGAAAATAGAAGAAAATGTAAATTATTAGAGCAAAACAACCAACCTGGAAAATAGATCGAAGAAAGACAATTTGCAAATGATTTGGCTACAAGAAAGCAATAATAATAATAATAAAAGCCTAGATGTTTTTAAGAGATAAAAAGAAAATTGCCTAGATCACTTAGAACCAGAGGATCCAAGTGGAAAGAGGGAGAATCCAGCAGTTACTTCCTGAGACTCCAAAATGAAAACATCATCTTCCAGATCAAGGAAAAACTGCAAGCAGCCAGAAAGAAAAAAAATTAAAGTACTGAAGAGCTCACACAAGATTTAGTAGCAATCCCATGACAGGAATAGAGAGCTTGGAATACAATTATTCTAATTATTGGAATACAATAATCCAGAAAGCAAAGGCTTACAACAGAGAATAAATTACCTGCCAAAACTGAGTATAATCCTCTAGGGAGATGGGGGAAGGAAGAGTTATGGATATTTAATGAGATAGAGGACTTCTGTACCTCTGTGATGAAAAGAACAGAGCTGCACAACAACTTTGAAGTCCTAACATAGGAGTCAAGAGAAACATAAAAAAGGTAAATAGGAATGAACAATTATAAAGGACTAAACAAGAATAAACTCTTTATATTCTAGTATGGGGAGGTGAGACATGTCCCTTTAGAAACCTATCATCATCATCATCAAGGATCAAAGAGAGTAATTAGGTAGAGGAACTAAGAGTGGTTCTGTTATATTTTGATGATCTTAATAGAATGGAAAGGGAATTAAAAGGAATACATGGGCAGGGGCAGAGAGAGAAAGGATGGGGAAAATTATTTCACATAATTGAAGTGTTCAAGACTATACAAACAAGGAGGAATGAGAGGGAGGAGTGGCTGACACTTGAACCTTACTCTCATTTGAACTGTTCAAAGGAGGGTATAGAAAACATGGTTGGGTGTAGGAACATATTTCTTTTTTTTTTAAGCAATCTGGGTTAAGTAACTTGCTCAAGGTTACACAGCCAGTTATTTCTGGGTGTGGTGCTGAGTATTTGAGGCTGGATTTGATACAGGTCATTCCGACACTGGAGCCGGTGCTCTTACTCACTGAGCCACCTGGCCGCCCCTAAAATGCATTTTTTTTTCTTTTTGCTTTTTTGGAGGGCATTTGGGGTTAAGTGACTTGCCCAAAGTCACACAGCTAGTCAGTGTGTCAAGTGTCTGAGGCCAGATTTGAACTCAGGTCCTCCTGACTCCAAGGCCAGTGCTCTATTCACTGTACCACCTAGCCACCCCCCGGGTGTAGGAACATATTTCATTCAGTAGGAAAGCAGAAGAAAAATGGGGAGATGAGGGACAGAGTAGATTAAAGGATCAATTAGTTCTAAGCACAAACCTCAAACTTGGAATAAACAAAACTATTTGTTGAATCTCTTTTTTGCAGTTACAGGGAACTGGAAACTGAGTGATACCCATTGTTTTGAGGCTGAATGAAATAGATATAGCCTATAAATGTAATGTAATATTACTGGTTCCCAAAAAACCTAGGGAGACTTACATGAACGAATGCAGAATGAAATAAGCAGAACCAAGAGAATGATTTATATAAAAACAATTTCAAAGACAACTTTGAAAGACTTAAGACCTCTGATTAATGCAATAACCAACTACAATTCCAGATGACTCACAATGGAACATATCACCCATCTCCTGATAGAGAAGTAATGGACTCAGAGTACATATGGAAAAGTATTTTTTGTACAGTCAGTGAAGGAATTTGTTTTGCTTGACCATCCATGGGATAGAGGATTTGACTTTTTGTTCTTTCTTAGGGGATGGGAAGTAGGAGAGAGAGAAGGAATATTTTCATTGATTAAAAAAATCAAATTTTACTTTAAAATAGCTGTTTTTTCTTGTTGCTGCTGATGTTATATCTAGAAATAAGGTTCTGTTAAGAAAACATCACTCTTCATTATAAATATCTCCAAAGTCATTGATGGTTGACTTTGGAGTAGATATTCTTCATTAGTTCTGAATGCTAAAGTGAGTTCACATTCCCTAAATATACACCTTGATAAAAGAGAAAGACCATTCAAAAGCTCATGGAAGGTGGGAGAGAGGAAGTAATTTTTGTGATATTAAGATTAAATGAGTAAGACCCACATGAAGTCAGTGTCACACCATGGATATGTGCTAATAGTGTCTCTTGTATGCTTTGGAACTTGGAATTATAAGCATTCCTTTCTAAAGACATGTATATTTTATTCCTTCAACTCCATCCTTACCTCTTTTAGCCTTTTAATCTGAATTATAATCTATTTAAGAAACATTTACTTAACGTACTATTATGTGAAAAAAGATAAACACATTCAATAAGATATAGTGCCTTCATTCATGGAGTTTACAGTCTAGTAAAGATATACATAACACTTGTTTGGATACTTCAATGAATACATGATCTCATTTAATGTGAATACAAATTACAAACTATCCATAAATTTTCATCATGTCTGATTCTCTCCCATATTGGTGTAAATTGATCATTGATCTACTATAAAAGACCTTGCCCTAGATTTATTTTTTTAACATTTTGTTAGTAGTATTTAGGTCATTGGTCTATTATTTATTTGTCCTAACTTCACAATAAACATAGTAGTATTACAAAATAGTACCTATATTGAAAATACCAAGGAAAACAAATTATTGTTTGGAGTTGGGAAAAAGTAAAGCACTAAATGAGGAAGACCAAAGATGGCTTCATAATGAATGCAGTAATTGAACTGGGATTATAATCAAACTAAAGTTGCTGTTTGTTTTTTTTTTCTCCATCTACTATTTAGAGGATATAGATCCCTTGGTGATAAATCCTTGCTATGATGGAAGCCATGCATGTGATATCACAGCTCGGTGTCTGGTGGGAACAGGACTAGCCTATTCATGTGAATGTGCAACTGGCTACCAAGGAGATGGAAGAAATTGTTTTGGTGAGGAATTATTTTTGAAAATTTGATTTAATTTTTGTCTTTTTGGAGGGGAGAAGGCAGGGCAATTGGGATTAAGTGACTTGCCCAAGGTTACACAGCTGGTAAGCTGGTTAAGTGTCTGAGGCTGTATTTGAACTAAGGTCCTCAGAACTCCAGGGCCAGTGCTCTGTTCACTGTGCCACCTAGCTGCCCCTTGGTGAGGGATTCTTTATCTGTTCATTTGGCTTTGTGTTTTGTAGATGCAAACATGATTTTTTCTTTGTATTTGCCTTTGCTCAACAAAAGGAACAATGCTGTGTGGTCCTGTATTGTTGATGCCAAGAACTATTCTTTTAAGGACAAAATACTCTGTGGAGAATATTTAAGTGAAAAGCTTTGGGAGATTATTTTTGGCTGGATACTGTGAAAATGGAACATCTGCTATTCATTGAGATTCTTGAATTATTTGAGTTTAAAGTGTTTTATTTTTGAAAACTGTTTTATGGATCTTTTAGACTGATCAACAAAAAGAGTTTTCAGTGTCTCTTAACATTCACGCAATTTTACGTCCATCTGTTACATTCCAACAGCTATAGTCTAAGTCCTATTCATTTTAAAAATTAAAATCTTTACATATGTGCTATGTATTTCTGACATGCTACACAGTATTCAAAAAATGTTAAAACTATAATGGAATTTCCAGTATAATGATAGTTGGGAAAGTAAAGGAGGATAGGAGAGAGAAATTCTTCATAAAACAAATTCAGATATTTAATTTATTTTTAAAATACATTTTTCTAATTATGTTCTTTTTGAAAAATTCACCCTTTCTAACTTTTATAAATAATTTCTCTTTCCTGAGATTATTCAATTCAATTTAAAATATTAATTAAATGCTAGGGATCCTCTTGATAAAATCACATTAAGGTTTAAACTATTTTTTAAATTTTAATTTAATTGAAAATTTTCTCACTTCCTTTTATTTAGATGTAAATGAATGTGCAACAGGTTCCCATGTATGTGGCCACAATTCTGTGTGTGTCAACTTGCCAGGGAGCTACCGGTGTGAGTGCCAGAGTGGTTATGGATTTGCAGAAGATACACGCACTTGTATTTGTAAGTCCATAATAATTTTTAAATTTTGCTTATTTTTGACCAAAAATAATGATTGACCTTGTTTTTTTTTTATTCTCTCTACCAGTTAACTCTATAGAGCTCTGCTGAATCCTCTGAAATACACTTGTGAAATTTACATTGAAATTATTGAAAATTGTGATTATGCTCCAATATTACAATTTTTCTAACTACATGCTTTAGAAACTGAATTATTGAAGGAAGACCATTTATCTAACCTGAAGTGTCAGTATTCCAGTCATCTGACACAACCATATTACCTGAATCTATAGTAACATCTTTGTAATAAGATAGTCACCTCAGTAGACCAACATTAAAAATCCCTCAAATGAAAATGGAGGCCATAACTTAAAAATATTGTCCCATTTATCTGTCTAAGGATCTTAGTTTGTTGTAGATATAACCTTGCTGTAGTTCCAAGAGAGAAGTTCCATTGAGGAAGAATAGTGTTAAAATAGAAACAAGTTCATTTCTAAAGTTCAAAACTTAACTTGTTTATGAAGTCAAATTACATTAGAGAAAATAAGAAGAGAAACATTTTGATCTAGTGACTTTGTGGGGCAATATTAATGTTATCAGAGTTTTGTGGCACAAGTGTAAAATATTCTTATTTTTAAGAATTAATTATATCTTAATTATGACTTTAATTAGACCTTAATTATGTCTGAAGACATAAGCTGAAGGTATCTAGGTGGTGAAGTAGATAGAGCACTAGCCTTGGAATGAGGAAGAAATGAATTCAAATTAGGCCTTAAACAGTTATTAACTGTGTGAACCTGGGGAAATCATTTAATTTCTATCTGCCTCAGTTTCTCCATCTGTAAAATAAGAATAACAATACTACCTATTTCTCAGAGTTTTGTGAGGATCAAATGAAAAAATATTCATAAAGTGCACAGTCCTGGCACATGGTAAGTACTTAATAAGTTATTGTTTCCTTTCCTCTTCTTCCCCTGAAAGTGAACTTTCACAGGCATTCAGAAAGGAGCATATAAGGATCTAAAATCAAAACACGGGCACCATATTTGATACAGTAATACTAGGATTATGCATCGTACTTTTTCTCTAGGAGTCAGAAATGCTTTATAGACTGATAAACTTGAATCAAGAAAAACTAATCTTCAGAATTAGACCCATAACTACCTAATGTAATTTGATATCCTTTTCTTTTCTTCTCTCAGTAATTGCTCTACCATCTAATCCTTGTGAAGAAGGCAGTCACACTTGTGCTCCTGTGCAAAGAGCCCAGTGTATTTACCATGGAGGCAGTTCTTACAGCTGTATTTGCCTTTCTGGTTATGTTGGAGATGGGCATGAGTGTACTGGTAAGAAAAATCACTATAAGAAAGTGATGTTTTGATTTTGTGCCTTTTTGTATACAAACTGTATTTGTAATGTCTAGATGATTTTTTTTGCTTGTACAAATTTTTGCCATAAACAGGGACCCCACTTTACTATGGTTTAAAAAAAAAAACAATCATAATTGCTATAAGCAGAATAGAAATGAAAATAAGGTTAGTTGGCCCAGACTGAGGTTTTTTTTTATTTAGCTGTTTGTACAACATAAAAGTTCTTGGTGCATGATGTTTAAAAGTTGTGTTTTACATTTTACATAGGCTTCATTTTTTTGGTTACCATTGGCAAGAGATGAATAAAACACAGACTCATTAAGTGTTCAGAAATTTATTCTCTAGATTATGGGCCATGTTTTGGGTCTATAAGTTATATATTTTTATTTTCTAGTTAAGACAGATAAATAGATATAGTTAAAGATACCGTGTTTCCCCGATAATAAGACACTGTCTTATTATTTTTTTCAGACAGAAAAACACCAGAGGGCTTATTTTCAGGGGAGGGCTTATTTTAATGAACATTGACAGCAATTTTAATAAACAGGTAAATGTGAACAAAAAAATGTACCTTTATTCAATAAGCAAATCACTTTGGAAGAACAGGATGATGCGCTCACTGCTGCAGCTCTGATTGGATGAAGCTCGGAGCGCGGTGTGCGTTTCATGGGGGGAAGGGGGGGGACGGTGCATACAGAGGGTACCGTAATGTAGTGTGTAGCTCAGGGGATCTCAATAGGGCTTATTTTCGGGGGAGGGCTTATTTTCGGGATAGGTCTTATTATCAGGGAAACACAGTAGGTCTGTTGCTTAGGGGTGAAATGAGGTGCAGTCCAGCACTGGCTGCACCAATGCAGGCCACACTCCAGCAAAACAGAGTGTTGGGGGATGGGGGAAGACCTGAATTATTGGTGGAGTGGCAAGTTCAGGAATTCTCAGCCCACAGAGAATAAGGGGATAAGACAACTGGTCAGAAGGAGATTGCAGGGATCCTTTTGCTGGCACTCAGGACACAATTCTGTTGCATTGCCCATACTCAGATCTGGCTTGCAGTCCTGGGATGAGGTGTAGCACTAGCACACCAGGGTGTGCAGCCATACTGAAGAACGGACCCTCATTACAGTTCCAAAGCTTTAAAAAACTGCTACAGGGGTAGCCAGGTAGCATAGTGAGTAAGAGCACTGGCCCCAGAGTCAGGATGACCTGGGATAGAATCTGGACTCAGACACTTAGCACCCACCCAGAAACATCTGGCTGTGTAACCTTGAGCAAGTTACTTAACCCCAGTTGCTTAGGGGTGGCCAGGTGGCTGAGTGAGTGAGTGCCGGCCCCAGAGTCAGGCGACCTGGGATTGAATCTGGGCTCAAATACTTAGCACCACATCCAGAAATAACTGGCCGTGTAACCTTGAGCAAGTTACTTAACCCCAATTGCTTTAAATTTAAGAAAAAAAAAACTGCTACAGACCAGAGCACAATCCAGGAAAGTAGTAATCATACCACCTTGGAAGTATTGAAAACTTATAGGTTCCCAGAATTATCTCTGAAAACAGCTATACAAAAAAACCTAAAGCTTAGGACATTGCACCAGCCACTCTCAGAGCAGAACCCCATATTAACACAAAGAGTAAAGAAATAGACTGGAAAAATGAGCAAAGAGCAGGAAAAGATCCTAACTATAGTAAGTTACTATGATAAAAATGAGGATGGAAATGCAAACTCAGAAGATAACAAAGTCAAAACTGTGGGGGCATCTAGGTGGCACAGTGAAAGGAGCACCAGCCCTGGAGTCAGGAGGACCTAAGTTCAAATCCAGCCTCAGACACTTAACACAAAAACTAGCCCTGTGACCTTGGGCAAGTCACTTAACCCCAATTGCCCTATCTTCCCCCCTCCGAAAAGCTATATACATATATATATATATATATATCACTTTCAATCATTATTGATTGGATGAAATGCAAATTTAAACAATTCAAAGATACCACCCCACACCTATCATATTAGGCAGTTAGACAGAAAAGGAAGACACTTAATAAATGTTGGATGATTGATTATAAGGAAGGTCTAAACCCAAATTGTGACAGTGACAGTGGAACAGAGGGGAGAAATTTAGAAGACAGGGTCAATAGAAATTGCAAAGCAATTCATAAGAGAAGGAAAGAGTTAAAAAGCTTTGCTCTAGTCTATCCTATAGGAATAGATTTAGCAATCTGTCTAACAATCTGATTTTTTCTTATTCATTGAATGTGTATACTTGAACATATCTGTAGTTTCCTCAATTGCTTCTCTGGGAGAATTTCTGTTCCTAAATCATATAAACAATTGCTATTTAGCACAGAATCTCAGAGTTAGAAGGAAACCAAGAAAACCAAGAAAAAAAAAAAAACAAGCACCTGGTCATTAATTCCCTTCACACATACCAGACAACTGTTCATTTAATCTTTGCATGAAGTCTTCCAGTAAGAACAAAGTTCTGGAAAGCACAAATCTGCCTCTCCACAACCTTTTATCCATTTTTCCCATGACCCATGACATAATTCCCTTCAGACTTTGAGTATAGCAACTAATAATAAGAGGAAAATAATTCACTGGAATCAGAATTCTTCACACTGTGAGCTGTAGGGACCCACAAGGCTAAAAATCAGCCACAAGAAATGTTTTTCAGAAGCAAAACAAACATATCTCTTGTCACAGAACATCCTACTTCCTGTCTTTGCCTTGGTACCAGAAAAATGTATTGGGAATACCATTAATTTCCTTCTCATTAACTGAAATCTGGATTTTATTATCTCAGCTTTTTAGGTCTAGAAATAATTATTTCCAGGGTTTGTGGGCATGTAACTAGTTAATGAAGGTTTGAAAGCTTTCTTACTTTATTTTGTTTTAAAATTTTTATTTATATATTGCTTTTATGACAACTTCATTTCCAAATATAGCTATCTCTCTTGCCTAAAGCGCCTTCTCTTGTAATGAAAATGAGAAGGGGCAGCCAGGTGGCTCAGCGAGTAAGAGCACCGACTTCAGTGTCGGGATGACCTGGATCAAATCCGGGCTCAGATACTCAGCACCACACCCAGAAATAACTGGCCGTGTAACCTTGAGCAAGTTACTTAACCCCGATTGCTTTAAAAAAAATAATAATGAAAATGAGAAAGAGAAGGGCTGGAGAGGGGGGAAGGGATAAAGAGAGAAAGAGAAACAAGCAATTCCACAAAATGACCCAACATATCCATTTTGAGATGCTTTTTGAGAAGGCTTATAATTCCAGGGGTTTCTCCCATTCAAGTAGTATCCCATTTTCATTAATTACCAATAATTATTGTATAATTTTATTATTTGAAGGGTTCTAAGAAATTGTAATGTATTGTCTTAGGAGGTAATGAATTCCCTATCATTTGGAGATATTAAAGTAAAGAATAGATGACTTTTTGCTTTTAGTGTTGATATTCTTTTTTTTGCTTTTTTTTTGGGGGGGCAATTGGGGTTAAGTGACTTGACCAAAGTCACATGGCTAGTAAGTGTGTCAAGTGTCTGAGGCCAGATTTGAACTCAGGTCCTCCTGACTCCAGGGCTCTATTCACTGCACCACCTAGCCTCCTTTAGTGTTGATATTCTTGTTAAAATACTCAGTTAGACTAGGGATGACATCTGAGATTGCTTATAGCTCTCATAATTCTATAATTCTGGGTTAATAATCAAGAAAGAAGGGGCGGTTAGGTGATGCAGTGAATAGAGCACCAGCCCTGGAGTCAGGAGGACCTGGGTTCGGATCTGGCCTTAGACACTTAACACAAAAAATAGCCGTGTGACCTTGGGCAAGTCACTTAACCCCAAATGCACACCAAAAAGCAAAAAAAATTAATAATCAAGAAAGAATATTTTTTTCAATTCTTGTTCTAAGTTTTTTTCTGAGATATGGTACTGTATTTTCCCGACTTAGTAAATAGAATAGAGCTTATCTTAGATCCTGTAGTACATCATAATCAGCATTATAAACATAATTGATTTAGAAGGTATAGGAAGTTGGTTTGTACCAGTAACTGAAAGATATTTTGTTAATGCTACTGTATGAAAAATCAAATAAGAACTTGTTTGTTTTTTGCCTCTTTCTCCCCATTTGCTTCAACAATTCAATTCAACATATATTTGTTAAACTCCTACTGTACGCAAAGCATTATGTTAAACACTGAATGATGAAGCAAAGTTTAGATAAAACATGATCCCTGCCCTCATAGAGTTTATAATCTAATAGGGAAATGGCACTACTACATATATAGTATTATAAGATAAATGCATTAGAGAGGTATGAAATAAAATGCTATATGATGTCTTAAGAGGAAAGGGTATCAAATACAGAGAGAATCAGGGAAGAAGGAAATAGAATTTAAGATGAACTTTGAAGGATGAACAGACAAAAAAAGGGCTGAGAACAGTTGACATTTCAAGTGTAGGGAACAGTGTGAGCAAAAGAAGAGAATGTCTTGGGGGGGAAGTCAGAGAAAGATCCAGTTTCCTGGAGGCTAGAATTAATTAAAATAAATAATATGAAATAGGGTTGGAAAGTTAGGGAGATGTTAGATTGTAAAGGGTGTTAAATGCCAGGGAGAGGACTTTTGTCTTTATTCTATAAGCAACAAGAAGGTAAAAAAAGATTTTTAACACATGAATTTAGGACTAAATGTTTTCTCATATTTTCCTAACTTCTTAAGCTTCTCCAAAATAGGAACTGTGTGAAATAGATAAAGAAATTTCAGCTATCTTCATAGTCTAAGACACCAATATCCATAATGAACTAACCACAGAGAAGGCTTCTCACTCAGCAGCCCCTGACCCACCTGCTATCACACTCTGGTAGTTCTGCAGAAACCAGATCCAAGGCTTGCAATAAAATTCAGTTCTGCCCACTCCCCATTCTCATGCCATGGAAAGGAGGAAGCTTGCTCTAGATTTGACAACAGTGCTACAAGCACCCCATGTTACAAAAGAGGTCAGCTAGAGAACTGAGGAGTTAAGGGACATGGGGCAAGGTTTTGATTGTATGGCTGTGTGTGTGTGTATGTGTGTGTGTATTCATTAGGCTATTAGCAAAATGGCCTAATCCATTAGCAAAAAGGACTGTCATCAAGATGGAGAGACTTCTGTGCTCCAGAAGCCACTTGAGGAAGAGACCAAGGCTGATGAAAAGTGAATTCCCTATCATAGGAAAAGTCTGAGGACATCTAGGCGTGGAGCCAAGATGGCAGAGTAGAGGAAGCAGCTGAACTTACCCAACATTCCCATACAAGCAATTTTAAGATAATGTCTCAAATTGGAAAAGCCGACAAAACGTCAGGGAGAGACATTTTTCTAGCCTAACGGAACTTAGGAAGTCAGAAGGTGACACTGGGGTGGGGGTTGGCTTAGACCACATATAGCAGCAGCAAGAGAAGCTGTGGGCCTTGGAAGTGGCAGCAGCTTTGGGTATTCTAAAATTAGAGATGGTAAGGGGGCTAGGCAGCTGGTTAGAAAGAGACTACAGAGGACCCCTGTGCTACTACTGGCTGTTTGGAATTTGGCAGCTCCATGGCCTACCTCTATTTCTGGGCCACACTTCCAGGGCAAAAAAGATCACTTGCTGTTTCAAGGGAGCAGGGGCCCAGAGGAGCAGCTTTGTTTTAATAGCAGGAGCAGGGGCCCTGTAGAGCAGTACCACTTAGGGTTCTGAAGGAGCAGTAACCATACCTGTCCCTGAATCACACCACCTTAGAAGCACCAAAAACTTCAAAATCTCTAGGCTAGCTCTGAAAACAGCAGTGTAAAAAAGCAGAAACTTAATATAAAGTGCAAAGTCAAGAAACAGTCTGGAAAAATGAGCAAATGGCATACATCCAAATTTTTAAAGGAAAATTTAAATGAGTTGCAGGACAAAATAGGTAGTAAAACTGTACTAATGGGGACTTCATTTTACCCTCCTACCAGAGTTAGATAAATTGAACCATAAAATAAATAAAAAAGACATTAAGGAGATGAAAATAAATTTATTTTTCTTTAGTACTTTTTTGCTCCCCAGTTACATATGAAAACAAATTTTTAACGTTCATTTTTTAAAATCTTGAGTTCCAAATTCTCCCCCTTCCTCGCTCCCAAATCTTCCCTCATTGAGAAGGCAAGAAATTCAATATAGGTTATAAATATATATATATGCATATATATATGTAGTCTTGCAAAACATAACCATAATAGTCATGTTGTAAAAGAAGACAGACCAAAACCTCAAGAAAAATGAAGTAAAAAAAAAGTATGTTTCAGTCTGTATTCAGACACCATCAGTTCTTTCTCTGGCGATGGATACCATTTTTCATCATAAGTCCTGAAGAGTTGTGTTGGATAGTTGTGTTGCTGAGAATAGCTGCCATTCCTGACTAATCATCTTACAATATTGCTGTTACTTTGCACACAAAACATTTCACTTTGTATCAGCCCATGCAAGTCTTTCCAGGATTTTCTGAGAGCATCCTGCTAATAATTTCTTATATCACAATAGTATTCCATCATAATTACATACCACAGTTTGTTCAGCAACTCGCGAATTGATGGACATCCCCTCAGTTTCTAATTCTTTGCTCCCAGAAAAGAGCTGCTATAAACAGTTTTGTATGTATAGGTCCCTTTTCTTTTTGTTTTGGGTTTTTTTTTGTTATCTCTTTTGGGATACAGACCTAGTAAGGGTCAAAGGGGATGCATGGTTTCATAGCCCTTTGGGCATAGTTCCAAATTGCTCTATAGAATGCTTGAATCAGTTTACAACTCCACAAACAGTGTCTTAATGTTTCATTTTCCCCAAATCCCCTCCAACATTTGTCATTTACCTTTTTTATCCTATTAGTCAATCTGATAGGTATGAGGTACTACCTCAGAATTGTTTCAATTTGCATTTCTCCAATCAATAGTGAATTAGAGTATTTGTTTCATATGGCCATAGATAGCTTTACTTCATCTGAAAACATATCTTTTGATCATTTATCAGTTGGGGGATGGCTCTTACTTTCATAAATTTGACTCAGTTATTTATACATTTGAAAAATGAGGCCTTTAGGGATGGCTAGGTGTCGCAGTGAATAGAGCACCGGTCCTGGAGTCAGGAGGACCTGAGTTCAAATCCGGCCTCAGACACTTAACACAAAAACTAGCTGTGTGACCTTGGGCAAGTCACTCAACCCCAATTGCCCTCCAAAAAGCAAATAAAAAAAAAAAAGAAATGAGGCCTTCATCAGAGAAATCTGCTTCAAAATTTTTTCACACTTACTGTTGCTAAATGTATTTACCTCCATCCTATTCCTCCACCCCCCCCAGCTCATTCTACACTCCCTCCTTTCACCCTTTCCCTCCTCAAAAAAGTTTTGCTTCTGACTGCCCCCTCCCTCAATCTGCCCTCCCTTCTATCACCACTTCCTTTTCTTATCTCCTCCCACTGTTACTTTCATGTAGGGTAAGATAGATTTCTATACCCAATTGAGTGTGTATGGCATTCTCTCTTCAAGCCAGTTCTGAGGAGAGTAAGATTCATTCACTCTCCCTCACCTCCCCCCCACTACTTTTACCCTCCACTGTACAAACTTTTTCTTGCTTCCTTTATGTGAGATAATTTACCCCATTCTATCTCCCACTTTATCTTTCTCCCAGTATATTTCTCTCTCATCCCTTAAATTTATTTTTTTAGATATTATCCCTTCATATTCAAATCACACCTGTGCCCTCCATCTATATATTATATATATATATAGTATATAATATATATATTATACTTCTATATATACTCCTTCCAATTGTCCTAATAATGAGAAAGGTCTTATGAGTTACAAACATCATCTTCCCTTGTAAGAATGTACACAGTTTAACCTTATGATTTCCCTTTTCTGTTTCCCTTTTTATACTTTTCTTGAGTCTTATTTCAAAACCAAATTTCCCATTCAACTCTGGTCTTTTTGTCAAGAATGCTTGAAAGTGCTCTATCTCATTGAATATCCCATTTTGCCCCCCTGAAGGATTATACTTAATTTTACTGGGTAGGTGATTCTTGATTGTAATCCTAGCTCCTTTGTCCTCCAGAATATCATATTCCAAGCCCTCAGATCCTTTAAGCTGCTAAATCTTGTGTTATGCTGACTGTGACTCCATCATACTTGAACTGTTTCTTTCTGGCTGCTTGCAATATTTTCTCTTTGATCTGGGTGCTTTGGAATTTGGCTATAATATTGCTGGAAATTTTCATTTTGGGATCTCTTTCAGGAGGTAATCAGTGTGTTCTTTCAATTTCTATTTTACCCACTGATTCTAGAATATCATGACAGTTTTCCTTGATAATTTCTTGAAAGATGATGTCTAGGCTCTTTCTTTGATCATGACTTTCAGGTAGTCCAATAATTTTTAAATGATGTCTCCTGGGTCTATTTTCCATGCCAGTTGTTTTTCCAGTGAGATATTGTACATTTTCTTCTATTTTTTTTCATTCTTTTGGTTTTATTTGGTTGTTTCTTTATTTCTCATAAAGTGATTAGCTTCCATTTGCTCCATTCTAATTTTTAAAGGATTATTTTCTTCACTGAACTTCTGGACCTCCTTTTCCATTTGGCAAATTTGGCTTCTTAAAGCATTCTTCACCTCATTGCCTTTTTGGACCTCTTTTGACATTTGTCCTAGTCTATATTTTCTTCAGTATTTTTTATGTCTCCTTTACCGAGCTCTTGACTCCTTTTTCATTATTTTCTTGTATCACTCTCATTTCTCTTCCAAATTTTTCCTCTACCTCTCTTACTTGATCTTCAGAATCCTTTTTGAGCTCGTCCATGGCCTCAGACCAATTCATATTTTTCTTGGAGGCTTTGGATGTTGGAGCTTTGATTTTGTTATCTTCTTCTGAGTATTTTGATCTTCCTTGTCACAATAGTCACTTTCTGTAATTAGATATTTTTCTATTTTTTTGTTCATTTTTCCAGTCTGTTACTTGACTTTTAACTACTTTGTTAAATTAGGACTCTGCTTTGAAGGTGAAGGGTGCACTGTCCCAAGCTTCAAGGGTTTTGTGCAGTTGTCTTCAGAGATACTTCAAGGGACCTATCAGTTTTCAGTTCTTCCAAGGCATTATTATCTAAGGAGTGGTGTTTACTACTGCTCTGCTCTTTGAGTGACCACAAGCACTCTTTTCTACCCTGGAACTGTGTCAATGGTCTCTGCTGCCCTACTGCCACAAGCTGTGGTGTTCCAGCATTCATCCATACCCCAGGACTGCCACCCAGATCTGAGTATGGCCAAAGCAACAGAGTCCTGCCTTGGTGCTAGCAAAAAGACTCCTGTTATCTCCCTCTGACCGGTTGTTTTCCCCCTTATCAGTTTGTGGCCTGACATCTCCAGAAGCAGCTGCTGCTGCTGCTGCTGCTGCTGATTCAGTAACTCCAAAGGCTTGCTCCTAGTTTGCTGGGGCTATGCACTGGATTGTACTCCTCTATCACCCTGTTGCAACAGATCTTTCATGCCAACCTTCCAAGTTGTTTTGGGTTGGGAATTTGTTTCACTCCATCGTTTTGTGGGTTCTGCTGCTCTAGAATTTGTTTAGAGTAATTTTTAAAATGTATTTGGAGTATTTTAGGGGAGAGCTCAGGTGAGTCCCTGCCTTTACTTCACCATCTTGGCTCTGCTCCTAATGAAAAGAATTTTTTTAAAAGTTAGATAAGATATACCTCTGTAGAAAATTTTATAGGAATAGAAAAGACTATACCTTTTTCTCAGCTGTACATAGCACCTTCACCAAAATTGACCATATTAGGGCATAAAAGCCTAACAATAAAATGCAGAAAAACAGAAATCTTACATGTATCCTTTTTAGACAATAAAAGACTATGGAAGCATAGGTTAAAAAGTAATTGGTAATTGATAAACTAATCCTGAAGAATAAGTGAATCAAAAAAACAAATCATAGAAACAATAAATAACATCAAAGATAATGACAATGAGAGAACATACTAAAATTTATGAGAAACAGAATAAAAAAAAGAAAGAGTGGATCAATGAATTAGGCGTGCAAGTAAAACAAATTGTAAAAACCGATTTAAAATCCCTAATTAAACAGCAAAATAGAAATCCTAAAAATCAAAAGAGAGATTAACAAAATTGAAAGTTTAAAAAATTGAACTAATAAAAATATGAGAGCTGGTTCTATGAAAAAATAATAACAAAGTAAATAAACCATTGGTTAATTTGATTTTTGAAAAAGAAAGAAGAAAACTGTATTACTAATATCAAAAATGAAAAGGGTGAATGCATCACCAATGAAGATAAAATTGAAGAAGTTATTATGAGTAGTTGGCCCAGTTGTATGCAAACAAATCTGACAATGTAAGTGAAATGGATATTTACAAAATTATAAATTGCCCAAAATAAGAGAAGAGAAAATAGAATACTTAAATAAACTTGTCTTAGAAAAATAAATTGAACAAGAATAAATGAGCTGAAGACAAATTTCCCAGGACCAGATGGGTGTACAAGTGATTCTGTCACTGCAAAGGTCTGCTCCTGGTTGGCTGTGACCATGGCTGTGCACTGAACTGTGCTCCTCTGTCAAGTATTTAAGGAACAATTAATCCCAGTATTTTATACACTCTTTGGAAAAATAGGCAAAGGAATCTTACCAAATTTCCTTTATGATACAAAGATGCCTTTGATAGCTAAACCAGTGAAACCAAAAAAGAGGAAGAAAACTACTGTCCAGTTTCTCTAATGAATATTGTTTTCAATTTTTTTTAAACATTTTTATTTAAAGTTTTGAGGTCCAAATTCTCTTTCCCTCCCTGCTGTCCCTACCCCTTGCCTGAGAAGGTAAGCAATCAAGTATAGGGTATACATGTGTAATTGTGTAATTATTAATTTTGTACAAGAAGACTTGAATAAAGGAAAAAAAATGAAAGAAAGGTGAAAAATGTCGTGTCTGCTTCCAAAAAATATCAGCTCTTTCTCTGGAAGTGGATAGTATGCTTCATCATTAATTAGTCTTTTGGGATTGTCTTGGATCATTGTATTGTTGAGAATAGTTAGAAGCATTCAGAGTTCTTCATTGAATAATATTGCTGTTACTTTTTACAACATTCTTCTGGATGTGTTACACTATGCCTCAGTTCATGTAAGTCTTTCCAGGTTTTTCTGAAATCAGCCTGTTTATCATTTTCATAGCACAATAATATTCCCTTACAATCATATACCACAGCTTAATTAGTCATTCCCCAGTTCCCTTCAATTTCTAATTCTTAGCCACAAAAAGAACCGCTATAAATATTTTTGTATAATTAGGTCCTTTTCCCTTTTTCTTGGATGTCTTTGGGATATAGACCTAGCAGTGGTATTGCTGGATCTAAGAATGGTTGGAGCAGTTCACAACACCACCAACAGTGCAATCTGGTCCTCATAACTGTAGTGTCCTCATAGTTCTGACCTCGGCTAACCTCTGATTTCTTATGAGTTAAAATTTCTTATATAGCATGTTACAATTTTTCTGACTCTAGGAACTACCTTAAAATAGTTCCTGCCAGTTACTTTAGAATCTTTAAAAAATCATGTTTCTTAAGGAACTCTGAAATTAATGGTTGCATGAGGTGCAGTGGGTAGAATAAGTGGATAGAGTAAGGGCCTGTAGTCCAGAAGACCTAAAAAATCCAGCTTCAGACATTTCCAGCTATGGGACCCTGGGCAAGTCGCTTAACTTTTCTCTGTCTCAGTTTCCTCAACTGTAAAATGGGGATAATTACAGCACCTATCTTGGAGGCTTGTTGTAAGGATCAAATAAAATAATATTTGTGAAGCACTTAGCACACACAGTGCCTGTCACATAGGAGGTGCTGTATAATAGCTTATTTGCTTCCCTCCCAAACCAGGTCCATATACATTGTGGTACTACTTAAGTGACCTTGGGCAAAAAACTGGGCCACACTTTCCCCAACTATAAGATAAAGTAGTTGAAGATGGTCTCTAAGGTCCTTTCCAGTACTAGAATGATCATGCAAACAATGTACAATGAAGTGATGATTTTCTTTTCCTTTTCTCTTTGCTCCTTCCCATTTCTGATATCTATAGATATTGACGAATGTATAGAAGAAAGATGTCACCCTGCTGCTGTCTGCCATAATACCCCTGGCTCCTTCTCTTGTCACTGCCAACCTGGCTATAATGGAGATGGATTTCATTGTTCTCCTGGTAAGACATCAGGGACTAGAGGAGCTTTGAAGTATTAAGCTTACATGATGTTAAGCTTTGTTTGATTAAGCTACATGATTAAGCTACATGATGATAAGCTTTTATGATGTTATAGACACTTTCAATTAATAAAGACCTGATGCCTTACATTGAGGATTACACAAACCCTCAGATTCTTTACAAATGTTGTTCTATTGAATTGAAATAGTATATATTCTATTACTATAATTTTTTTATTTTATAGACTGCTTCCTTTATCCTCCTCAAATTAACTTATAATTTAGCTACACTATCAAAAAAATCTTTAGTGACATTACATTTAATATGCCATATTATATATCATGTAAGCAAGCAACTTGTCATCAACAAGCATTTACTGTATGTCAGCTATGTTCCAGGTACTGTCTAAGGATACAAAGAAATATGAAACCATTTATGCCCTCAAGGAGCTTATATTCTATCAGGGTAAACTACATATACATGTCTCTATAAAAAATACAAGCTAATTTGGAGGATAAGATACTGGCATCTGGATTCACCAGGAAGGGCTTTTTGTAAATGGCAGCATTTGTGCTGATTTTAAAAGGGAACTAGGGGTTCTAAGAGGCCTAAGTGAATGAGGACTGCATTCTAGGAAGGGACATAGCCAGTGTAAAGACTTCCTGTTGTATGTGAGGAAGAGTAAGAAATCAATCAAACTTTTTTTAAGCACTTTATGTGCCAGACACTTTGCTAAGTTGTAGGGATACAAAAAGGGACAAAAGACAGATATTACCCTCTAGGAACTCACAATCTAATGAGAAACAATAAGCAAATACATATGTATAAACAAAGTATATACAGCATAAATAGTAGAGCAGAGAAAGACTTGAGGCAGGCTAATTCAATAGTTTAGGTGTGAGATGATGAGGGCTTGCCCCACAGTGGTGACACTGTGAGAGGAAAGAAAGGGGCATATTTAGGATTAGTTGCAAAGGTGAAATCAACAGGCATTGGCAACAGATTGGATTTGGATGGGGATGGGGAGTGGAGAGACAGTGAGGGGTCAAAGACAACACCTAGCTTTAGAACCTGATGGACTGGGGGGATGGTACTATCCTAGACAACAAGTTAGGGATTAGAGAATTTAGAAGAAATTAAGGTTTATGGAAAGAGATGAGTTTGGTTTTGAACATATTGACTCTAAAATGTTTACTAGTCATCTATAGTTCAAAAGGTAGTTGGAGATGCAAGATCAGTAGAGAAGTTGGGGCATGGTAGGTAGCATATTGTCATCACATTGGTAACTAAGAGATCATTTGTAACTTTGGAGAGAGCAGTTTTCAGTGGAATGATAAGGTCAGAAACTGGGTTATGAAAGGTTCAGAAGAGAGTGAGAGGAAAGAAACTAGAGACATATGTTATAGATGGCCATTTCAAAGAGGTTAGCCACAAAGGACACAAGAGATATAGGATGATTGTAAGTGGGAATGGAAGGATCAAATGAGTATTGCACGCTTATATGTAGTAAGGAGTGAGTCAGTAGACAAGGAGAGACTGAAAAAAAGTGTTAGACCAGCAATACCACTACTAGGCCTGTATCCCAAAGAGATAATTTAAAAAGGGAAAAGGACCCACATGTACAAAAATCTTTAAAGCAATTCTTTGTGGTGGCCAAAAACTGGAAATTGAGTAGATGTCCATCAACTGGGAAATGAATGAACAAGTTGTAGTATACAAATGTAATGGAATACTATTGTTCTATAAGAAATGGTGAGCAGGCAGATATCAGAAAAAGCTAGAAAGACTTGCATGAACTGATACTGAGTGAAGTGAGTAGAACTAGGAGAGTATTGTACACAGTAACAGCAACATTGTGCAATGACCAGTTGTGTTAGACTTAGCTCTTCTCAGCAATATAATGATTTATGACAATTTCAGAAGGGTCTTGATGGAAAATGCTGTCCAGAAAAAGAACTATAGAGTCTGAATGCATATGGAAGCATACTATACTGTTGTTTTTGTTTTTTGTTTTTTTTCTTTCTTGTAATTTTTCACCTTTTGTTCTGATTCTTCTTTCATAACATGACTAATGTAGGAAATATGTTTATAATATGATTGTACATGGATAGCCTATATCAGATTTCATGCCATCTTGGGGGAGGGGAGGGAATTTTAGGATGCAAAATATTATAAGAATAAATGTTGAAAACTAATAATTAAAATTAAATTTTAAAAAAGAAAAGGAGTGATAGAGCAGGGATGGCAGAGGAAGCAGTCTTTTGGAGGAGAAGAGATGGAAAAGGATTAATTAAGCAGGTAAAGAGGTTTGACTTAATAAGGAGTAAAGCCACTTTATCATATGACACAGGGGTGAAGCAAGAAATAGTGGCAGATGGCAATATGAATATGAGATAAGCAATAGGGAAGAAAAGAGGATTCACAGGAAATGGCCTCAATTTGGTTGTTTTTTTTTTTTACTTTTTTCTCTTAAATCAGAAGCAAGTTTCTTATCAGAGAAGCTGGCATAAGGGGGAGGCATGGGAGATTTGAAGAGGGATAACAGTGTTTTGAACAGAAGTTGTAGAAAGTGAGATAATTAGTTGAGAAGGCACAAATGGTGGGATTGCTTAGCAGAAGTGAGTTCCCTATTGAGGCTGTGTAACATAAATTTGTAATGGTTGGGTAATTTTTCATCACTATCGTTCAGCAGCATATATATAGGAATGAAGGTAGTAAGTGGTGGAAGTAATCCAAGTCTGAAGTTTAGCAGGGAATAATTGGTGAAATGATAAGGGGCCTAAGAATACAAAAGAAGAGAACAAGGTACAGTTGAATAAATGCTTGTTGACTGACTTATATGAAACAACCGCTTTAGTTCAGATAAGAGGTCATGATGGTATGAACTAGTGGGATGGTTATGTGAGTGGAGAGAAGGGTACAGACATGAGAGATGCTATTGTAGTGGAACCAAAAATATTCAGTAACTAGATATTTGTGGTGAATGAAGCTGAGTTCAGTATAACTCCATGATTACAAACCTGTATGACTACAAGAATTGTGTAACCCTTAAAAGAAATAGAGGAAATATGAAAAGGATCAGGTTTTGGGGAAAATACAATGTATTCTGTTTTGGACTTTTTGAGTTAAGATGCCTGAGTTAAGAACACCCAGATGGAAATGTTCAACAATAAGTTGGTGGTTGGGGCGGCCAGGTAGCACAGCAAGTAAGAGCACCGGCTCCAGTGTTGGGATGACCTGGGGATCGAATCCCGGACTCAGATACTTAGCACCCACTCAGAAACACCTGGCCGTGTAACCTTGAGCAAGTTACTTAACACCAATTGCTTAAAAAAAAAAACCAATAAGTTGGTGGTGAATAGATGTAAGACTCATCTTCACAATAATGATAATTGAATCCATGGAAGCTGATGCAATCAGCAAGATGATGTGTTGATAGAGAAGAAAAAATAAAGGCAAGTGTTAAGAAGAAGGAATATGTGAATTATGATCCAGGAAAGGAAACCAAGTATTCACCATGAAAATTACACACTGAACTCAGACTCCTGTATCATTTTTTTCAGTCAACAAACATATATTATTTATTTATGTTCCAAACAGTGTCCCTTTTTGTTGTTGTTTGATAGGTTTTGGTTTTATTCCTACTTCATGGGAGGTCTCTTGTAATAAAGTAAATATTTGCCTGTCAAATTAATAATATAGTGATCCCATCTGAGGTGCATGCAATATTTCACATCTGTAGCACCCTCCCATCTCTCTATTTTAAAAAATTAACAGAAATCTGTTTTCTCTCCTCATTCCCCATGCCACTGGGAAAAAAAGAAAAACAAATTTATTTTAACAAATATGCATAGTCATTCAAAAAGTTACCTTAATGGTTTTTATAAATATGTATGTATACATGTACATCTAAATATGTAATACATTTATCATATGTATTGTGTGTCATATGTATATAAATATATTGTGTGTATATGTTTCTTTTTCCTTTCTTTTCATTATATCTTTTAAGATTTTTGACATTTTTCCTACATATTTTATTAACTTTTTTTTTTGCTTAAGTGTCTGAGGCCAAATTTGAACTGAGGTCTTCCTGACTCCAGGGCTGGTGCTCTATTCACTGCACCACCTATCCACCCCATATTTTATTAACTTTGTAGTATAAAGTAATATAGTAAAATTAAAATTAAGTAATATAGTAAAAATTAATGAACAATACATGTGTTTTCCCCAGTTATAACACTGCTAGTCCTATGATCAAAAGAGATCAAAGAAAGGGAAAAAAAGTCCTTTAGCCTTGGCATATGAATATGATGAAATATTATTATGTTATAAGAAATGAGGAAATAGATTTCAGAAAGAAGTAGAAAGACTTGTATGAACTGATGCAGAGGGAAAGAAACCGATATAAGAAGAATAATTTAGAATATAAAGTCAGTACTACAAAAATTAACAATTTGGAGAATTTTTAATAAACTGATGAATAATACAGTTAGAAGAACCCAAGAACCTACAAAACCATGAAAACAAAACAATTTCAAAAGCTGTAAAAACTTTGATTAATGCAATGTCTATCCATGATTACCATGAGTACCAATGATGAACGATGTTATCCATTACGGAGAGGTGATGGATTCAGTGGGCAGAATAATACATACATACTCACATATGCAGGGGGAGCTAGGTGGCGAAATGGATAAAGGGCTCAGCCTAGAGGCATCCTTAACTCATCTCCCTGAGTTCAAATCTGGCCTCAGACACTAGCTATGTGACCCTGAGCAAGTCACCAACCCTGTTTGCCTCAGTTTCCTCATCTATAAAATGAGTGGGAGAAGGAAATGGCAAAACCATTCTAGTATCTTTACCAAGAAAATCCCAAATGGGCCATGAAGAGTCTAAAAAACTGGGGAAAAAAGCTGAACCAACATACTTATGTATGTAAACATATATAATATAGATACATCTATAAAAACATTTGCATATGTAAAATGTGTATTATGTATATGTATATCATATACATCATATGTAAAACCCCACTCCTCATCCTATTACCCAATTCCTCATTCCCATTCCTGTCAATTCTTCCACTCTAATCAGCCCTTCCACAGTGCCCTCTTTAAAATACCTGTTTCATAGGAAGCAGACTTCTCTTCATCTTAAATATATTCCTTCTCTACTCCCTCCATCTACTAGTTCTTTTTTCTCTTTATTTTTTAGTTTACATCATTCATTTCCACAAAATTTTGAGTTACAAATTTTATCCCCATTTTTCCCCCACTCACCACCCCAAAACAGCAATCCCACTGAATATACCATCTCCCAATCTGCTTTTTCCCATATCTTCCCCCATTCCCCCCTCCGACTTTCTAGTAGGGCACAGTGCCAGTATATCTTTTTTCCCAGTTACATGTAAAATAATAATAACATATATATATATATATATATATTAAACATTTGATTTTAAAACTTTGAATTCCAGAATCTTTCCCTTCTTCCCTTGTCACCCACCCTTACTGGGAAGATAAGCAATTCCATATAGGTTGTACATGTGTAGCTATGCAAAACATTTCCATAGTGGATATGTTGTGAAAAACTGACTATATTTCCCTCCATCCTATCCCACCCTCAACTTGTTCTATTCTCTACTTTGATCCTGTCCCTTTTGGATGGGTGCTTCCAAATTCCTTTCCCCTCGCCCCTGGCCTGCCCTCTATTCCATCATCCCCCCTTTTGTCCCCATCCCCCCTACTCTCTTGTAGGGGTAGATACTATTTAGTGTGCATGTCATTTCTTTCCTAAGCCAAATTCAATGAGAATAAGGTTGACTCATTCCCTTTTGCCTTCCTGTTCTTCCCCTCTATTGTAAAAGTTTTTCCTTTCCTCTTCTATATGAGATAGTTTACCCCATTCTGTCTCTCCCCATCTCCTCTCATTATATTCCTTTCTCACCTCCTACTTTCACCTTTTAAGTATCATACTTTCCTATTCAACTGGTCCTGTGCCCTCTGTCTATGTATACTTGTACACATATATACGTACACTCACATATGTATTCATATGCCCATATACCATCCCTTCAACTATTCTCATACTGAGAAAAGTTTCATAAGTTACAATTACCATTTTTCCATGTAGGAATATAAATAGTTCAACTTTGGTAAGTTCTTTATGATTTCTTTTCCCTGTTTACCTTCTCATGCTTCTCTTGCTTCTTGTATCTGAGTGTGAAATTTTCTATTCAACTCTGTTTTTTTTATCAAGAATGCTTGAAAGTTCTCTATTTCACTGAATGACCATATTTTCCCCTGAAACACAATACTCAGTTTTGCTGGGTAGGTGATTTTTGGTTTTAATTCCAGCTCCTTTGACCTCCAGAATATCATATGCCAAGCCCTTTGATCCCTCAGTGAAGAAGCTGCTAGATCCTGTGTTATCCTGATTGTGTTTCCACAATATTCAAATTCTGTCTTCCTGGCTGCTTGTAATATTTTTTGCTTTATCTGGGCAATCCAGAACTTGGCTATGATATTCCTAGGAGTTTTTTGTGGGATCTTTTTCAGGAGATGATCAGTGGATTCTTTCAACCTGTATTTTGCCCTCTGGTTCTAAAACATCAGTGCAATCTTCCTTGAGAATTTCTTAAGGGATGATTTCTAGGTTCTTTTTTTGATCATGGCTTTCAGGTAGTCCAGTAATTTTTAAATTATCTCTCCTGGATCTGTTTTTCACATCAGTGGTTTTTCCCATGAGATATTTCACATTACCTTCTATTTTTTTCATTTGTTTGAATCTGTTTAGTAGCATCTTGATTTCTCATGAAGTCACTAGCTTCCATTTGCTCCAATCTAATTCTGAAGGAATGATTTTCTTCAGTGAGCTTTTGAAATTCTTTTTCCATCTGGCAATTTGACTTTTTAAGGCATTCTTCTCCTCATTGCCTTTTGAGCCTCTTTTGGCATTTGAGTTAGTCTATTTTTTAAGGTATTATTTTCTTCAGTCAGATTGTTGACTCTCATTTCATAATTTTCTTGCATCGTTCTGATTTGTCTTCCCAATTTTTCCTCCACTTCTCTTATTTGCTTTTCAAAATCCTTCTTAAGGTCCTCTATGGCCTGTAACTAGCTCATATTTTTCTTGAAAGCTTTTGGTGCAGGAGTTCTGACTTTTCTGTCTTCCTCCTGTTCCATGCTTTGATCCTTTTTGTCCCCCAAATAGGAGTCTTAATCCAAAATATTGGATTACTCTGTTTGCTTTGCTTCCTCTGCTTGCTCATATTGCCACTCAATTACTTGACTTTTGAGTTTTTTGCCACAGTAGAACTCTGCTACCAGAAAGGGGAGCTTTGTCCCCAATCACTGGGGTTTTCACAGCTGCTGGAGCTATTAGTTCAGTGCCCTCTCTGAAGCCTCCACTGGCTCTGGCAAGCTGGACACACACCCCAGGACCTCCACCCTAGACTGCAATCCAGATCCAAGCAGGTTAAAGCAAGAGCATTTACCCCTCAGACTGGTCGCTTGGTCCCCCTACAATCTGCAGGCCAGGAGCTCTGAAGTAGTCACATTGCGGCAGCTGCACAGCCTCGGAGTCTCAGCTGCTTCTCCCTCCAGGGTGTGAAGGCCAGACCCCACTCCCAAACTCCCTGTTCCCAAAGTCCACACTGCACTGAACTCTCACTTTGTCCTTAGCATCTATGGGTTGATAATTTTGGAAGCTGCCACAGCTTCTGGTGATCCAGCTGGGGCTGGTCGGGGCTGCCCTGAGGCTAAAAGCTCCAACTCAGGCATGGCTGGGCTGGGCTCCCAGAGCACTGCATTGGCCCCTTCCTGCCGACCTGCCAGGCTGTCTTCAGTGGGAGGTTAGCTTCTCTCAGTAATTTTATGGGTTCTGTAGCTCCAAAGTTTGTTTACAGTCATTTTTTACACGAATTGGAGGAGGTGGGAGCAGGAGCCACATGAAAGTCCTGTTTCTACTCCACCATCTTCCATCTACTAGTTCTTATTGAAAGCTGCCTTTAAAAATGAGTCCATTCACCTTGAACTCCTTTTCTCCACTTTTCCTCATCTCCTATTACTCAAGTGCCTTCTGCTCCACTCCTGTCTCACATGATGAAGTGGCCATAGTCCTTACCAAGACTGATTCCTCTATCCATTCAAGTGATTCCATTCCCTGCCATCTCTTCCAAAGGATTGCCTCCTCTGTCACCACAACTCTTTCATTCATTTTCAACCTCTCCCTCTCTGGTGGCTTATTTCTCTCCTCTCACTTTCTTCTTATAATCCAACATCTGACTTTATCATTCTACTGAAACTGCTTTCTTCAGTTACTAATGATCTCTTAGTTGCCAGATCCAATGATCTTTTCTCCATGACTTCTCTGCAGTTTTGACGCTGTTGATCACTCCTCCTTGATACTCTCTTCTCTCTAGATTTTTAGGATACCACTCTTTCTTGGTTTTCTTCCTACCTACTGGACCACTCCTCTGTTTCCTTTGCTGAATGCTCCCCCAGATCCACCCTCTATCCACCCTTACAAATGTAAATGTCTCTCACAGTTCCTCCCTGGACCTTCTTTTCTTTTCTACTTCACTTAGTGATTTCATCAGCTCTCATGGATTTCGCTAACATCTCTATACTGATGATTCTCAGTTCTGCCTTCCTCCCTCAATCTCTCTGCTGATGACCTCCAATATTAATTCTCCAACTGCCTTTCAGACATCTCGCACTGGTTTCTCAGTAGACATCTTAAACTCAACCTGTCCAAAAGAGAACTTGTCTACATTCCCTATTTCAGTAGAGGGTAACACCAACCTCATAATCCCTCAGGCTCACAATCTAGGAGTCTTCCTATATTCCTTACTCTCTTTCATCACCACCCCCATATCCAAGCTGTTACCAAGGGCTGTTGATTTCACCTTTGCCACACTTCCTTCTCACCTCTCACCTTGCTACCATGCTAGTTCAGGCCCTCAATACATAACACCTTGATTAGCTTACTGGTGGGTCTGCCTGTTTCAAGTGTCTCTCCATGTCTCTCCATTCAGCCACTAAACTGATTTTCCCAAAGAGCAGGTCTAATCATTTCATACCCCCACCCAAAAAACTCTACTAGTTTCCCATTACCTCCAGAATCAAATACAAAATGCTCTGTTTGGCATTTGAAGCCCTTCATAACTTAGCTTCTTCCTACCTTTCCAGTCTTCTTACACATTACTCCCTGACAAGTGTTCTTTGCTCCAGTGACACTGGTCTCCTGGCTATTCTACAAACAAGACAGTATTTCTTGTCTCTAGGCATCCTCTCTAGATGTTCTGGAATTCCATGCCTGGAATGTTCTTGCTCTTCCATTCCAGCTACTGACTTCCCTTGCCTTCCTTTAAATCCCAACTAAAATTCTATCTTCTAAACTGAGCCTTTCCTAGACTCTCCTAATTACTTCTCATAATTATTTCTTATTTATCCTCTATATTGCATTGTATATATTAGTTTGCATGTTGTCTTCCTCATTAGATTGTAAGCTCCTTGAGGGGAGGGGCTTTTACCTATTTTTGTATCCCCAATACTTAGCACAGTGCCTGGCACATAGTAGGCACTTAATAAATATTTATTGATTGGCTTATATATGTATGTATATAGTTTTATTACAAAATATAGGTATATGTAAATATACCCATATATGTATGTAACATATTATATGCATATAATATGTGTATATGTACATATAATATTTTCATATATGAATGGCATATTTGGTATTATAATTATTTCTGTAGATTGTAGATAGTAAGGTCCATGAAGGCAAAAGCCATGTTTTATTTAATCTTTTTATCACTCTGGCACACAGAACAATGTGTATATTTCAATGACTTAATGCATGTTATTGAATTTAATTATACAAATACATAAATCAGCCTTTTGAATCAAATGAGATAATACTTGCAAAGTGCTTAGTACAAGTCCTGTCCTGTAACAAGTGCTTATTCCCTCTGCCCACCCCTTTCAGATATTGGAACTTGAATAAGACAAAAATTAATTTGGTGGTTCTCTGGAACCATAGAGACTAAATCCATTTCCTGAGTGAAAATCCATATTGATGCTTCATCAGAGGGAACAGTGGATAAGTCTGAAGGGGAAGAATTGATTATGCCTCAGTGGAGAGATTTGGAGGAAGGGAATAAGAATCCCTGTGTATCTAAATTTCTTTCAGCTTTAGAGCATGGTCAGTTCTTCTTAGGCCAAGCTCTTTCATCCTGGTTTAAGCATGTTTATTTTCTTTGTTTTCTTATTATTGAACCTTGATAAAAAATACTTAAGAGAAAACAATGAAAATGGTTCTATTTTGCTTCATGTTGATATGGTGCTTTCCGTGGTAACTTTGGAAGCTTTTATAGGGTACTCTGGCCTAGGAATGAGGATTTGGAACCTGCTTTTCTTTGTTAATTGATCATTTGAACGATATAAGAAATAGAGCTTAGGGTCAGCAGCATGTGTGCTGATTTCTATAGTTGACCCTTAATAAAAACTTTTCTTTCTTTCTTTAGAACCTACACAGGGACCAAAGACAGTTTGTGAGCACTGGAGGGAAAGTCTTCTGGAGCACTATGGTAGCAGACCTCGGGAAGATCAGTATATTCCACAGTGTGATGAGTTTGGACATTTTAACCCTTTACAATGTCATGGAAACAGTAACTATTGTTGGTGTGTAGATAAGGATGGCAGAGAGGTTGAAGGAACTAGATCACAACCAGGAATCACTCCTGCATGTAAGAACTCCCTAAGGATTCATTATATGGTATACAAATACTTGGAAACATGAGGAAAAGCCCTGTTACTAATTTTTTTAGCTTTTTGGAGGGGGGAAGGCAGGGTAATTGGCGTTAAGTGACTTGCACAAGGTCACACAGCTAGTAAGTGTTAAGTGTCTGAGGCCGGATTTGAACTCAGGTCCTCCTGACTACAGGGCTGGTACTCTATTCACTGTGCCACCTAGCTGCCCCAAAAGCCATGATATTGATTAAACATTACACTGAATCCTAGGTTATTTGTTCTCCAGGGAAAGTGTCTAAGATAGAGGGATAGAAGGAAAGGAAAAATCAGTAAATTTGGTATAATGAGTTATAATCTGATCCACTGAATATTCAGGTAACCATTTGGGAGGCATGTTGACATAGTGAGTAGGGAGCCATCCTCAGAGTTAGAAACACTTGCCTCTAATTGATATCGATTGTGTGACTGAGCATATAAAAGTAAGTCCCTTAAATTCTCAATTTTCCAGGCAACTCTCTAAGGTTATAAGATGCAACACAATTCTGATTTGCATTGGCAGCAGGAATTTCCTCACTGGGGATTCCCTATACCAATAAAATCACAAGTCGAGACCCTACTACCCAACCCTTTTATCCCCTCCCCCCCCGTCAACATTTAATGTTTGGTCTCATTTTTAGTTTTTGTAATTATAGCATCTGGGATTTATGAAACCATATATTCCTTTCCATTACCATTACTTTATTCCTCTTCTCTTTGTCCTCCCAAGTAGCTCAGTATGAAAGAAATTTGCCTGTCAAACTGGGCACTAACCCAAAGCTTGGGTTTTTTTTAATTGTAAAATATTTCCCACCTTTGTTTTCCTTAGTATGAATAATAGGCAGATTTCCAAAAAAATTTTTTTAAATCTCCTAGAAATCCAAATTTCATTTAAAATAACATCTGGAACACATCTGTTGGGTGGAAAGTCTTAGATTTTGGAGACTGTGATCTAGGGGAAACCTAATTTAACTAACTTTTCTTGTCTTTGTCTCTTCTTTCTTCCTCCTGTGGCAGGTATACCGAGCATTGCTCCTCCCACAATTCTGCCATCCCCACGTCCTGATGTAATACCACCATCTGTGGGCACATTCCTTCTGTATGCCCAGGGCCAGAAGATTGGCTATCTACCTCTCAATGGAACCAGGCTACAGAAAGAAACAGCCAAGACACTACTGTCACTGCATGTAAAGTATATTTCTCAGGAGGAACTTTTCTACTAGCATGCATAGCTTCTCTGCAGGCTTAAAGCCATCACGTATTTTATTCTTTCATGGCTTCCTCATGCAGATGTCAAGGAAGTATAGGTGTCCTCTCATCCATATGTGGTAAACCATTTCTGACATGATCTCACCCTAGTTTTACCAAAGATAATTTTTCAGAGTTTGCGAGTATGGAAAGAGGGGCTTTGTGGTTATTAGGTATGTCCCACTCAGTATGCAGAGATCCAAATAGATTCACCATAGAAGTGAAAGTGGGATGCCATGTTAAGGAATCTCACTTTGAAGAAATCTTGCAAATTTACATGACAGACTCACTACCTATTTATTTATTTATTTATTTGTTTGCCTTTTGGAGGGCAATTGAGGTTAAGTAACTTGCCCAAGGTTACACGGCTAGGTTGTGTGTGTGTGTGTGTGTGTGTGTGTGTGTGTGTGTGTAAGTGTCTGAGGCTGGATCTGAACCCAGGTCCTCCTGACTCCAGGGTCGGCACTTTACTCACTGCACCACTTAGCTGCCCCCACCCATTTATTTTTGCAACTTATTTTAAGAAACCCAAACCCAGAATCAATGGGATCTGCTGCTTTGTTTTATCATCTTCTCCACATCCCTAGTACCTGCTCCAGGTCCAAGGACAAGGAGTTTGTGTTAAATATCTTATTTCTGAGAAGGGAATTTCTTTGCTGGGGATGTTTTCTGATTCTGGTTCTGTTTGGCTGTACTTTGGTTTAGGGTCAGGAGAGCAGGGATTTAAGATTAGAAAATAATTGTTATCACTAGTGCAAATTCTAGCATCTTAATGAGATTTCTCTAAAGAGAAAAAGTTGAAAACCAAGAAATTATTTTTGTATACAGAAAAACACTTATTTTAGTCAACTACATTTAGTTGACTGAATTTCTGGGAATATCTCTGACAGGATGAGAAAAGCAGGAAAAAATTGTAACATGGGATTTGTAAGAATATCCTGAGAAATATGTACTTGAAGCATTCTTTCCTTAGAAATATTGAAATTATTATGGCTTCAGTCTTGGAAATCATTCTCCTGGATGACTATCTGTATTTAGACTGCTTGGGTAATTGGCATTTTAGAGATTTTATTTTTATGTAAAGCTACAGTTCCCAAGGTCTCAATACAAATTCAGTCAGTCCTACAACTAATAAAGCCTGAACAATTATTTTGTTGTTGTTTTTCACTCAATTCAGTCATATTTGATACTTTGTGACCTCATGGACCATACTGTCCATTGGGGTTTTCTTGGCAAAAATACTGGAGTGGTTTGCCATTTCTTTCTCCAGTGAATTAAGGCAAACAGATTTAGTGATCTGCCCAGGTCACACAGCTAGTAGGTGTCTGAAGCCAGATTTGGACTCCGGTCTTCTTGACTCTAAGCCCAGCACTCTATCCACTTAACAACCTCGCTGCCTCCTAGGCAAACAGAGATTAACTGACTTGCCCAAAGTCACACAGCTAGTAAGTATCTAAGGCTGGATTTGAACTCAGATTTTCTTGACTCCAGATCCAGTGCTTTATCCACTGAAGCATCTAGCTGCCCAGTTATGTCCTACAATTATGTTTCAGGGAAAGAGTCAATAAGCCAAACCTCATTTCTCTTGTATAAGTCTTACTTAAACAGTACTTGTATTTGCTGTTGTTCAGACATTCATTTGTGTCTGACTCTTCATGTCTACATTGATGCGAGGCACTTGTATCCTCTACTATTTATTGAAGTCTGTCCAAGTTCATGTTCATTGTGACATGACACCATCTATTCTTCTCTTCCTCTGCTGTCTCCTTATCTCTTTGTTTTCAGTCTTTCCAATCATCAGGGGCTTTTCCAATGAGACCCATCTTCTCATTATGTGGCCAAAGTATTTAAGCTTCAGCTTCAGCATTTGATATTCCAGTGAAGAGCATGAATTAATTTCTTTTAAGTATTGACTGATTTGATCTGCTTGCTGTCTAAGGGACTCTTAAAAGTCTTTCCTAGTACCACAATTTGAAAATGTTGATTCTGTGGTGCTCAGCTTTCCTTATACTCTAACTCTCACATTCATACATTCCTCCTAGAAAAAGCATAGCTATACAAACCTTTGTCCAGTAAGGTGATGTCCCTGCTTTTTTTTTTTTAGTATTTTTTCCCCAACTACAAGACAATTTTTAGCATTCATTTTTACAAGATTTTAAGTTGCAAATTTTTTTCTACCTCCCTCCCTCCCCTCCCCTTTTCCAAAAATGGTAGGTAATTTGATGCAGGTCATACATGTGCTATCACATAAAACATATTTCAATATTAGTCACTGTTGTGAGAGAAGAAACAGATCAAAAGGAAAAAAAACACACAAAAAAGGATAAAGTAAATGAAAAAATAAACTTCAATCTTCATTCAGAATCCATTAGTTTTTTATCTGGATGTGAATAACATTTTCCTTTGTGATTCCTTTGTACTTGTCTTGGATTATTGTGTTGCTGAGAAGAGCTGAGTCATTCATAGCTGATCATCACACAATGTTGCTGATACTGTGTACAATGTTTTCTTGGTTCTGCTCATTTCATTTTGTATCAGTTTGTGCAAGTCTTTCAAGGTTTCTCTGAAATCTGCTTGTTCATCATATCTTATTGCACAGTAGTATTCCATTCCATTTAAACCACAGCTTGTTCAGTCAGTCCTCAGTTGATGGGCATCCCATCAATTTCTAATATTTTGATACCAGGAAAAGGGCTGCTAAGATATTTTTGCATATGTAGGTCCTTTCCCCCCTTTTTATGACCTCTTCAGGATACAGACCTAGTAGTGATATTTCTGGATCAAAGGGTATGCATAGTTTGGTTGCCCTTTGTGCATAGTTTCAAACTGATCACCAGAATGATTGGATCAGTTCACAACTCCACCGACAGTGCATTAGGGTCCCAATTTTCCCAGATCATCTCCAACATTTATCATTTTCCTTTTTTTGTCATATTAGCCAATGTGATAGGTAGGTGTAAGGTATTTCAGAGTTGCTTTAATTTGCATTTCTGTAATCAAAAATTATTTAGAACACTTCTTCATCTGAAAACTTCTTGTTCATATCCTTTGACCATTTATCAATCAGAGAATGGTTTGTATTCTTCAAAATCTAACTCAGTTTTCTATGTTTGAGAAATGAAAACTTTATTACAGTCTCTTGCTATAAAGATTGTTTTCCAGATTTCTGCTTTCCTTCTAACTAACCTTAGTTGCATTGGTTTTCTTAGTACAAAAGCTTTTTATTTTAAAATAATCAAAATTATCTGTTTTACATTTTGCAGTGCTCTCTATCTTTTGTTTGATCATAAATTCTTCCCTTCTCCATAAATCTGACAGGTAAACTATTCCTTACTCTTCTAATTTGGTTTTGGTATCACCCTTTATGTCTAAATCACACACTCATTTTGACCTTATCTTGCTAAACTATGTGAGATCTTGATCAATACCTACTTTGTGTCCTGTTGTTTTCCAATTTTCCCAGCAGTTTTTGTCAAATAGTGAGTTCTTATCCCAAAGTCTTTGAGTTTATTAAACACTAGGTTACTGTGGTCATTAACTACTGTGTCTTGTGTACCTAATCTATTCCACTTATACACCACTTTATTTCTTAGCCAGTACCAAACAGTTTTGATGGTTAGTGCTTTATAATATAGTTTGAGATCTGCTGTTGCTAGACCACCTTCCTCTGTATTTGTTTTCATTAATTCCCTTGATATTCTTGACCTTTTGTTCTTCCAGATGAATTTTGTTGTTATTTTATCTAGTTCTATCAAATAAGTTTTGGTAGTTGGATTGATATGGCACTGAATAAGTAAATTAGTTTAGACAGAAATAAAATTTTTATTATATTGGCTCAGGCTTCCCATGAGCAACTGATATTTTGCCAGTTGTTTAGACCTGACTTTATTTGTGTAAAAAATACTTTGTAATTGTGTTCATATAGTTCCTGGGTTTGTCTTGGTAGGTAGACTCTCAAGTATTTGATATTGTCTATAGTTATTTTAAATGGAATTTTTCTTTCTCTTGCTCTTGGGCTTTGTTGGTCATATAAATATTGATAATTTATGTTGGTTTATCTTATATCTTGCAAATTTGCTAAAGTTGTTAATTATTTCAAATAGATTTTAGTTGATTCTCTAGGGTTCTCTAAGTATACTATCATATCATCTGCAAAGAGGGATAGCTTTGTTTCCCTAATGACTATTCTAATTTCTTTTATTTTTTTCTTCTTTTATTTCTATAGCTAACATTACTAGGACCATTTTGAATAATAATGGTGATAATGGGCATCCTTGCTTCACCTATGATCTTATTGAGAAGGCTTCTAACTTATCCCCATTACTTATAATGCTTGCTGATGGTTTTAGATAGAGACTGCTTATGATTTTAAGAAATACTCCCTATGTTCTCTAGTGTTTCTAATAGGTATGGGTACTATATTTTGTCAAAAGCTTCTTTAGCATCTGTTGAGATGATTTTATAATTTCTGTTGGTTTTATTATTGATATGGTCAATTATGTTGATAGTTTTCCTAATATTTGACCAACCCTGCATTCCTGGTATAAATCCCACCTGGTCATAATGTATAATCCTTGTGATATATTGCTGTAATCACCTTGCTAGTATTTTGTTCAAAATTTTTGCATCAATCAACATTCATTAGGTATATTGGTCCATAATTTTCTTTCTCTATTTTAGCTCTTCCTGGTTTAGGTACTATATTTGTCTCATTAAGTTTGATAAGACTCCTTTTTGCCTATTTTTCTACATAGTTTCCACATAGTAATTGGAATTAGTTGTTTCAAAATATTTGGTAGAATTTACTTGTGAACCCCTCTGATCCTGGAAATTTTTTCTTAGGGAGTTCATTAATGGCTTTTTCAATTTCTTGTTCTAAAATATGGTTATTTAGGGATTTTATTTCCTGATCTGTTAATCTGGGTAATTTATTTTCATTTTTGTCAGATATATTGGAATATAATTGGACAAAATATTTCATAATGATGCATTAATTTCTTCTTCATTGGTGATGATTTCAGCCTTTTCCTTTTTAATGTTAGATATTTGGTTTTCTTCTGTTTTTTATAAAATTAACCAAAGGCTTATCTTTTTTTTTTTTAAAGCAATAGGGGTTAAGTAACTTGCTCAAGGTTACATGGCCAGTTATTTCTGGGTGTGGTGCTGAGTATCTGAGGCCGGATTTGATCCAGGCCATCCTGACACTGGAGCCGGTGCTCTTACTCGCTGAGCCACCTGGCCGCCCCTAAGCAATTGGGGTTAAGTAACTTGCTCAAGGTTACACGGCCAGGTGTTTCTGGGTGGGTGCTAAGTGTCTGAGCCCAGGATTTGATCTCCAGGTCTTCTCAACACTGGAGCCGGTGCTCTTACTTGCTGTGCTACCTGGCCGCCCCTGGGCTTATCTTTCTTAATGTCTTTTTTTTTTTTTTTTTTTTTTTTTTTCACAAAATCAGCTCCTAGATTTATTTATTAGCACAATAGTGGTTTTTTTCTTTCAATCTTATTAATCTCACCTTTGATTTTCAGGATTTCTAATTTGGTGCTCCACTGGGGATTTTTAATTTGTTCTTTATTTTGGTTGCCTTTCCAATTCATTGATCTGTTATTTTTCTGTTTTTTGATGTAAGGATTTAGAGAAATTAATTTCCCCCCCAAGTGTTGCTTTCACTTCATTCCATAAATTTTGGTATGTTGTCTTATTGTTTTTATTCTCTTTGATGAAATTATTGATTGTTTCTATGATTTGTTCTTTGACCCACTTTGGTCATATAAAGAAATATTGATAATTTATGTTGGTTTATCTTATATCTTGCAAATTTGCTAAAGTTGTTCATTATTATAGGATGAGATTATCTAGTTTCCAATTGATTTCTAATCCATCTTTCCACTGCCCTTTGTTGAATGTAACATTTATTGTATTATTACCTGAAAAGAATACGTTTAATATGTCTGTCTTTCTACATTTGATTTGGGGTTTTTATGCCCTAATATGTGGTCAATTCTTGTGTAGGTGCCATGTGTTGCTACTATGCTGATATCTGTTCCCATTCATTTTTTCCCAAACTTCTGGCATATCTAAATTTTCTAATATTCTGCCTACCTTCTTAGTTTCATTGTTATTTCTTTTTTGGTTGGATTTATCTAGTTCTGAGAGGGGACAATTGAGGTCCCCCAGCATAGTTTTGCTGTCTTTTTCTTCCTGTAATTCACTTAACTCCTTCTTTAAGATTTTGGGTGCTAGGGGCAGCTAGGTGGCACAGTTAGTAAGAGCGCCGGCCCTGGAATCGGGAGGACCTGGGATTGGTTCCAGCCTCAGATACTTAACACCCACATAAAAAAAAAAAACTGGCTGTGTAACCTTGGGCAAGTTACTTAACCCCAATTGCTTAAAAAAAGAAAAAAAGAATTTGGGTGCTAGGTGCAGCTAGGTGGTGCAGTGAGTAAGAGCACCAGCCCCAGAGTCAGGAGGACCTAGGATCGATTTCAGCCTGAGATACTTAACACCCACACAAAAAAACTGGCCATGTAACCTTGGGCAAGTTACTTAACCCCAATTGCTTTTAAAAAAAAGAATTTGGTTGCTTTACCACCAGGTATATATATGTTTAGTATTGCTATTGCTTCATTGTCTATGGTACAAGATATACTTTCCTTCTTTATCTCTTTTAATTAGTTTTAATTTTGCTTTTACTTTGTCTGTGATGAGGATTGCTACCCCTGCTTTTTTTTTTTACTTCAGCTGAAGCATAATAGATTCAGCTCCAGACCCTTACCCTTACTCTGTGTGTGTCTCTCTGTTTCAAGTGTGTTTTTTATAAACAACATTGTAGATTTCTCATTTTTTATCCATTCTGTCCACCTCCATTTTATGTAAGAGTTCATTCCATTCACATTTCACAATTATGAACACTAACTGCATAATTTCCTCCATTCTGTTCTTCCTTCTGTTTGTCCTCTCTCTCCTTTCACCCCTTCCCTTCATGCAAAGCCAAGTCCTTTCCAGAGGACTGCTGCTGTGAACAGCTTTCAAGGTTCTAATTACACAGTATAGTGAACTCTTTATTTATTCAGTAACAAACTAAGACAAAACATACACAGAAAATCAAAATACAGCGTTCACCATGTTATGGCATAGCAACTTATCACTAAAATGCCCATGTAGTTTTCACCAAGGTGGTCACATAGTTTTAAACAAAGTACATTCATTTAATAACTCAATCATTCTTAAGGAGGCAAGCCTCCTTAACTGACACAAAGTACAGAGGTCAAAAGTTCTCCACCCCTAGTAAATCATGATCTCAGTTTGCATTAAATACCCAAGGAGAGGTCTTTTCATCTTGACTTAAGGCTGGCTCCCTGCTTCCATGGTCCCAGCTCCTGCTAGCCCCTTGTTGTCCAGCTCCTTGTGCAGTTCCTGTTCCATACTGAAACTCACAGTGTCTGGTCTACCTCAAGTCCTTCACAGTTTCTGTTCCTGGGAATACAAAGCTTAACAAAGCCACGATAACATTCATTCATATTGCTGGCATCCTCATCAATTTACTTTCTGCCTGTGAAATCAGTATAGACCCAACAACAAGTTCTGAGGAATCAACACAAATCATTGGTATAGTCCCCGGACCTCTGAAATTGTCAGCAAGACCCTCCTCCAAGATTTCTATAAACATACAACAAGAAAATCCCCTTTCAGGGCTTCTGAACCAGCAGCAAGATCCCAGGGCTTCTGTAACAACAGCACTGTCCTCTATTAGCAGACGAATCTGACAAAGTAATATCAAAACAGACAAAGTACCGACACCACAGCCATGCTTCCTCCCAGTTCTTCTCTCTTCTCAGTTCTTCTCAGTTCTCAGTTCTGTCCTCTCTCTCCAGCAGTAGCAGCCTAGCCTCCATATGATCTCTCCCAGAAGTTGTGGCTCTCTAACTTGGGCTTCTCCTAATATATGGTATTAGCTCCTCCCTGCTGCACCCCTTCCTGTTATGTCAGCAAGTCCATACCACTGTGGGATTCACAAGTTCTGGGTCTTAATACTTAACACAATCATGAACTTAGAACTAACTGCTAAGCACCTGTTTGCTTGCCAGTACAAGGGGCATGGAAGATCTTCAAATTCCCATTACCATTATAGTTTCTCGTCAGTGTTTTGCTTCTGTCTGCTGCCTCCCCCTATCTGCTACCCTTCAGTCAATCCATCCCTTTACTTGATCTCCTCCCCTCCTACTTCCCCGTCATGTAAGATAGATTTCAATATTAAACTGATTGTGCATAGAATTCCTTCTTTGAGACAATACTGATCAGAGTAGGGCTCTTGCGATGCCCCCCATCCACCCTCCCATCTTCCCTTCTACTGTAACAGGTCTTTCTCACCTCTTCATGTGAAATAATTTACTCCATTCCACATGTCCCTTCCTTTCTGCACCCATTGTACTCCTCTTTCTCATCCCTTATTTTTGATGTCATTCCCTCAAATTCACCTTCTGCCATACCCTCTATATGTGTCTGTATATTCCTTACAGGTGTACTATTAGTGATGTGATTTTTAAGAATTACAAGTATCATCTTCCCATATAGGGATATAAACAGTTTGGCACTATTGAATCTGTTGTGTTTTCTTTTCTCTTTTTACCTCTTTATGATTCTCTTGAGTCTTTATATTAAAAGTCAAATTTTTGGTTTAATTCGGATCTTCTCCTTATAAAAGCTTGAAATCCTTGTCTTTCATTGAATAACCATTTTTCCCCTTGATGTGCTATGCTTAATTTCACCACATAAGTGATTCTTGGTTGTAGTCCTAGCTCCTTTGTCATCCAGAATATCATGTTCCATGACCTCTGATCTTTTAATGTCGCAGCTGCAAAGTCCTATGTAATCTTGATTGTGGCTCCCCTGTATTTGAATTGTTTCTTTGTGGTCTTGCAGTACTTTTTCCTTGACTTGATCATTTTGAAATTTGACTAAATGTTCCTTGGAATTTTTAGTTTGGTATCTCTTTCCTGAAGTAATCATGTGTTCTTTCAATACCTATTCTGTCTTCTGGTTCCAGGATGTCAAAGCAATCTTCCTTCATAATTTCTTGAAAGATTCTGTATAGGTCCTCCTTTTGATTATGGCAGGTAGTCCAGTCATTCTGACATTGTCTCTCCTGGATCTGTTTTCCAGATCGTTTTGTTTTTTTTTTTTTGCATGAGGTATTTTATATATTCTTTTCTGTTGTTTTTTTTTCATTCTTTTGAATTTGATTGATTCTTGATGTCTCATAGAATCATTAGCTTCCACTTGGCAAACTCTTATCATTTTTTGTCTTTTTGGACGGGGGGAAGGCAGGGCAATTGGGGTTAAGTGCCTTGCCCAAGGTAAGTGTTAAGTGTCTAAGGCCAGATTTGAACTCAGGTACTCTTGACTCCAGGGCTGGTGCTCTATCCACTATGCCACCTAGCTGCCATGAAACTCTAACTTTTAAGGAGTTGTTTTCCTTAATTAGCTTTTGTATTTTCTTTTCTATTTGGCCAATTGTGCTTTTTAAGCAGCTGTTTTCTTTTTCAGTTCTCTTGCATTGCTCTCATTCCTTTTTCCAATTTTTCTTCTTCCTCTCTTATATGACTTGTAAGCTCCTTTTCAAGCTCTTCCATGAATTCTTTCTAGGCTTGAGACCACTTTCTGTTTTTCTTTGGGGTTTTGCCCATAGGTGTTTTGATATTATTGTCCTCTTCTGAGTTATTGTTTTGATCTTCCTTGTCACCATAATACCTTTCTATGGTCATATTATTTTTGTTGTTGTTGTTGTTTTATGCTCATATTTTTTGGCCTTTTTCCTTTCTTTTAAATTTATGCTCTGCTCCCAGGGTGGAAGGGGCACTGTCACAAGCTTCTTGTGCTAGGGGCAGTAGGCACTGGCTGTTTACCTAGGGTCGCACTGATGTTGCCCTGAGACCCACTTGGGACCCCCCGGGTCTGCTGCTGCACTGAGGGAGTAGAGGCGGTGCTTGTCAGTGTTGGAGGTAATAGGATCTTTCAGCTTATCTGGTTTTGAACCAGAGTCCTAGTGCTAAAGTCTGGTGTATGCTGAGGCTGGTGGGGTATTTCTGCATTTCCCTAAGATACACTGAAGCACCTGATTGTCTGGCCTCTTAAGGATTCCTATTTGCCAAGGGCTACACTGAAGCAAGAAGTACTCAGAACTGTAGTCTGCCAGTTCCCCTGGATATAGTGAAGCACATGGTCCTGCTGTTGGCATTTGTCTGCTCCATCACATTGGGGCTAAGGATCTACCACTGGTTACCTGAGGTGGGGTTAGCTGCTGGCTGGCTGGAACACTTCCTGTTCAATACTGCACTCCCCTTTTATCCTTTTATCTGAGTGAGACAGATCTTTCATGCTGATCTTCTAAGTTTCTTGGGCTCAAAGATTGTTTCATCCCATCTTTTTGCTGGTTCAGCTGTTTGAGGATTTGTTTTGGGGGTGCTATTTTATGGTTGTTTGGAGTAATGTCTCTGCTTTTAAATATGCTATCCAGATTTGCCACAGATTTCCTTCCAATGAGAAAATATCTCTTGATTTCATGGCTGCAGTTGCCATCTATAGTGATCTTTGAGCCCAAGAATATAAAATCTGACACTACTTCCATTCTTTCTCCCTCTATTTGCCAGGAAGTGATAGGACCAGTTGCCAAGATCTTAGGATTTTTTTTTACATTAAACTTTAGTCCAGCTTTTATAGTCACCCCTTTCACCGTATTCAAGAGGTATCTTAATTCCTCTTCACTTTTGTATTGCCAGTGCAATATTTACAGCGCCCACAATCATGATAAAGACCATAACTATAAATATTGCATGACATTCAATCACAAAATATACCAAACTTTCCATATAGAGGACAGAAGTGAAACATTTATTTAGACACTAGAAAACCCAATTCCAAAACCAGCAAGCTGATTCCATCATAGTACCAAAGATATTAAGAAGCCATAATAATAATAACACTGAGAGCCACAGGATTCCTTAACCTTCCCACAAACCAATATGAGATCAATATTTACTCACAAACCTTTCTGTCTCCTTGCCTCAACCTTCTCTCTCTCCCACCATCTCTCTGGCTCTGATTCCCAGCTTCCTGTGGTCTCTGCTTCCCTTCCACAAATTCCTCCAACCATAGGCTCCGTGTGATTATATTCAGCCTATTAGGGGGCAGAGTTTTCTTCCAAAGTAGGGGAGGTCTTCAAATTCTTCCCTAGGTCTATTAAGGGGCAGGGAAGATCTTCAAATTCCCATTCCTGTTACAACTTTCTGCAAAGTAGTATCATCTGCATATCTGTCCTCTCAAAGTCAAATACTTAGCCATTCCTCTTCCTGAATTTTTCTCCACATGAGGGAATAAAGTTCACCTCTGTCCTTCAGTTACTTTTTGAGTATAATGGTAGTGAGGGGGTGAGTGTTTAGAGATAGAGGGGCATACAGTGTTAACCAATGTGACAATCAGTTTTTCTCAAGATGTGGGCATTATGCCTTCTTCATTTTTCTGGCATTTACATAAGAGCCAAATAAAGAAGTCATGGATCTGAAATTCAAATAAGAATCTTGCTTTCATCTAGAAACTTTCCAGTAATTTTCCCCACTCTCCTTCAAATGTCATTTGTCTCTAAGGGCTTTATATTGTATTTATGATAGAAAGAATATTTATATAAGGAAGTTGGGTGGTATAGGATACTGAGAACCCGGGACTACACAGTTATTCAGTATCAGAAGCCCTAGAACTAGAAATTAATTCCCTAATTCCTAGCTCCAAGTTCAAATCAAGTCAAAAAGCGTTTATCGGGGTGGCTAGGTGGCACAGTGAATAAAGCACTGGCCCTGAGTTCAAATCTGGCCTCAGACACTTAACACAAATACTAGCTGTTTGACCTTGGGCAAGTCACTTAACCCCAATTGTCCTCCAAAAAAGCAAAAAAAAAAAAAAGCATTTATCAAGTACCAATCAATTGTGCTAAGCACTTGGAATAAAATAATTTTTTTTTAATTAACCTCGACTCTCAAAGAGCTCACAATATAATGGGAAAGAAAACATCTAAATAACTATGTACAATAAAGATATATACAGAATAAATCAAAGATAATCCAAAGAGGGAAGTCAATAGTATTAAGGGGGAATCACAAAAGTTTTCTTGCAGAAGGTTGCTGGGACTTGAAGGAGTTCCAGGGAAGCCAGGACCTAGAGAGGAGATAGGATAGAACTTCAGGTATGGGAGATAGCCAGTGAAGAGGGCAGTCTCAGGAGTGCCATTTTCAAGAAACAAGTAGGCTATTGTAACAGGATAGTATAGTATAGAGGAAGGAATAAAGTGTAAGAAGACTGGAAAGGTAGGAAGGGGCCAGTTAATAGAGCATCTTAAATTTAATCTTGGATGTAATAGGGAATCATTGGAGTTTATTTAGTAAGGGGGTGCTATGATATTATCAATACATAGCTTTAAGAAAATTACTTTGGTAACTGAATATAGGATGGGAGAGAACTGAGGTAGGGAGGCCAACCAGGAAGGCTGTTGCAATAATCCAAATGTGAAAAGATAAAAGCCTGAACCAGAGTGGTGGCAGTATCACGGGAGAGGAGGTAGTTATAAGAAAGGTTATAAAGATAGAATCAAAAGGCAAATTATTGAATGAAGGAGGGGGATGAGAGGGAGAGAGGTGAGATGAGATGGTTTCAAGCCTGGGTGACTGGAAGGGCTTATGATGCCCTCAATAATAATAATAGGGAAATTCAAAAGAAGGGAGGATTTGGGGAGAAAGATAATAATTTCAGTTTCCTGATGAGTTTAAAATGTTTATGAGACATATAGTTTGAGATAATCAATAAGCAATTAGAGATACAGGACTAAATAGACCTGAGAATCATCTGCATAGAGATGGTAATTTAATCCATGGAAGATCAGCAAGACAAATAGTATAGAGGGAGAAGAGAAGAGGACCCAGGACAGAACTTTAAGGAACACCCATGGTTAGCAGGTATGATCTGGATGGATATCCAGCAAAAAAACAAACAAACAAAAAGCAAAAAAGCAAAACAAAGCTGAGAAGTATCAGATAAGTAGGAGGAGAACCAGGATAAATCAGTGTCACAACAACCCAGAGATAAGAACATAATGAGGAAAAAAGAGTGATCAACAATGTTAAAAGCTGCATGGAGGTCAAAAAGGATGCATTATGGCAAAAGGCCATTAGGTTTGTCATTTAAGAGATCATTAGGAACTTAAGAGGGAGAAATTTCAATTGAATAATGAGGTTGGAAGTCCAACTGCACACAATAAAAAAGAGATTGAGAAGAAATTAAGTGAAGGCATTGGTTTTTTTTTGTTTGTTTTTTGTTGTTTGCGGGTTTTTTTTTAGTATTTTTAAAATTTTACACTTAAATACAAATTAAGAGAAGAAAAAAAAATTGCCACGTATACAGCAGACCATAAGAGCGAATTCAGCATATCACAGTAAACTTCCATTTCAATGGAGTAATAAATAATAAATGCTATACATTGTTTTCAAAACTGTTAAGCTTTTCTTTTCTTCCTTGTTGGTTTTCTTTTGTTCTCTGTTTTTACTATATTCTTTCCCTCCCTACACCCACCACACCCTCAAGAAGGCTATAATTAAGCATGGATAAACATACACATATACACTCATACACATATGTGTAAGATCATAGTGTATTTATTTCCTCCTAACATCTGTTTCTCTGAAGATGAATCTTCATAAATCCTTGTCAATAAGTCATCTTCCTTCATAAGTCCAAGTCGTTCCATATTTTTCTATATCAACCAGCTCATCATTTCCTATACCACAGCAATATTCCTTTCTGGATTTACACAAGTATTTATCGTAAGATGACTTGGTTGCTCAAAATTGTTCTTAAAACAATACTGCTGTTACTGTATAAAGTGTTCTCTTGGTTCTACTTATTTCACTCTTCGTTATTTCTTGGAAGTGTCTCCATGATTTTCTAAAATCATTGAGCTCATCTTTTCTTATAGCATAGTAATATTCCATTGAGAAGGTCTCAAAGTTTTAGCCACCAAAAAAAAAAAAAAAAAAGGAAAGATATGGGACAATATGGATGGATCAAGTGAAGGATATTTGAGGATGGACAAGACATGAGAATGTTTGTAGGCAGTAGAGAAGCTGGTTTAAAATGATCTAGATCTAAATCTAAGAGCAACATGAAATAGCATTTTATAGATGTATAATAAAGCCCATAGGGCTTTATGTAAAGGTTAGTATTAAGTAAAAGGTTAGATACAATTTAACATCCATCAGACAAAGGCAACTTTGGCTATTTTTCAGGTAATAAAATACTGTTGTGCTGCTGGTCCTAGAAAACAAAATGAAGGGCAATTAATACATTTAATGTTATCCAAAAGTATAATGGGCTACAAGTTTTCCAACAAAGACTAGATTGTTGGGGACGTTTTAATGGTAGAGGAGCCTTTCTAGAATTAAGATTCTGTGAGTCTGTGACTGCTACTATACAGAACAGCATTATTTGAGTAAAATAGCTAAAAATAAATAAAAGCATCCAATTATTTCTCTTCTGTTTTGTTTCTAATAGGGTTCCATTGTGGTAGGGATAGATTATGACTGCCAGGAGAAGATGGTATACTGGACAGATGTTGCTGGACGTGTAATCAGTCGGGCCAGTCTGGAATTAGGCAATGAGCCCGAAATTGTCATCAGTTCAGGTAAAATATCACTAGGTGTCAATTGGCACAAAACAGCATTTCAAATTGGATTTTCCATTATTTTCAGGTCATTTGACTATTTTGTGCTATAATCTGTCCTCTGGTTTCCTCTCTCAGACGCACCACCCTCTCTCCCCACTGTTGTCAAACAACAATGGTTGAATTGTACATATCTATAGAGTTGCCCAAAATGCAACCTCTTTTCTGCCTAGTAATCGTGATCTAACATGTGGTACATGAAGGTAAGGATCGTCCTTTGAGTATCACCAAAGAAAGGAATAACAATGTTAATTGGATTTTGGTGGTGATTGTTATTAGTTGTTTACACTGGAATCCTCAATATCTTCTAATCACACCCGTGATTCTCTGTCTTCTAATGTAAAACTGAAACATTTTGAGGAGCATGAGGGGATAAAGCACTGAGGAAAAAATTGCCACAAAAATACAATTTTGCCACTAAAAAGGAAACAATTGGCTTTGATCATTTTCATTTTTAAACTTTTAAAACTTTTATCAGAGAGCATCAGGAAAATTGTGACAATTCAACTTATTTAAACATGTTCAGTGTTTCTTCAATAATCAATTAATAATCTATAATAATCAATTAAGTACTAGTACTGTATGCCAGACCATATGCTGGGTTCTGATATGAAGGCAAAAATTAAATAATAATATCTGATATGTACATGATATTTTAAGGTTTATTTTAATTTATGCATTGTTTCATTTGATCCTCACAAGAATTTTCTATTTTCTGGATAGGGAACCATAAAGCTCAGAAAAGTTGCAACTTTCCAAGAGCACTGATCTACTGAGTATCTGAGGAAGGATTCTAACACAGTCTCTCTGACACCAAGACCAGCACTCAAGACATTATACCATACTGACCATTTTTTCTATCAATTATCTCTCTCTCTGTACTCCTCTAGATTTCTTCTACAATTAGTTTGGGTCTCATGATTTTAATCATTTTAGGATTCTTATTTGTAGTTAAAACATAGAAGGGATTCTCTGTGCTTCAAGTTCATTAACTATTCTAGTGTTTAATATGTGCTTTTCCTTCCTTTCTAGGACTGATGAGCCCAGAAGGACTTGCCATTGACCATTTTCATAGAACCATGTTCTGGACAGATAGTGGCCTCGATAAAATAGAGAGTGCCAAGTTGGATGGTTCAGAGCGCCGGGTTCTTTTTGACACTGATCTGGTGAATCCCCGAGCCATCACTGTGGATCCAATCAGAGGGTCAGCTCTATTGCTAACGGATAATGCATTTATAAACACTTGGATCATAAACATAGTGTGAAAAGGAGAACAAAAATTACAATTCCCATTCCCATAGTTTTAATCTTTTCTTTCTTCTATAGCTTGATTTACTTAGTACAAATATTATTTTCATTCTACAAATGATAAAACTGAGCTCAAACTCAGAGATTAAATGATATGGTCACAGACTTATTACATGTCAGAACCAGGATTTGAACCCCATTGCCTCTTCTAGCCTTTATTAGTTGAAAAAATACATTGCCAAAACCGTAAAAAAATTTGTCTCCATTAAATGTACTCTGAATGTGTGTATATGTGTATGTTAATCTGTTGTTCTTGAGTGGTGACTCAGCATAAAATCTTTTCCATTTATTTTTAGGTAAGACCACCAATTCATACATGAAAGTTTAAAAATTATTTTTCCAGTACTTTTTAGACTAAGCAAGGTATTTCACTCACTGGAGAAAATTGGTGTACAAATCCTACCTCTGACATTTATAACCTGTGTGACTCTGTGTCACTTAATCTCACTGGGACTCAGTTTCCTCACCTATAAAATAAGGGGATTAGACTAAATTACCTCCGAGATCCCTTCTAGCTCTAGATGTAAGATCCTATGAGTCTGATCCTAACAAGAGTCCTGTGAATTATTTAAATGATACTCCTACCAAATCAAATTCTGGAGTATCTACCTTTTCCCAGCTTTTCCCTGTAAATTATTTTTAAGGTTATTATTTTTGTTCCAGAATTGTGACATGCCTCTACTTAAGTCTCTATAGCTTTTAGTTGTGTTCTGCACGTGTTTATGTCATGACTGTTTGGTTCACTTCAAATCCACTTGTGTCTATAGTGGTCTGCAAACTGAACATCTGAGAGACGAATTATTTTCTCTTTTAAGCATTGCTGATAATTAGGATTACTTTTCAACTAGCTCATAATGGCACCTTGGTTATATATGATCTTGTGGTCTGAGTGAAAAATGTGCTTTAATTTTAAATACCTATTCAATCCAACAGCACTTTCTTAGGTTCTTGGCACTGTTGGGTTCTAGGCATAAATACAAAAACAAAACACTCCCTGCTCTCATGGAGTCTACGTTCTGCTGAGCAGAAACAATGTAGAAGTAGATGAGTAAGTACATATCATAAAGAAAATAAATACAAAATAATTTCTGAGAGGAAGAATTGGAGGAATCAGGAAAAGTCCATTGCAGGAGTTGAATATCATTGGATACATTGGATGTTCATTGACATTTAAAGTTGTGAGAAGTACATTTATATTGCCCTCCATTTGCCTCTACTATTTTTTCCAAATTAAGATTCCCTTGCTCTCCTCTGTGAAGAGAGTAATTTATATCGTCATTTACTTCAAGGCAACCTTATTTTTGCAGTGACTCTCTTTCCCTTATCTTTAAGTGTCTCCATCTCTTGTTTGTTTCCTCTGGTACTAATTTTAGAGTTTGCTTAACTTAGTTCTTTTTTCCTCTTTTTGTCTAGTTATAGAAATTTTCCTGCTTTTTTCCTCTCAATTAAGTACTCAAGTAAAATCTCTTGTTTTGATAGTTTTAAATTTTCATTTTCTATACTTTTTTCTTTTTTTAAAATTCTATCTAGTATTTTATTTTTTTCCCCAGTTACACATAAAAACAATATTTTGGAGAATAGAAACGATTTTTAACACATTTTTTTAAAAATTTTGAGTTCCAAATTATCTCCTTCCTACCCACCCACATTCCATTGAGAAGGAAAGCAATTCAATATAGGTTCTATAGCTAAATCATTCACAGCTGATCTTCTTACAATATTGCTGTTCCTTTGCACATAATAAATTTTACTTTTCATCAGCCCATGCAAGTCTTTCCAGGTTTTTCTGAGAGCATCTTGCTCATCATTTCTTAAAAGTACAAAAGCATTCTTGTTATAATCACATACTACAACTTGTTGAGCCATTCCCCAACTGATGGACATCCCTTCTAATTTTTTATTCTTTACTTTCTAATTCTTTACCACAAGGAAAGAGATGTTATAAATATTTTAGTACAGATAGGTCCTTTTCTTTTTTTAATCTCTTTTTGAGATACTGACCTAGTAGTGGTATTGCTAGGTCAAAGGTTTTATAGCCCTTTGGGTATAGTTCCAAATTGCTCTACAGAATGATTGAATCAGTTCACAATTCCACCAAGAGTGCTAGGTGGTGCAGTGAATAGAGCACTGGCCTTGGGGTCAGGAGGACCCGAGTTCAAATCTGGCTTCAGACACTTGACACACTAGCTGTGTGACTTTGGGCAAGTCACTTAACCCCAATTGCCCTCCAAAAAGAAAAGAAAAAGAGTGCATTAATGTCTCATTTTTCCCAAATCCCCTCCAACATTTGTCATTTACCTTTCCTGTCCAAATTAATAGGTCTGAGGTAGTATTTGAGAAATGTTTTAATTTGAATTTCTCCAAGTTTTTTCAAATGGCTATAGATAGCTTTGACTACTTCTTCTGAAAACTGTTCATATCTTTTGATCATTTGTCAATTGGGAAATAATTCTTATTTTTATTAATTTCACTCAGTTCTCTATATATTTGAGATATGAGGCCTTCAACCGAGAAATCTGCTTCAAAATTTTTTTCACAGTTACTACTGCTAACTGCATTTCCCTCCATCCTACCCACCCCCTGCAGTTTATTCTATTCTCAGTCTCCTTTCACCCTGTCCCTCCTCAAAAGTGTTTTGCTTCTGACTACCCCCTCCTTCAATCTGCCCTCCCTTCTATCACTCTTTCCTTCTCTTATCTCCTTCCCCTCCTACTTTTCTGTAAAGCAAGATAAATTTCTATACCCAATTGAGTGTGTATGTTCTTCCCTCTTTGAGCCAATTCTGATGAGAGTAAGGTTCACTCATTTTCCCTCACCTTCCCCTCTTCCACTTCACTGTAAAAGCTTTTTCTTGCCACTATTATGTGAGATAATTGACCCCATTCTATCTCTCCCTTTCCCTTTCTCCCAGTACATTTCTTTCTCAACCCTTAATTTTATTTTTTAGATTATGATCCCTTCATATTCAAGTCACACCTGTGCTCTCTGTCTATATATGCTCCTTCTAATAATTCTAATAATGAGAAAGGTCTTTTGAATTACAAATATCATCTTCCCATGTAAGAATATAAACCATTTAACTTTATGATTTCCCTTTCCTGTTTACATATTTATGCTTCTCTTGAGTTTTATATTTCAAAGTCAAATTTCCTATTCAGCTCTGGTCTTTCATCAAGAATGCTTGAAAGTGCTCAGTCTCATTGAATATCAATTTTTGCCTCCTGAAGGATTATACACAGTTTTGCAGGGTAGTTGATTCTTGGTTGAAATTTTAGCTCCTTTTCTCTTTGTAACATCATATTCCAAGTCTTCTAATCTTTAATGTAGAAGTTTCTAAATCTTGTGTTATTCTGACTATGGCTCCATAATACTTGAATTGTTTCTTTCTGAATGCTTGCAATATTTTCTCCTTGACCTGTGTTCTTTGGAATTTGGTCATAATATTCCTGGCAGTTTTTTCTTTTTAGGATCTCTTTCAGGAGGTGATCAGCAGATTTTTTTTTTCAATTCCTATTTTACCCTCTGATTCTAGAATATCAGGACAGTTTTCCTTGAAAATTTCTTGAAAAATGATGTCTAGGCTTTTTTTTAACCATGGCTTTCAATAATTTTTAAATTATCTTTCCTGGATCTGTTTTCCATGCCAGTTGTTTTCCCAATGAAATATTTCACATTGTCTTCTATTTTTTCATGTTTTTGATTTTTCTTTATTGTTTCTTGATTTTACACTTAAATACAAATTTTTAACATTCTTTTAAAAATATTGAGTTCCAGATTTTCTACCTTCCTCACTTCCCCCCTCACTGAGAAGGCAAGCAGTTTGATAAAGGTTATACATGTGCAGTCATACAAAACATATTTTCATATTAGTCACATTGTGAAAAAACAGACAAAAATAAAGTTTTAAAAGAGGAAAATAAAGTGTTTTGTTAAGTATCTCTATTTAGAATCTATCAGTTCTTTCTCTGGAGGTGAATGATAGCATTTTTCATCATAAGTCTTTTAGAACTGTCTTAGATAATTGTATTGTTGAGAATGAACGCCTAACTCATTCAGTTAATCACAGTACGATATTGCTATAATATACAATTGTCGTTACAGTATTGCTTCTGCTATTACAATCCCATCAGAAATGAAATTCTGCTCATTTTACTTTGCATCATTTCATGTAAGTCCTTACTGATTTTTCTGAGAGCATCGTGCTCATCCTTTTTTTTTAAGTAACAAAAGACTTTTAATTAAATAGCAATGTAAATGCATTTTCCCCATAAACTTTAGCTCACTTTTCCTGTGAATATTATAATTATACATTCATTGATGAGACGGAAGCCTTCATAGGAAATACGTGTGGCCTATGATGGGGAGACATGTGAATACTGTATGCACTCATCATTTCATATAGCACATTAATATTCTGTCACAATGACCTACCACAGTTTGCTCAGCCATTCTCCAATTGCTAGCTGTCCTTTCAAATTCCACTTCTTTGCCATCACAAAAATAGCTGCTACAAATATTTTTGTACATATAGGTCCTTTTCCTTTTATCTTTTTATTTGAGTTCCCTTTTGTAAACCATCTCCATATTATTGCCTTAATGATTTTTATTATTATTATTTAGTTCTTTAATTATTATTAAGTACTTGCTATGTGCCAAGCACTGTGCAAAGTAATGAGCACACACAGAAAAGAAAATGATCATCCACCTCTCAAGGAGCTCAAAATAATTGTAAGAGACAACACGCAAATAAATATGTACAAACAAGCTGTATACAGGATAAATAGGAAATAATTATGAAAGGGAAAACACTAGAATTAAAAGGAGTTGGGAAAAACTTCTTTTAGAAGATGGGATTTTAGTTGGGACTTGAAAGAACCAAGAAGCATAAATGAGTAGGGAAGAGCATTACAGGCTTGAGGGGCAGTGAGAGAAAATGTCTGGGGCAGAAAGGAAGTATCTTGTTTGTGAAACAGCAAGGAGGCTAGTGTTAGTGGATTGAGGTTATTTGTGGTGGTAAATAAGATGTAAGAAGACTAGAAAAGGAGAGGTAGGTTAAGGACTTTAAATACCAAATAGGTGAGGAGGTGGTGTTGGGCATGGGGAGGGGATGGGTAGACATAGTCAGATCTGAACTTTAGGAAAATCATTTTAGTCGCTAAATGGAGTGTGGATTGGAGTGGGGAGAGACATAAGGCAGGTAAACTCACCAGCAAGACATTGCAACAGTCCATATGTTAGGTAATGGAGGCCTGCCCTAAGGTGTGGCGATATCAGAGGAGAGAGGGTGTACATTTGAGAGATGCTACAAAAGTCAAGTCAATGGGCCTTGAAGAGATGGGGAGGAGTTGAGAATAATAGCTAGGTTGTAAGCCTGGGGGACTGGGATGATGGCGGTGCCTTTTCATCTATTCATGTTTCACTCTTAAGAATATCCATTCTTGCCATTGATAGAAGTATTGCCCCATTCTAAGAATTTCCTGTGTGCCTGATAGTGCAGTATATTACTACCCTTTGCCCTCCCTCGTAATAACTTTTTTTCCCCTTTTGCCATGAAATCTGAATCCTTACCCTCACTCTTCTGGTTGTCCATTGCCCCTAGGAAGTAGGATGAGTCTTTCTAAGCACTAAATTCCTGCTGGTCATACTTACTGAAGCCCCCCATATCCATTTAAAGAAATTTCTTACCCTGTGGGAGCATTTTTAGTGGGATGTCCTCAAATCTCTGAAACAAGATTTCTCCCTTTCTTTCCCTCTGTTTCAGTCCCTCTCTTTGCCTGCTTTTCTTTTTGAGAGAATATAAGGATTATCTTTTCTTCATTGCTAATCTTTGATTAACTTGGGAAATATCACATATCCCTTTCTATTTTCTTTCTCCTCTCTTCTTTTTATGCATCCTCCTATACTGCAATTTAGTCCTACAAAGGAATAAATATCTTCTGAGGTTTGGTCTATAACATGTTTCTCTATCACCACTTCTATTTGACTAACACTTTTACCCTTGTCTCTTTATGTGCGATTAGAAAAAACTCTTAATGTTCTCTCTATTGTTTTGTTTTTGTTGTTAACCCCTTAGATGTTATTCTCTTTTAGGTTTTTTTTTTCCCTGTGGTAATTTGTTTTGTTATCTATGTCTCCCTTGTTTGCCATATTTGTTTAACTTTCTTGTATTTCTGTTGTCTAGGGTGTTTGTAAAGCAAATAATTTTTTGAAGTCTAGTTCGCGTTATAGGAATGATTTAAAAGCCTGTTTTTTAATTGAACATCCACCTTTTTCATTAATAGGCTAAGGTTTACAGGGTCTATCATCTTGGGTTGCATCTTGAACTTCTTTTTCTCTTCAGAATAAATTATTCCTTTGCCTCCAGTTTCTCTTAGGTATAGGGAACCCAATGTGCTATTCAAATTTAGTTTTTTAAAGGTCTTTCTCTTGGTCACTTGTAAAATGTGTTGTTTTTTACTGGAATTATTTAATCTAACTCCTTTCCTTCCTTCCTCTTTTCTTCTCTTTCTCCATTCCTTCCTTCCCTCCTTCTTAGTGTCCCTTGCTAGGTGTCATTCTTGACTCGTCACTCTCATCCCATATCCAATTTGTTGCCAAGGCCTATTGATTTTGTCTTTCCAAATATGCCTCTCGAATATCCCCCCTTCTTTCCTCTGACACTGCCACCACTCTAGTCCAGACTCTTGTCTCCTCGTGCCTAGAGTACTGAAATAGTTTGATTCTTTGTCTGCAACAAAATTTTCCCCATTCTAGCCCATCTGTGGAAACTCAGCTGTCAAGATGATTTTCCTAAAGTCTGACCAAGTCTACATGTCATCCCCAATCCCCTGCCTCCAACAAATTCCAGTAGCTCCCCTATCACCTCAAGGAACAAGTATTACATCTTCTGATATGCAGAGTGTTTCATAACCTAGTCCTTTCCAATATTCTTATACCTTGCATTTCCCTACCACATGTACTGTGTGATCCAGGAACACTAGCCTCCTTGCTGTTTCTTGAAGAAGACTCCATCTCACAATTCCAGGCACTTTCACTGGTGATGCGCCATGGCTAGAATGATCTCTCCTGCCTTCCTTTAAGTTTCAGTTAAAATCCTACCTTCTACAGGAACCTTTACCTGATCCCCCTCAATTCTAGTGCCTTCTCCATTGATTAGCTCCCGCTTATCCCATATATAGATTGTTCACACATATTTATTTGTGTGTTGTCACCTTTATTAGGCTGTGAGGGCTCCTTCAGAGCAAGGACTGACTATCTTTTATCTTTCTTAGTATCCCTAGTAATTAGCACAGTAATTGCCTTTACATAGCTGTTTGTTGAATAAATTAGTTTGACTAATATTCTCTCCTTCCTTCGAATCAGTCATCAGATCTGCTTTACTAACTCTAAGCTTCTTCCCTTTCCATTTTGATTAGTACCTAATCTTGCTATCAGTGCTAAATTGTATTTACTTTCCTATACCACTAACCCATAAATTTGAATTAATGCCTCCTATTAAAGGGACCAGATTTTATTCCAGTCACTCATTTTTGAATAATCAATTTGAACATAAGATTTTTTTTAACATAATTAAAGCACAATTGCCACTGTATGGTTTGACCTTAAAACTTTACTTGTGAGTTACACGTACCTGTGTGTGCTTAATCGACTTGGGCTCTCTGTGAAATAGAATTTTTCTAATGAACTTTCCCTGCTCCAAAGGCCTGGGATTTTGTAAACATAACTTAATAAACATAGAAATTTTTGTCTGACTTCTCATGGAGGTATTGGAGTATGGGGTATCAGAAATATAGGAATGATAAACCAAATAAAAGACCAGATAGTCCTTAGGGTACCAACAAACGTCTTCTTCCCTGTTCTGGTCCTCTGTGGGTTACTATAGTTATTGAATTCTTTTTTTTTTTGCTTTTTTGCCTTTTTTTGGAGGGCAATAGGGGTTAAGTAACTTGACCATGGTTACATGGCTAGTTTTTTTGTGTTGTGTGAGGCTGGAACTGAACTCAGGTCCTCCAGACTCCAGGGCTGGCACTTTACTATAGCTATTGCATTCTTGGCCCTGCAATAAAAAAAAAGGAAACTAGAGATTTGATTGGAGGCTTGGGGCAGAGAAATGAAACGTTGACATATTCTCCCTTGCGCTCTCACAGTTCATTTAGGGACCATTACAGGGGAACATACCTGAGTGATATGAATATTTTAAACATAAATTAAATCATCCACAGCAACCTGTACTGGACTGACTGGAATAGAGAAGGACCTAAAATTGAAACCTCTTCTATAGATGGAACAAATAGAAGAATCCTGGTGAATAAAGACATTGGACTACCTAATGGTTTAACCTTTGACCCCTTCTCTAAACTGATTTGCTGGGCAGATGCAGGTAATTTTATTTACTACAGATAACATGCAAAAATTTAACCTTTGTCTTCAGTGTATGTAAAGCAATGGGCCAGATTTCATCGTTTTGGGTTTGTCTTTAACTAGGAGGCAAGGTTAAAGTAGGTGTACGACAAAGAGGAAATTTTTCCAAAGTTCCTTCCAATCATTCCTGGGAAAGTCCGTTGCAGACTTGGATACAAAGATTGATTTTATTGTTCCGTAACAATATTACCACCATGTAAAAAGCAAGTCTTGTTCAGTCATGCCCACCCCAGTCTCTGATCCAAAAAACAAGAACAGATAAGTATTTCTGCTGAGAGGAAAATCTTTTTGAAAAAATCATAATGAAAGAGAAGCCTCTAAATTCATAATTGGTTTCATCATTACAGATCGTAATCCATTTTTACTTTATTCTAAGATTATCTTTTGTTATGTATGTGGATACATATTAAGCAGGTTAAGGCTTTAGACAGTAGAGTTTATAGCCCTGGGAAATTTATCCTCTAAATTGAAAGACAACTTAAATTAGACATTATAAGATTTGATTATCCACAAATGAATTAAGGCCTTCCAAAGCAGTTGAAGATTAAATTGCAATTGAGATTTTTCAATGTTTAATCTTTGAACACTTTTCCTTTTCTAAGATTTAGTTTTATACTGTCAACAACTATATTGAAAGTAAGAGGGGTGGCTAGGTGCAGTGAATAGAGCACCCAGCCCTGGAGTCAGGAGGTCCTGAGTTCAAATCCGGCCTTGGACACTTTAACACACAAAAACTAGCTGTGTGACCTTGGGCAAGTCACTTAACCCCAATAAAAGAAAATAAGATTAGTATTTTCCCTTCTATTTTGTTTCAAGTTAGAAAAAAAAACTTTAATGGGGGGCCAGGTGGCTCAGCGAGTAAGAGCACCGGCTCCAGTGTCGGGATGACCTGGGGATCAAATCTGGGCTCAGATACTCAGCACCACACCCAGAAATAACTGGCCGTGGAACCTTGAGCAAGTTACTTAACCCCAATTGCTTTAAAAAAAAAAACTTTAAAAATGTAGGTTTTGTCTTTACTTAATGCAGGTTATATAAGCATGTATATATTAAGGCATCCATTGCTCACAAATATGCATATTATCAAATAAATGGAAAAAAGTATTTTCAATGGTATTTGTTACTGTGCCTTAGGAGTATACAAACCCAAATTTAGTTGCCTATATAATTTCTTCAAATCAAATCTGAATCATCCTTGTGTAAGGGAGTCATAGTTTAAATATAAAAATGCTAATAACTAAAGTGCTATTGAAGTATGCTTTCTGGATTAATAATATAGAACCAATAATTGCTGTTTGTAGAAAGATAATGGTAGAAATGCTACAGTTATTTGGATGCTCTATTTTTCTCAACCAAGACTCTGTAATTTTCTGGGGAACAAAGGGTGAGGGGGTCCTCAATTTCTTGAAGCATGAAGTGTGACATTCTTTAATTATGGTTTCTGATTTTTTTTCCCCAAAGGAACCAAAAAACTGGAATGTGCATTATCAAATGGAACTGGAAGGCATATAATACAGAATAACCTCAATTATCCCTTCAGCATTGTTAGCTATGCAAATCACTTTTATCACACAGATTGGAGAAGGTAAATTGAAGACCATAATGAATAATCTTGAATTTAAGGGGAAAATATTTTTTTTTAATTTTAGTTGTTTAGTTATTTTACTCAGCCAACTAGTTGATCATCCATTTCATCAGTGGTACACCTGCTCTAGATGAAGTACTATAGTGCAGCTGGAAGGGCACAGAGTTTGGAGTCAGGAGAACAAGGTTTGACTTCTTGACGGTACAATTAACTTGCTTTCTCTAGGCCTGTTTTTATCATCTGTAAAATGAAAGTAAGTAGAGTACTGACTTTGGAGTCAGGAAAAGTGGTTCTAAGTTCTGTCTCTGACACATATAAACAGTGTGACAATGTCCATAAATCACTTAATATCTTAATGTCAAAGGCATTTATAATACTATTCATATTGGCTGCAGATAGAAGTAGTTGGATGGAAAGAGTTTCCACAGTGAGAGTTATCTACACATAAAGTCAGTCTTCCACTTCCCTTCAAAATCACTCCCATACTTAATATGTCCACAATGTATTCTAAGTGCTTAAACTGTTTGTCTCATTTTAAATGTTAAAGAGTATTGCAGCTAGATTAAAGTTCTATTGCATTGTAATTTAAAGGATAAACTAATTAATTTTTCAGGGGTAAGAATCCTCATTTCAATCTTAAAAGCGTATAGACCATAGCATAAATCTTAGGTGGCACCATAACAGAAAATACATTTCTTTTCTGAAATTTTTCTTGAAGTTACATGTAACATTTAAGCCAACAAATTTTACTTTCAAAACTTCAAGATTCTCTAGTTTTAATCTATGAAAACTGAGCTATTTTCTACTGCTACTGCAATTACTGGTCCTTGTTCCAAGAATTAAAAATTCCTCATATTTACACCAACATTTGAAACTGTAGGAAAAAGACACAACAGCCCACCTTGTTAGAAAGCATGGAAGAGACAAGTACAATGCTATTACATTTTTTAAAAGCATATAGTGGGGGCAGCTAGATAGTGCAGTGAATAGACTACTGGCCCTATAGTTAGGAGGTCCTGAGTTCAAATCTGGCCTCAGACACTTAACACTTAATAGTCGTGTGACCTCGGGCAAGTCACTTAGCCCCAGTTGCCCTGCCTTCCCCTCTCCAGAAAGAAAAAAAAGCATAGAGTAAAATGATTTCTGATTTGGAAGTACACTAAAAACTGTAACTATGCAATAGGAATTTTATAATAGCAATTTTGGGGTATTTATGTTGTATCACCACCCCAGTACAAACCCAAGAGAAGCCTAATATTTTTAAGCAAGGAGTATTAATATTTTCTTTGAATAATTTTCTCAGATCTTTCTTTAAAAGCAAGAAACTGATATCCATGGTATAGATTTGTAGTATATATAATCCTTTTTACTTTAGTTTGTAAATAGAAATGTGTGTGTGTGCATGCATGTATAAGTCCAAGAAAAATCTGGAGTCAGCCATAAAAAACCCCACGAAATTGGTCTGAATTAACTGACAGATCTTTATAAGGAACAAACTTACCTTGATACTTAAACCAACGCTTTTGCCTGTAATTTCCTTGCCGTGAGCTAAAATTAAGTTTTTATATGTAAGAAGCTTCAATGCTGTTCCTTAGAATTGGACTTGTTTATTTATCCTTTCTGTTCCTAGGGATGGTGTTATAGCAGTAAATAAAGATAACGGCCAGTTCACTGATGAGTATCTTCCAGAGCAAAGATCACATCTTTATGGAATAACTGCAATTTACCCCTACTGTCCAAAAGGTAAATACATAATCCAGAGGTGAGCATTTTATAAAAACAGAGATTGCGTCAAAGATGATGGTAAGGGGCTAACATTTTTAGTAGATAGGCTGTTTGCTCCTGGAGTCCCATCTCTCCACCACTGCAGGAGGCGCTGGCAGTCATAACAGTGGATAGTACACCGCTGTACAAGTCCCACTGTCATGAAAATCTGCAGCTATGCAATTACTTATTAATAGTCATTGAATCCTCATCCCTGGCACACTACATGAAAAGGGGTCAGCTTCCTTGTATCCCTCCCTTTAAAATCCCCAATAAAGACAGTATAAGAATAAGAAAATAACTTTTTCCCCTTTCCTCTACCTTCTTCCTTACAGGAACAAAGTAATGAATTCAAAGTAACACAATTTTAACTCTGAAGACTTATTTCCTACCAAAAGCTGGAAGGTGAAGAAAATGAAAAAACAGAATAAATAAAGGCCACTGCCATTTTCTGGATATGCCACAAAATGACCTTTTACAGGGCAAAGATTAGTAAGTGTATTCTGGGCAAGTTTTATACCTCAATCTTTACTACTGTATTTTCTAAAAATAAAAAAATTGATATTGATATTATAAGGAAAAAATATATTCCTCAAGTGCTATGAACATAATTTGATTGTTGCTTATAGAACATTTTAAAAATAATTACCATATTTCACTTTTAAGTAAAATTCATTTAAAATGAATTAAATTTGAAATTTAAAGAACTCAAAGACTGATTCTAGTTATAGGTTCTTGGCCAAAAGATTATTTTGTTTAACCAAAATATACATTTAAAGATAAAAATATAGTCCTAAAGATCAAAACCTTGATCACAAGCCTTGACTATGTAAGTAACATTAATGGAAAAAACCAATGTAATTAAGTTTTCTTAAGTTCTAAATATTGTCTCTTTACCTCACCATCAGTGAATTTCTTTTAGTATTTATATTAGAAGGTGCTAGAATAATTCAATTTGTATTTTATAGGTCTGAAGTGTCTATCCCCATAGTAGAAAAAATTACATTCATGTATACTTACAAGATATATTTCTATTCAAAGGATCTGGATTACTTTAATAAATCATTTAAGTTTTCCTGTAAGTGAGACTTAGTGTGTTGTTTATACAAACTCGGTAATAATAACAAATAATATAATTTTAAATTCCATGCAGTTTCAAGTACAAAATTGATGATTAACAGTACTTAATATATAATAAAATCAGAACATGTCCATTCTCTCGAACTTTATTAAACAGAAAACACAACAATGGTAAGAATTCAAAATTTTCTGTTATTTTCCCTCCCCAGTGACATCTGATTGAAGATACATTGCCAGAGTTATGCCACATTTCCTAGGTGTCCTAAGTAGATAAGAGGCTATAATCCTAACTTTCCTTATCTTCCAACTTTTCCCAATCTGTGGTCTGTCTTTGGATCAGCAATAATTGCTTGAACAGCTACTATGGCTTCATTAATTTTTGTTTGTAGTTCTCTGAGTTCTTCTATATGTAGTAATCGAAGAATCTGGGCAGCTTCATTAAGAACAGCATCTATTTTATCATAAAAAAAGATATTGCATTGATAAATATAATATCAAGTAAATTATGTTTAAAATTATTACCACTTAAATCATCTCTGAACATAATTTCAATCAGTATTTTTAAAAAGTTATCATGCATGCATTAAAATTTGGAGACTAATTTTATGTCAGCATTCTAAATATGCCTACGAAGAAAGAGAATGGTTTATTTATGTTCAGTGGATAATATAAAATCGTTTTACAAAATCTGACTATTTTTAGGATTGTGGCTCTAGGGCATGAAGAGGAAGGCAGAGTAGTCTTCATTTTACCGATAAGAAAACTGAGGCCCAGAGGTTAAGTATTATACTCAAGGTTATACAAATTTATATTTGATTAATTAGGATAAGCTGTTTAAAAAATAGCACTTACCTCCTGTATCAAAACCAAGGATATGCTTATCTAAAGCAACAGGTAAGCCCTTTAAAGAAAAAAAGACAGACAATAAGAAATGCTATTCTTATAATTAAGAAAAACAGACTACTTAAAAAATAAGATAGAACTGACTTTAGCTCAAAAACATGGCAAACTGCCCATTTCTGTATATGACTGCAACATTTTTTCTTCCTTTATATTTTTACCACTCTAAAGAGAAAGACTGGGAAGGATTAGTTTTCTCATGCAAGAATCTTGGACTTCATTTCTTTTAATTAAGCATGGACTTCCTCCAAATTATAGAGCAACTAGTAGCACACTAAAATTACTTATTGCTGCTTTCCTATTATTTCTTAAATTCTTAAGTCAAACCAAACAATAACTTTGGTATTATTTCAAGTCTGGGGCTTTTCCCCAGGTTAAGAATCAGCTTAGACAAACAAAAAAGAAAGACCAGAGAAGACTGTGGAGTCAGCTTGGGTGGAGGTGAGGGTGAGAAAAAGAAAGAGTGAGAAAAGTGCCCCACCCTAGTAACAAGCAACCAGTCACTCCTTTCATTTAACCCTTTTTCTGCACACTCTCAACCTAAATTGTTGCAAAGGAGGTTAAAAAATGTAACAAAAAAAAAGGGAAAGGGATAAATTCTATAATGATAGAAATTGTTGGATGTTTCTTCTAAAAATATAGAGGAGAAAAGAAGCTAGAGAAATAGAAAAGCAAACAGCTTCTGTTTAATTTTAATTTAACCCATTATTATTATTTTCCTATTCCTTTGGGTGCCAGTAAAAATATTAGATGTAAAACCTACCTAGTAGATTGAATTCTTATATGTACAGCTATATAATGATCTTTACAAAAGAGAGCTAGAGACAGTGACAGAGACAGATATATAGATACGGTACCACAATGGTATATTTAGAATGTAAGATAAGATTTGATTATTTAGTACTAGATTGTAGCCATTGGTTTTGGCTAATTATAAGTGAGCATAAGGGGAAAAAACCTTGAGTAAAGTAAAAAACTAATCAATGTCAAAGATGCTATTCACCTTTTTTTTTAAGTTGTAGGCTATCATTGTAGTTAATTTAACATTAATTGTAGTTAATTAACAATTAACAAATATTGAAGAGATTCAGGAAGGGTGAATAGTTCCAGGCCTTCCTACTTTTCCCACTCCCCTGCGTCCCCATGCCCCCATGCCCATCATCTTTTATGTATTCTGCATTTGTTTAACTATGCACAAGCAATTCACAGGCATTTTTTTCACTTGCTCTTCGCATATGAGTTGTGTGTGAATGTGTACACGATGTGATGCTAGTATTAATATATGATTATATACTTGAAAGATTTTTTTTAAACTTTTTTTTTAAACATCTGCTACCACTACCACCCCTAAGAAAAATTGAATTACCTAGTAGCTACCTCCTAGGACTGTTGTAAGGATTAACTGAGATGATAAAGCAGTACACAAATAGTTAATTACTATATCAAAACCAAGGATGAATATGGTGGCTTTCACCAGGAGCAGATCCATCTGAGTTCAGAAGAATATTTCTAAAGTTTGCTAGTGTTAAGAAAAATAGCAAACGCAAGTACCTTGTTAATTATGGAACAGGTAATTCATAAAGCACAGCAAGAAAGAGTGGAAAGAACTGGAATTACAACATTTGGAAAGATATGTTTGAGAGAGATGGGAAAGATTGGAGATAGGGTATCCTACTTCCTGTCATTCACCATACCCACTAGGCTAAAAGAACTCTAACATATACTTTGATGCATTTTTTTAAAAAATGCAATGTGCAACAGAACTATTTCTATAATCTAATCTATATTAGACTTGGTTTTTAAAATCACTGTCCTTAAACTGCTTTGCACCAGCCCTAAATACCCATACATTTGATTTACCAAGAACTCATTCTGGGGGTAAGCAAGTTTCTACCTACTTGGTTTAAATACCATCTAATTTCACATCAAGCAGATGAATTTTAACAGAAGATACCATAATGAATAAATTCTATAAAGCAATGTGAAGAGAAATTCTATGAAGAACATGATTAGGCCCTGATATTTGGTTACTTCAATGTGAAGGAGAGAAAAGTAAGGATATGAATAAATACATGGAAAAGCATGGTTCAGGAAAAAGAAATGAAAGAGATAAAGGATTTGTAGATTGTATTAAAAAGCTTCACACCCTTATATCACATACACTTCAAAAATAGAAGTGATAGGCACTGGAAATGGCAAGCACCTTCTTAAATATGGAGCAGGTATTCTAAAAGAGCACTGTAGCACCAATGCAATATTCATACCAGGCATGATCACTATAAATATACCGGTATAATGCTCAATTGCAAAATATAACACTCTCCATATTGAAGACAGAAGCAAAACATTTATTCAGACACCAGAAAACCAAATCCCAAAAGCAGTAAGTTGATTCTATCTTAGTAGCAAGGAAGTTAATAAGCCATAACAGCACAAAGACCCACAGCATCCTTTAGCCTTCCCACAAACTAACATAAGACCAATATTTACTAACAAGCCTGTCTCTCTCAGAAATATCCTCTCCTCCCAACCACCTGATAAGGTCACTGAGACAGAGAGAATAAGAGGGGATGTAAATATTTTTTAATCAAATACATTAACCACTTATTGACAAAATATTCAATGAGAGAAGCAAGAGATAAAACTGTTCAGAGTCCTTTTGTGAGGCAAAACCTTGTGGTAGGTGGTGGTGATATGCCCCATAAAACTTCAGGTAATCTATCTCAGAGTAGACAAGAGCAGGTAGAGCCATTACCAAAGAGAGTCTAGTCGGGAGGCAAAAAATTACAGGGGAAAGTGTATTTGGTTTAGGGCGGGTCTTTGAAGCACTGCAGAAAGCCATGGAGCAGAGGCCAGAGGCCTGGATCATGGGCTGTTGCAAGGCTCATTGGGAAAGCCCTAGAGGTCAAGAAAGATAAGGCCAGAATTGTTCTATCAATGCCCAAGGGAATTCCAGGGAATAAAGCCCAATTTTCTCAAAAGGAAGTGGCTGTGATGGCCACTTCATGGACAATAGAGACTGTCCAAGAAATGAAGACAGAGTAAATGGTGGTTCCATGGATAGAATCAGCCAAGTCAGTAAAAAGGAGGAGTAGGGCTTTTTGGAAAATGAAAAGATAGCTTTGAACTCTGAACATTTGTTCATTTGGCTTTGGACATTCTGAGTTTGATATACCAATGGGTCATTCACATAGAGACATTTTACATACAGTAAGAGATGTAAATCTAAAACTCAGAAGTAAAGTGAGAGCTAGAGATAGAAATTTAAGAGTGTGGTCTACTGACGCTCCAGAGAGTATAAATGTGAGTGTAGTTGCTGCATATATGTCCATGCCTTAGTGCCTGCAAAGCACAGAAGAGGTGGTTAGTTGGCACTGTGGTTAAACCTGGAATTATAAGACTTATTCAAATCCTGCCTGATGCTCACTAGCTTTGTGACTCTGGACAAGTTACTTGACCATTATCTGTCTCAATTTCTTCACCTGTAAAATGGGGATAATAATTGCACCTACCTCCCAGGATTGTTAGGATAAAGTAAGACAGAAAGATTTGCCTTATATATAAATACTAAATGCTATTATTGATGGCATCAATAATTGTATTATCAATTATCAATAATACTGATGGCATCAAGGTGGCTTTCAGTAGGAGCAGTTTCATCTGAGCTTAGAACAATATTTCTAAAGTGTGGTAGTATTAGAAATGGACAGTGCAGTGGATAGAGTGCCAGATCTGGGGTCAGGAAGATTCATCTTTGTGAGTTCAAATATGTGGCCTCAGACAATTAGTAGCTGTGTGACCTTGGGCAAGTCACTTACCCCTGTTACCTCAGTTTCCTCATCTGTAAAATGAGCTGGAGTAGGAAATGGCAAACCACTCTAGTATCTTTGACAAGAAAACCCCAAATGGAGTGACAAAGAGTTAGACACAACTAAAAGTGACTGGACAACAAGCAATAGAAAAAATAGCAAATTTTTCATGTCCTGAATACTTCTGAAGAATGGTAGTCATAGATCATGTAGCTCCAAGGATGTGTGGATGAACCAAATATCTGCTTACAAGAATTTATAGAATTTGAATTCTACACAGTCTGCACAATCAATATGCCCTTATCATGGTGGCCTTTTAGCTATGTGACAAAAATGGCAAAGGAGAAGTTACATTTGGGAACAAAGAGTGTGTTGCGGGAAGACAAGTATCTATCATAATCTATATTAAATGGAATCAGAATTGGAGGGAAATGTTTTGTAAAGGAAAAGACAGAAGAAGGCAACTGATGTATATAGAATTAACTCAGTTTACTAGAAATACAAGTGGGACAAGCCAAGCACGCACTTGTGCAACAGAACCAGAAGGGTCACTGCTATCAATACTCAACAATTCAATCTTCCCTCTTATAAACAATCATTTCCCTGACAAGTTTAATATATTTCTATACCAAAAATTGTGTATGTGTGCATGTGTATGTGTGTGTATCTGTTTCTTCAACTCTTCAGCCAGTTCAAATAAAAGGAAAGTGCTCATTTCCCCCCACCTCTCCCTCAATGTTTGCATACTTGTTTCATTTACTCCTTTCCATTTAAGTGAGATAATAAATTATCTTCCCATTCTCCTTTTTTCCCTAATATATTCCCTTTCCCCTCTGTTGTCTTTGTTTTAAGTCTATCAGAATAGAACCCAGAATTCTCCTCCAAACAATTTTAAAATAATGACGCAAATCAAATTCTGTAGTGGCAGAGTCAATAAAAGGTCTGAGTAAGACAGTCTTCCACCCCAAGACTATAGTAGGTCAGAGAGATCTTGTGACACAGAGGAGGCTATCTTGGAGCTTACATGGACAAAATGCCAGTGGTGGGACAAGGTGGTGATAAGAAAAACAGGAGCAGCTTTGTGAGTTATCAAGCTGGAAGCAATCACAATATTTTAGAAGCACCAAAAACTTCTAAACCTCCAGAACTGAAAATAGCACTATGAAAAAGACTGAAATTACAGACAGGGCTCCCCCCACCCCCATATAGCAGGAACAGCACCACACATTAACATAAGGGTCCAAATTGGGGGTGGAAAAATGAATAAACAACAAAATAAACAAAGACAAAAAGCTACTATGGCGACAGGGAAGAGCAAGAAATGAACTCAAAATAAGACAATGATGTCAAAACACCTACAAACAACCCCCCCCCCCCAAAGAAAAATGTGAATGGGATATAAGCCCACCAACAATTCCTGAAAGAACTAAAAATTATTTTCAAAATCAGATAAGAGTAATGGAGTAAAAAAATAGGCAAATAAATGAAAGCAAAGAAAGAAAATTCTGAAAAGACAATTTACAGCTTGGTAAAAGAGGCACCAAAAAAGTATACTGAAGAAAATTACACCTTAAAACACAGAATTGGTCAAACAAAAAAGGCACAAAAACTTAGTGAAGAAAATAATTCCTTAGAAAAATTAGAATCGGGCAAGTGGAAGCTAATGATTTCATGAGATGACAGGAAACAATAAAACAAAGCTAAAAAAAATGAAAAAAAAAAACAGAAAAAAATACAAGGTATTTCATTGGAAAAACAACTGACCTGGAAAACAGATCCAGAAAAGGTAATTTAAGAATTATTGGACTACTTAAAAGCCAAGATATTATCAAGGAAAACTGTTCCAGAGAGTAAAACAGAAATAGCAAGAATCCACAGATTACCACATGAAAGAGATCCCAAAATGAGAATTTCCAGGACTATTAGAGGCAAATTCCAGAATACCAAGGTCAAAGAGAAAATACTTCAAGCAATCAGAAATAAACCATTCAAATACTATGGAGCCACAAGTTGGGATCACATAAGATTTAGCAGCTACCATATTAAAGGAACAAAAGGTTCAGAATAATAAATCTAGTAGGCAAAAAGGGCTAGGATTATAACCAAGAATAAACTACCCAGCAAAACAACTTTCAAGAGGAAAGTGGAAATTTAATGAAATAGAGGATTTCTAGGCATTCCTAATGAAAAGATCAGAGGGGAATAGAAAATCTGACTTTCAAATATGACTCAAAGGTAAAAATGAAACAGGTATCAAAAGAGACTCAATAAAGTTAAACTCAGTACATTTCTATAAAGGAAGATAATACATCTATCTTGTAAGAACTTTAACCTTATTAGGGCAGTTAAATGGATTCTATGTAGAAAGAGGGTACAGGAATGAGTCAGTTATGATGGCATAATGTAAAAAACTGGATAGGCGAGAAAGAGGGATGACCTAGGAGAAGTAGGAAAGGGAGAGGAAAAGTTGAAAGAATTATCTCAAACAAAAAATGTACACAAGGAAGACCTTTTACATTGAAAGAGAAAATGGTGGGGAAGGGGGCAAGCAATGCTTGAACCTCACATCTTACATCTAAATTGGTTCAAAAAAGGAAAACTGGGAAAAGAAATGAGAGGTATGCAAGAGAGTCAACAGTTTGAAAAAGGAATAACAAAAAATGACTATAGAAAACAATTCCTTAAAAAATACAACTGGTCAAAAGGGAAAAAAATTCATTAAAGAAAATTACCTCCTTAAAAAAGTAGAATGGGCAAAATGAAAAAAGAGGTACAAAAACTCAATAAAGAGAAGAACTCCATTAAAAGTAGAATGGGTCAAATAGAAAAGCCACTGTAATGGGAATGTAAATTTTAAAGATCTCCCCTGCCCCTAGGCTAAAGTGCACCTGGAGCCTGGCGTGGGAGGCTTGTTTTTCAGTAGATACTTCTTGATTGGCCAGTGAGTCAATAAGGTTGTTACATTCTCTGAGCCAGGAGAAGGCTATATAAGTCCTGATGTGTAGCTTTGTTTTGGGGCTCACTTTGAGAAATGCTCTGTGATTTGATGGGAAGCCGTTGTTGAGAGCCCCGCCTCGGCTTTGAAAAACCCAGATGTTAAAAACCAGATGTTGTTTGGTATGGATGTAATGGTTGGACAGTTTGTAAATCTGTCTACTTGATCTGTTTCTGTCTTGATAATTCTGTCTGTATATTCTGAAGTTCGGGGTGCTGACCTCTTTCCCCTGAACTAGGTAAACGATACATACTTGACTGATTAAAGTAAGCTTGTTAACCCATTTTGAGTTGCTTTCCTTTAACAAAGCAGATCCAAGAACCTGTGTTGGCAGACACCCTGGGGATGCTGGGGTGCTTGCTGCTACAGCCACTTGAGAAAATAATTTGTTAAAAATCAGAATTGGGCAAGTAGAATTCAATGACTTTATGGTACATCAAGAATCAGTTAAACAAAATCAAAAGAATGAAAAAAATAGGAGAAAATGTAAAATACCTCACTGGAAAAACAACTAACCTGGAAAATAGATCCAGGAGAAGTAATTTAATGATACTTGTATCTCTTGAGAACTCTATTTTTATTACAACATTTAGAAGAAGTATATACATAGACAGAGGGTGTGGGTTGATTTGATAAGTTGATTTGACATGATGATTAAAAAAATAGTGAAGGGGTAGATTTTTTAGAAAGATTGCACTGGGAGAAGAGGAAAGAAAAGGAAGAGGCAAAAAAGGGTAAATTATATCATAAAAAATTGTGCAAAGACCTATTACAATAAAGGGAAAGAATGGAGGGAGGTAAGCATTGTTTGAACCTTACTCTTATTGGATTTGTCTCAAAGAGGGAATAACATACATACTCAATAACATACAATACTCAAATACCTCAAAGGGTACAGAAATTTATCTTACCCTTTGGGAAGTAGGAGGGGAAAGGGGAAAGAAAAGGAAGGGAAGCTGACAGAAGGGAGGGCAGACTAAGGGAGGCAGTGATCAGAAGTAAAACACTGGTGAGGAGGAAAAAGGAGAAAGGAGGGAGAAAAGCATAAACCAGGAAAAAGAGGATGGAGAGAGATACTTAGTAATCATAACTGTGAATGTGAATTGAATGAATTCTCCCATAAAGCAGAAGCAGATAGAGTAGATTAAAAGTTATAATCCTACAATATGTTTACAAGAAACACATCTGAAACAGAGAGATACACACAGAGTAAAGGTAAAAGGCTGGATAATATATTGTGCTCCAGCTGAAGTAAAACAAAGCAGGGGTTGCAATCCTGATGTCAGACAAAGCAAAAGCAAAAATGAATCTAATTAAAAGAGATAAGGAGGGGCAGCTAGGTGGCTCGGTGAGTAGAGCACTGGCCCTGGAGTCAGGAGGACCTCAGTTCAAATCTGGCCCTCAGACACTTAACACTTACTAGCTGTATGACCTTGAGCAAGTCACTTGACCCCAATTGCCCTGCATTCCCCCCTCCAAAAAGCAAAAAATCAAATAAAACAGATAAGGAAGGGAACTACATCCTGCTAAAAGGTACCATAGACATTGAAGTAATATCAATAGTAAACATATATGCACCAAGTGGTATAGCACCCACATTCTCTAGATAAATTAAGTGAGTTACAGAAAGAAATCAACAGCAAAACTATAATAGTGGGGGATCTCAACCTCTCTCTCTCAGAACTAAATAACTCTAACCACAAGAAAGAATTGGAGGAGGTGAATAACATCTTAGAAAATTAGATACGTAGATATCTGGAGAAAACTGAATGGGGATGGAAAGAAATATACCTTTTTCTCAGCAGTACATGTCAGTTACACAAAAACTGACTATGTACTCGGGCATTAAAACCTCACAATCCAATGTAGAAAGTCAAAAATATTAAATGTATCCTTTATAGATCCTAATAAAATAAAAATTACATGCAATAAAGGGCCCTGGAAAAATAGACTAAAAACTAATTGGAAACTAATTTTATCCTAAAGAATGAGTAGGTCAAACAACAAATCATAGAAATAATCAATAACTTCATCCAAGAGAATGACAATAATGAAACAACATGCCAGTATTTAGGGAGATAAAGTTAAAGCAGATCTTAGGGGAAATTTTATATCTTTAATGCTTACTTGAGTAAAATAGAGAAAGAGAAGATCAATGAATTGAGCATGCAACTAAAAAAGCTAGAAAAATGACAAATTAAAAATCTCCAACTAAATACCAAATTAGAAATTCTGAAAATCAAAGGAGAGAATAATAAAATTGAAATCAAGAAAACTATTGAACTAATAAAATTAAGAGCTGGTTTTATGGGGGGGGGAACAATACAATAGATAGACCTTTGGTTAATTTATTTTTTAAAAAAGAAGAAAACTAAATTACCAGTATGAAAAATTAAAAGGGTGAATTTACCACCAATGAAGAGGAGATTAAAAAAATAATTAGGAGCTATTTTGCCTAAATGTATGCCAATAAATCTGACAATCTTAGTGAAATGGATGAATACTTACAAAAATGTAAATGGCCCAGATTAACAAAAGAGGAAATAAAATACTTAAATAACCCCATTTCAGATAAAGAAATTGATCAAGCCATCAATGAACTCCCTAAGAAAAAATCTCCAGGGCCAGATGGATTTATAAGTGAATTCTATCAAACATTCAAAGGACAATTAATTCCAATACTCTATAAACTATCTGGAAAAATAGGTGAAGAAGGAGTCCTGTCAAATTCTTTTTAGTATACAACTATGGTTGCTGATATTTAAACTAGGAAAAGATAAAACAGAGAAAGAAAAATATAGACCAATTTCCCTAATGAATAATGGTGCCAAAATTAAAAAAAAAAATATTAAGAAAGAGGTTACAGTAACTATCATGAGGAAAGGATTTATACCAGGCATGCAGGGCTGGTTCAATATTAGGAAAACTATCAGCATAATTGACCATATCTATATAACAAACTAACAGAAACCATAGGATTATCTCAATAGATGCAGAAAAAGCTTTTGACAAAATACAGCACCCATTCCTATTAAAAACACTAGAGAGTATAGGTTATCAGTGGAGTTTTCCTCTAAAACCATCAGCAAGCATTATACATAATGGGGATAAGCTAGAAATAAGATTAGGAGTGAAACAAGGATGTCCATTATCACTACAGTTATTCAATATTTGCTAGAAATGTTAGTTTTAGTAAGAGGAGAAAATGAAACTGAAGGAATTAGAATAGGCAATGAAGAAACAAAGCTATCACTCGATGAAGATTATATGATAGTATACCTAGAGAATCAGAAAGAATCAACTAAAAAATTACTTGAATGATAATCAAATTTAACAAAGTTGCAGGCTATAAAATAAACCCACATAAATCATCGACATTTCCATACATTACTAAAAAACCCAACAGTAACAGAGAGAAATTCTCATGTGGAGTAGAATTTCTTGCCAATGGCTGGACAGGAGACTTTAAAATGATTTTCACAAATGCACTACAAATTGTCAAAATACATTTACAGGTAGGTAGAGTAATCATAGGTCCTCAAGCAAGTACTCTGTGTTAGAGGACCCTGGTTTTGGGGATATCTTCTAATGTCCAAAAAGAAAGAACATTCCTTTCTCTGTCATACTATCTTCCCTGTTATGTTAATGTGAAGGCATTCATCACACATGAAGAAATAAAGATTAGCCCAGGAAGCTTCCTCCCAGCATGGGCCAAAACTGGTATGCCTAGAACATGATGCTATAAAGACAAGATTATAGGTGTCAGTGCAGGCCAGCTAAGTCATCAAGTTTATGAAGATCCTACCAAAAGTAAGCGCCTCAGAGATTTTTTTTTAATGATGTACACTTCTTCCAATCTTTCTCCTAGTTTGGTGTGATACTGCTGACTAATTCTTTATACACTGATTCTAGGAACATAAAACTTATGGGACCATTTCAAAATCCAGTATCAATATACACGTGCCCAATCCTAATCATACTGGGACTATAAATTAGCAATTGCTATATTTGTAGGGATTAAAATTTAGATTTTACATACCTTGTTATATACACATGTCATGGAGTGTTGTTAGGGAAGAGTTCCCAGGAAAACATAAATAATGCCATATTTTATTGTCATTGTGTAATGGCAAGCACAGAAGTAGTTCACATCTTGTTTCAGCTATTGTATTGACACCTTGTTTCAGTCTGTTAAAAAACAGAATGTATGAACTCCACAACTTGTGAACCCTAGAACTTGCGAACTCCTGGGGAGGAGCTAATGACTATATAAAGAGAAGCCCAGGGCTAGAGACAGCAGAACTGATAAGAGGACTCTTGTGGTGGCAGAGTCAAAAAGGAGAAAACTTGTGGTAACCCTGCATTGTTTGTCTGTTCAGTGTTGATGTTTGTTTGTACAGAAGCCCTGGGACCTTACTGGAAGCCCTGAAAGAGGATTTTCTGGTTTATGTGTACAGAAGTCCTGGAGGACGGTTTTGGAGGTCGTGGGACTTTACTGATGATTTGTGCTGACCTCATGGACCTTGTTTGTGGGTCTGTGTTGATTTCTACGTTGATAATTTGTGTTGAGTTCTCAGACCTAATTGGTGGGTCTGAGTTGATTTCACAAACAGATAGTGAATTGATGATGGTGCCAGCAAAGTGCATGAATATTATTGTGGCTCTGTTAAGCTTTGTCTTCCCAGAAACAGGAACTGTAAAGGACTTGAGGTGGAGTGGACACTGTGAGCTTCAATATGTAACAGGAACTGGATGAAGAACTGGACAAGGAACTAGACAAGGAACTGGAAGCTGCCTGCCTTTGAATCCAGGTGACAGCTGGAGCTGGGACCATGGAAGAGGAACCATGGAAACTGAGAGCCAGTCTCGAGTCAAGTTGAAAGAAGACTTTACTTGGATATTGTGTACTGACTGAGAAGACTGTGATTTACTTGTGACCAAGGGGTGGATGGCCTGTGTATTTACCACTACTCCTTAAGAGGGTATTGAGTAGTGACTAATGACTGAGTAGTGACTGATGATTGAATAGTGACTGATGATTCAACAGTGACTGATTTATAACTTAGTGTGCCCCATGAGTGGCGAACTTTGACTATTGTACTTTGTGTTCCTTGAGGAGGCAAACCTCCTTAAGGATGACTGAATGGTTGAGTAACTAAATGATTGTACTTTGTTGAAAACTATTGTAACCACTTTGCTGAAAACTATGTGGCCATTTTAGTGATAAGTTTTTGTGAATGCTATATTTTGATTTTCTGTGATAAATTGTAACACTGTGAATGCTGTCCCTTGATTCTCTGTGAATGTTTTGCTCTGATTTGTTATTGAATAGAGTATGCAATATACCATGTAATCAGAACCTTGAAAGCTATTCACAGCAGCAGTTCTCTGGAAAGCTGCACATACATGGCTTTACACATTGCTGAGAAAAAAGTGTTCTTAATTAGGACTAATTTCTATTCCTTGTTTAAATTTAGGTTTAGGGGTGGTTAGGTGGTGCAGTGAATAGAGCACCAGCCCTGGAGTCAGGAGGACCAAGTTCAAATCTGCCGTCAGACACATAACACTTACCAGCCATGTGATCTTGGGCAAGTAACTTAACCAACTGCCCTGCTCTCCCCGCTCCAAAAAGAAAAAAAAATTAGGTTTAAACTTTTTTCTCTGTATCATATAGCTTTTGTATACCTTTAACCAGATCCTAGTGAAATTACTACATAATTCATTCTCTGGGTTCTGACTTACAAATATGCATATTTGCATTTGATCTTGTCTAAGTGTTTGGGTGACAATGATATAGAATTTGAGAGAAGAAACAAAGTTGTACATTTTATTTAGGCTGGAATTATGGTTCCAAAGCAGCTATGTAATACATATACAATAGTATTCTATAGATACAGAATGGCAAATGCAGCAATTACTCTCAGAACCATAGGACAAAGTGAAAATCAAAAAGATCATCACAGGTCATCCTTGGAAAGAAGTCTAAAAATATAAACTCCAAGGACCATCATTAGGGCAACTATGTGACAGAGAAGGAAACTTATTTTCCTTAATTCAAATCCAGTCTCAGACACTAGCTCTGTGACCTTGGGCAAGTCTGGGCAAGTCATTTAATCCTGTTTGCCTCAATTTCCTAACCTGTAAAATTTATAAGCAAAGATAACCTATCTGGCAAAACTAGGATAATCTTCCAAGGTGATGCTGTGACTTGCAAGTGACTTGAATTTAAGTAAGGGAGGGTTGTACAAATTTACCAGCCTCACTTTATCCTCCAGAGCCATCCAGGTCTGGAGGCAAGATATAGATCAGGAGAACTGAAGATGGTCCTTGAGCCTTGAAATAAGGACATCAGAAAAAGGGAGAAATCCCAAAGACATCCAAAAAAAAAGATTTTCCCTTTCTTTACAAAAATGTTTAGAACAGTTCTTTTTCTGGTGGTTAGCCATGGAAATCAAAGGGATGCCCATCAACTGGAGAACGGCTTAAGAAGCTGTGGTATATGATTGTAATGGAATATTACTGTGATAAGCTATAAACAAATGACAAGCAGGATGATTTCAGAAAAACCTGGAAAGACTTACATGAACGGATGCAAAATGAAGTGAATAGAACCAAGAGAATGTTTGTACACAGTAACAGCAATACTGTTCAACAGAGAACTGTTAATGACTTAGCTATTCTTACCAATACAATGATCCAAGTAAACCCAAAGTTCTAATGAAGAAGCATAATAACCACCTCCAGAAAAAAAACTGACATTGCTTGAATACAGACTAAAGCATGCTATTTTTCACTTTTTCTTTCATTTTTTTCTTTTATTCAAGTTAACTTATGGAAAATAATTAATATGGAAATGTTTTACATAATTGCACATGTACACCTATATCTGATTCCTTCTTGTCTCTGGGGGTAGGGGAGGAGGAAAGGGAGGTGAGGAAGGATAGAAGTTAGAACTTAAAACTTTAAATAAAAATGTTAAATAGAAAAGAAAAAGGGAGAGAACTCTGGATCTCATTGGTCATGAATAATCATTTCTCTCACTTATGCCAATTGAACTCTCAAAAGAATATTTTATAGAGCTAGAAAAAACCAATGCAATTCAAGTAAAAAAACAAATAATTAGTGAGAAGGAGGGGGGAGAAGGGAGTGTCCTAATCAGATACTGATGTCAAATTTTACTACATAGTAGTAACCATTAAAATGATGTGGAAAAATTGGGAAATTAATTCATTGCTGGTGGAACTGTAAAATGGTCCATTTTGGAAAGCAATCTGAAATTATGTCCAAAGCCTTATTAAACTACCTACACTCTTTGAAAAATGAAAAGAACCTATGTGCTCTAAAATATTTAGAGCAGCTCTCTTTGTGGTGGCAAAGAACTGGAAATTGCAGAGATGACCATCAATTGGGGAATGGTTGAAGTTGTGGTACACGATTGTGATTGAATACCACTGTGCCTAATCAATCATTTTAGAAAAACATGGAAAGATTTGCACGAAATAATGAAGAGCGAAATGAGCAGAAACAAGAGAACACTGAATACAGTAACAGCAATATTGTCTTAAGAACGACTTTGAGCAACTAAGTTATTTTGTCCATTAAAAATACCCAACCCAAAAGAACATTTGAGGAAAGATGTTATCTGCATCCAGTGAGAGAACTGATAAATAGAAGTATGTATAAAATAATTTTACTTATATACCTATTTATATCTTAATGGCAGCCATCTTTTAGAGTGGGGGATGGAGGAGGGGAGAAAGAAAAAAGATTTACATGATAATTTCTTGTATATTTGAAAAGAACAGCAAGTTGCTCATGTATAATAGGTATTCCATTTCGTGCACAATCATCTTTTTTACTGTACTGTTGCCAAAATGTTTGTTTTATTCCATAAATTAAAAATAAAATTTACAAAAATGATTTGGTACTGGTTAACAAAAAGGAAGCTTGAACGATGCAACAGATTATATACACAATAGCATAGTGTTAAGATTAACCCAAAGACCACAGTTACTGGAAGGACTTATTTGTCACAAACTGCTAAGAAAACAAGCAACAGTCAGGCAGAAATTAGATTTAAAACAACACTTGACACTATTTACTAAGACAAACCCCAAATGGATATGTGACTTAAATTTAAGTCACATCAAAAATAAATCACATCTATGGCTAAACAAGTTATAGAAAAGAACGTGCAAAATTAAATGGTCAATTTTCTTTATTTAAAAGGTTTTAAACCAACAAATTTAATATAGTAAAAATTAGAATGGAAACATGTAGGGGCAGCTAGGTGGCGCAGTGAATAGAGCACCGGTTCTGGAATCAGAAGGAGCTGAGTTCAAATCTGGGCTCAGACACTTAACATTTACTAGCCATGTGACTTTGGGCAAGTCACTTAACCCCAATTGCCCCTCCAAAAAGCAAAAATAAATAAATAAATAAAAAGAATGGAAACAGGTATCAAGAGGGAAAATATTTGCAACCAAGTTCTCTGATCTAAGAGATATAAAGAACTGATTCAATTTTATAAGACTTAGAGTCATTCTTCAATAGACAGTCAAAGGATATGGATAAGCAGTTCTCAAAGGAAGAAATCCAAGCTGTCAATCATATGAAAAAATACTCTAAAATTACTAATAATTAGAAAAAATATAAATGAAAGCAACACTGGTGTAAATTAGGTTGTAAGTTAAAAGCAATCCAACTCACATCTATCAGACTGGGAAAGAAGACAAAAAAGGAAAATGACAAATGTGGGAGGGGTTGTAGAAAAACATGTACTCTAGTGAGTTGCTGATGGAGCTATTAATTGTTCTAGCCCTTCTGGAAAGCATACCCTTTGTCTCAGTCAAATCACTATTAAACTTACATTTTAAAGAGATCAAAGAGGGCAGGTAGGTGGCGCAGTGAGTAAAGCACTGGTCCTGGAGTCAGGAGGACCTGAATTCGGTTCCAGCCTCAGACACTTAACACCCACTCAAAAAAACTAGCCATGTAACCTTGGGCAGGTTACTTAACCCCAATTGCCCTCCAAAAAAAAAGGCAAAAAAAAAAAAAGAGATCAAAGAAAGAGGAAAAGGATCTTTATGTATAAAAATATGATTAGCAGCTCTTTTTGTGATAGTCCAAAAATAGAAAGTAAGGTGTTATATTCCAATGGAAAGAAGCTAAAAAAAGATGTAAGGAATATTATTATGCCATAAGAAATGATCAATTGGACAGACCTCTATGAACTGATGCAGAGTGAAGTGAGCAGAACTAGGAAAACAATTTATAGAAGGTGGAAAACAACTTTGAAAAACTTTAGAACTCTCATCACATTTGTCTATATTAAAGTTCACACCAATACAGATAAAAGCAATCCATAGCATATGTTAAACTATCCATGCATGTTAACTATCCACATAAAACTAGTACAGCACCTATCACATCTCAACTCTTGGCGGCATAGCACCAACAATCAAGAGAACCTGACAGGAGACCATAATACAAATATTAATATCATAAAACCATATGAGCAGTCTCCTTAAAATAGAACAGAGAAATTTGGGGATGTGGTCACAGTAGGGGCACAGAATCACAACCCACCTCACCAATGTGTAGGAATAGCAGTAGGGTCCCTAATCTTCAAAAGCAGCACTCTAGTGCCCCTCTTGGTATCCACATAAAACTAGTACAGCTCTTACCAGATTATTAAAATATGCATAAAGATATTTACTTATTACAACTTCTGAAAATGTTACCAAAAAAATCAATTTCTTGTTTAGAGAAACACACATACCTCTTTTGTCTGATTTGCCTTGGCAACTGCCTCCTGTGTTAAGCGTTCCTGAACCAAAATACGAATTGCCTAGTAGATTAAAAAAAAAACTTTTTAATCTTTCTTTTTTACATAGATGGGTAAATTAAATGACATGTCATCCTTTTATTTCTGTGACTCAGTAGTACAATGGTATCCAATGGTATTAATCAGAATTCACCAAAGTGGAGAATAATGGCTACAATATGTAGTTTAGGTTTCTCATCCCCACCCTCACCTGCCTTTAAAACTCCTTCCCCCCTTCCCACCACCATCCTTAACACAGAAAAACTGTTGCTGCTGAGAAGATATTTTTCTCCAGTTTTGGTTAATTAAAAATGACTCTTATGTATCTTAAAATTTCAGTTATTTCAAAGAACATACTACATTTAACAACATATTAAAAATAATTCAAAACAACATTTTTTTCCTCACACTTTTTTCAGGTAAAGCATGAAAACTATAAAAGTCTTACTGGCCTAAGACACAGATTGGCTACCCCACCACAATACAGATTCCCAAATACAAGGGTAATGGTATTTCACCCCAGGGCTCCAACACACCTATTTCTATACACAGAAAATCTTGTTTACTGATTAGTGGTCTTATTTACAAGATACAAAGTATGCTACACCACAGTAGCACCATGTACTATATTGTATGTGTATCTGACCACTGCATGCATGTATGTATATACATATATATGTCTTTTAAAATTTCATAGTATCCATTTCAAATATGTTTTATTTAAGAACATAACACATACTTTGCAGAATTATGGTATTTTTTAAAAGAAAGATAAACACAGTATTTCTCTCATAATAATTTAAGAATATAAACCGACCTTAAGCATTACCAAGTAATCATCATGACGCTGGATCTGAAGAAGGTTGGCCAAAGCCATTACTCCTGCCTTAAAATCAGGATTATTCACTGAAAGACAAATACATACAAAAGTTTATTTCATATTTATTTATAGAGGTATAATATAGATTTAGACTACTATTTGGCTGGGAACTAAAAAAAGGGCATATAGAATTTCTGATCCAAGAATTATCCAAAAGAACATGCAAAATTAAAATCCCAGCACTAATAAATATGATGGTAAAAAGTACTTGTTTTTCTTCAATGGTATTCATGCATTCAATCTAAAGGACTGGTGAGTAATTTTATTCTCATAAATTTTATCCTATGTAATTCTTTTTCTACAAAACACACATAAGTAGTCTTTTTCATTAATATTTCTTTCTAAAACGAACAATATAATATGCAGCTTCCGAGAACCCCAAAAGCTTATTAGTTCACATGAATGAAAACTCAAAAAAAGAGGTCAAAAAGTTAATCATTGGTAATTATTTTTTTATAAGCTAACTAATTAGTCTTCACTTAAAGCAAACAAAAAATAGTAAAAAGTAAAGATTGACTAAAAGAGGTTGAAACAGTGGAACCTATCAGTATGCCTAAGCAAAAACTGAGTCTCACTGGGTTAAATTATTTCAAATCTAATTATTTTTGTGACCAATAGAAGACGCCAATAATCTCCATCTTGCTTTAACAACAACATAATTATGATACTATCACTGAATAGGTTATTTTTCAACATAAGGATGCTCTGAAAATCTTATCCTTAGGCAATTTTGCACATTATGTTATTTTACATTAATTTCCCTTTCATATTGATATTTTACTAAAGATAAAACAGTAATAACATGAAATCATAAAAAATGCGTTCTGCTCTAGTTAGCTCAGACTTATGCTCTGAACAGTCTTATGATTAATTGGTATATAATACACTGATTTTAATAAAACATACATTAAGTCTCTCCCCCAATCTACCTTAGACAAGAATTCCATTTCTTTTTAAGAAAAATAAAGAATTAGTCAAATGGAAAGAGTGAAAATCAATTCAAAATGATCAAGTTGAATTTTAAACACTGAAGTTTTATTATTAATACCCCTGAGTATCTTTGTAACCATTCAGATTCACCATATAACTGGTCCCCTTTTTTTTTTTAACCCATTTAGTAATTAAGACTTACAGTTGGGTATCCGCGGCATGTATGTAATGAAGTGGTCTATAGAGCAGAACACTTTAAATGCACTGGAACCTTGCTATCCATAAACATGATTATGGTATTATTAATTGATTTTAAAAAGGAAGTCTTTCCTTCTAAAAGTATGCTCATCAATTTAAAATTTCTTCAGAAAAATCAAATATATTCATACATAGGTCAATTTATTTTACTTAAAAATAAACACAATTTTCCTTTCTTACAAAACCATGACACCATCCTGAGAAAGGCAAATGAATGGAAGCATATTATGTAACATCCTAAGGATAAGACTTCAGAAAACCATTGCATTAAAAAAATTTGATTTTAATCTAACACAAATAATTATTTATCCTAGGCTAACTTTGTATCCATTTGAAGAATTCTTCATTTGTTTACTAAAATAAACCTATACTGAAAGATTTAATTCTAAACAGAAAATAAAAACAAAAATATTTTAGCTAAATTAGTAATAGCAAACAATCTTTACTCAGTTGCACACTTACCATCCAAATTTATCAGTGGCTCTACATTTTTAGCTGCATTGTCAGCATTTTTAGCATTATCTGGTGTAGAATCCTTGTATTTGTTAGCTATAAGAAAAGCATAAATTAATTAGTTATAACAGCAGTAATGTGTTAATATAATAATTAAAGTTGCATGCCATATTAGTTTACTTAGGATAAGTAAAAAACTACCCTGGAGAAAATAAAGGTAAGGGGACAGGTAGGTTAAATATTTTAATAAGTCTTAAGATAACTTTACTAAGTAGATAAACCAAATGCATTTACAAGTTGTTCAACACTTACCTCAACCATTCTGATACCACTGTATTTATAACACTCTAATTTTCAAGGATCCTTACCTAAGCATTTCCTCTTGGTCTTCTCCTTCTGCTTTACTGACCACAACATACTGCCAAGACTTCACCATTTTAATGACATGCTCTGACAAGCATGATATGAACTGTGATAACAAATGAGTAATACACAAATGACATCTATATAGCCACCAGGGCTTTAGAAAAAAGCTGTAAAATGGCCTAGTAAAGACATTCAGCAAGATGGTCTGGCTTTAAGTTTCAATTAATCCAAAATGGACAGTGCCTCCAGAATCAGGTAGACTGAATCCAAGAACAGTTGCACAGAAAGTGCTACCAAGGAATATTCATCTATAACTTCTCAGTGACTTCTCTAATTCTGTTAGAGAGTCCAACATCATATTGATACATTTCCAACATAATGTGAATGGTATCAACGTGGTACATTCGCTCAGAAACACACACACACTTACACACACAGATACACTTAAATGCTTTTGAGATCTGAAGGTAAGTACATTCATTTATTTTAATATCAAAAAAGGATATTCCCCTATTTACCAACGTAGTGGGAAATGAACTTCAAGAAACACAACTAGGTACTTTCTTCTCTCCTTCCTATTCTGGGAATAAGACTGTGGATTCTCATATTGCTAGCCTACATAGAGGAAGCTCCTATCTCTCTGAGAGACATATATCCCCATCCAGGAATCTACATGCTAAGGGTTAGAGATAAACAAATAATTACCCAACAACAAGTTAGGAAGAAAGGACAAATCTTTGAAGATTTTTTTGAATAAGTAATATATTTTTCCTAATCCCAACATTTATGTTGAATAGTATTATGTACTGTTGCATTCTTCTTGTGACAGCAGACAACACGCAAATTGATTCCAGATGTTTTTACAGAAACTGTGAACATTTTTTTAATTATATGCACTTTTTAAACATACCATGTATCCCCAATAATAAGACACTGTCTTATTAATTTTTTTGGACAGAAAAACACCAGAGGGCTTATTTTCAGGGGAGGGCTTATTTTAATGAACATTGACAGCAATTTTAATAAACAGGTAAATGTGAACAAAAAAATGTACCTTTATTCAATAATGAATTCAATAAAGAACAGGATGACGCGCTCACTGCTGCAGCTCTGATCGGATGCAGCGCGTGCCACTCCGTGCTTTTCACCCGGGAGGGGGGGGGGGATTGTGGAAAAAAGGGGGTACTGTAATGTAGCTGTAGCGCAAGGGATCACCTTCACTACAGTAGCAATCTCAATAGGGCTTATTTTCGGGGGAGGGCTTATTTTAGAGGAATCTTACACAGTAAGGAGAGGGCTTATTTTCGGGATAGGTCTTATTATCGGGGAAACATGGTACTACATCAAGCCAAAATAACCTTTTCTGAATAGTAGAGTAACTGTCAAAAGGCACTGTTTTGTTGAAATTGCCTATAAATTGTAGAAAGTGGATTACCTATTCTTAAAAGCAAAATATATATCTTAAGGTCATAGATTTCACAAATAAATTCAATTTTTAAAATACATTTCCTCCCAAATAAAACATTTAATATAGTTTAGTAAAATTGCATCTATTTTCTTTCACTAAAATTTTACCTAAGAAGAAAAGTTGTTTCTCTCCTAAAATTTCATCATCTTATTTACCAAAAGATCAAAACATCTCAGTATTTCAAAAACACAATAATTTATGCTGCCCTAAACATTAGATGGTTTAGAACTACAGATTAGGATTTTAGAAAAGGAATAATTATTAAATATATGATTCTAAAATAAGCCATCACTGAATACTATGCAAACTACAGTGTTCTTGTATAGATGATTTTCTAAGAAGAGAAAATATGTGTTGAAATATAACTTTAAATTTTAAATCTCTAATAAAATTATTTTTAAACCATCAACTTTCTCAAGGAAATGAAAAAAATATTTGCCTCTCCCTGCCCAGTATGTGTTTTAAGAAATGGCTATGCAGATCAAATATCAATATATTGCAGACTATGGCTAATAACACAAAACAACAAATTAATTAAACAATTCATGCTGTAAAAACTTGAAACAGATTCTTGCCATTCTAAATGACCTAATACACAAAATCAGATTCTAGGTTAGGTGTGGATAAAGTATTGGGCCTTGAATCAGAAAGAGCTAAGTTCAAATCCAGTCTCAGAAACTTACTAGCTGTGTGACCTTGGTCCAATCACTTTACTTCTGTCTGCTTCATTTTCCTCAATTGTAAAATGGGCATATCAATAGTTCCTAACTCACAGGGTTGTTGTGAAGACCAAATGAGATAATATTTGTATGATGCCTGACACGTGGCAGGCTCTTGGTAAGTGCTTGTTCCCTTCTCTCCTTCCCCTCTCATTTAACAAAGTAATCTTCTTTTTTCCTTGTATAACTTTCCCCTTTACATTATTTAAATATGTAGTATTTGTTACCACTAATAATAACAATAATACTTTAAACTGACTTTTTTTCTAAATTAAGTTAGATTTTTGCCACTCGTTACAAAAAGTCAGTTATCAAATTACAGGTTAACAAAAAAATAAAATATTAGTAAATAGGCTAAAGCAACATATTTGAAAAATTATATATACATATACATATATACATACATACATATATATATATGTGTGTGTGTGTGTGTGTGTGTGTGTGTATATATAGCTAGGTGATAGAGAGCTGGAAGCCAAGAAGATTGGAGTTCAAATCTGGCCTCTGTGACTTCAGGCAACTAACTCTCTGTCGGTCTTAATTTCCTAAATTGTAAAATAGGGATTATAACATCACCTACTTCCCAGGGCCACTGTGAGGATCAAATGAGATAACATTTGTAAAGTGCTTAGCACACTGCCTGGCATAAAGTAGGAGTTATATAAAAAAGTTTGTTATCATTATTAATATTATTCCCAAGTAAACTACATTATTGGAAAAATTGTAGGAGAATCTCCCATACCTCTCCATCTCCCCATTCTTCTGTCCTGGACTTTCTTTTCTTGTCTAAACCCTCTCATTTGCCAGCCTTGTCAGCTCTCATAAATTAATTATCACCTCTATGCAAATCACTCTCACAATCCTATCAGGTGCCCAAAGGAAAACCAGGCTCTACCCTCTGCCATTATGCCCTCTGGACTACCAAGCCAGATGGTTTCTTATCTGCCCTATCAAAATGCCACCTTCCTCCCTCCTCCTTCCTCCTTTACCTGGGACAGCTCATACACATTAAGGACCTCTGGCCTTTGCCATGTGCCTTGCCATTGCACTATAAACCTTTCTATCCATTCTGCAGCTGAACCCTCCCGTGTGTTCTTTCCCCCAATCAGACTGTGAGCTTATTGAGAGAAGAGATTATCTAGTTTTTCCCTCTGTGCTCCAGCATTTAGCACAATGCTTGACATATACTAAGACTTTTAAAATGATTTTCATTCATTCATTCACTCATTTATTCATTCATTCATCTAGCCCTAAATTCTCTCTCAAGCTCCAGGCCCACATCAATTACTTGCTGGATATTTAAAACTGCATGTCTAGGGGCGGCTAGGTGGTGCAGTGAGTAGAGCATTGGCCCCGGAGTCAGGAGGACCCAAGCTCGGTTCTGGCCTCATACACTTAACACCCACACAAAAATACTAGCCTGTAACTTTGGGCAAGTTACTTAACTCCAATTGCCCTCCAAAAAGCAAAAAAAAATAAAAAAAACAAACCCACAAATAAAAAAAAACTGCATGTCTAATATACATCTCAAAAACTGATGTTCATTATCCTATCCCAAACCTATCCCTCTTCCCAACTTCCCTATTTCTATTAAGGACATCTAGTCTTCTAGGTTAGTAATCCTGAAGTTACTCTATATTCTACTATCCCTTACCCTTCATATCCAATCAGTTGCTACAGCTTTCCATTTCTACATCCATATTTCTCTCAATCTACCCCTTCTCTTCACTCACACAGTTGCTATTTAGTTCAGACCCTCATCAGCTCTAGCCTAGATTATTAAAACAGTCTTCTGAATGCTCCCTCTGGTTCAAGTCTCTAACTATTTCAAGTCATCTTCCACCATATGTCATATACCCAAGTCACTATGGCTTGGAAAGGGGGAGAAGGGGTAGGACTTAAGGACTGCTAGATACTGGCAGCCAGGTTACTAGGTTACTGCTGTACCTGGAGACTCTCAAAACCTCCAAATATTCTGGCACACTGGGTGGCTCTACTATGACAGATTTATTGGAGATCACAGACAACAGACAACTAAGGATGGGCAGTCTTAGATGGAGTGAAATTTGCATTACAGGAGGGAATTTCCAAATCAATGATATCACAAATACATTTGTGCAAAAGTAAATAAAGGAAGCATGGTAATATGAAACTAGCACTTTTAACTGTATAGATATGTTAAGGAAATATCATAAACATTCTACTTTTTGAATTAACCATTCACAATTCAATCTGGCCAATGGAGGAAGTTCCATTCAGCCACTGACCCCACTGACTGACTAGAACCAAGCATTAGGAGTTCACTCCAATGATCGACCATACAATGTGGCAGGTATTATTTTTACTAAAGGATAACATACTTCTGGGTGTTGCTACAAACTCTAGTAAAGACATTAAGAATTTACCTCTACAACAGCATCACAAAGTTGCTCTGCCAAAAACAGATCATTATGAAACTTGTTCTTGAAATCTGATTAATCTAGAAGTGGACTATTCCTCAAAAAATAGCATCTTATAGTCAAGGCTGATTATAAGAGTCCTAACTAAGGAACATCATTCAAAAAAGCATCAGCTCAGACACAAAATCACATTTCTGACTTGGCTGCATACCTTGGGACTTCTCTGACTGACTTTTCCATCATACCTCCAAGCAGCTCATTATTGGAATGGCCTTATCATCCTGTAAGATCTCATCAGTTTTGGAACTTCACTTCATCACTACCCTCTGCTTCTCTAATTAAATGATGGGGCCATGAATTCCAAACCTTCACTTAAAGAGAAATCTCAGTTTAGACATCTCATTTCTCATCTGGCCACATGATCTTGAGACTTCTCTTACTGCCTTTCCACCATGCCCTAGCAACAAGCCTTTTTTTTTTATATTTGCATCACCAATGCATGGCACAGTGCCTGCCACATATTAGGTTCTTAATTATTGATCATCTTGCTGCACAACTACAGTTATTCAAAACCCTAATAAATGCTTGGAGGTGTAGCTTGATGCAAAGAGACACTTAAAAATAATTAATAATATAAATCATTAATAATAATCACTTTGCCCTGTGATGGAGATGATATGTAGCCAGGCTAAGTACAGGGGCATTTATCTTTAGTTTTGATAGATTCAGCTTCCCTTGCTTGCTCACAAAAACACAATATATTGATTGCAGATCATAAAGATATGGCGATTCATGTGGTTTTACGCACCCATCAAGTCTGATGTACCTTAGACGCTACTTGGCTGGGTCTTTATATACCCCTATGTAACCATTGTAGCTAGGTGGTATAGTGTATTAAGTGCTGGAACTATAGTCAGGAAGATTCACCTTCATGAGTTCAAATCTGGCCTCAGATACTTCCTAGCTAGGTGACCCTGGGCAAGTCACTAAACTCTTTCCTTCAGTTTCCCCATCTGTAAAGTGAGCTGGAGAAGGAAATGGCAAACCACTCCAGTATTTTTGCCAAGAAAACTCCATATAGGGTCACAAAGAATAGAAAACAAAAGAACAACAACAATCAAGAACAATCAAGAAGCTGTATAAAGAATGCCAGGAAAAATCAGATTGCTAGGGCATCCGATTTTTAGGTAAAGCTTCCCCATGCTGTGGGTGAGAAAAAAAAAGCTGTGTTGGGAAAATGCTGGTTGTATCACACAGGGCCCTTTTGATATCAGAAATTTAAATAAGAGCTAAGTAACCAAGACAACATAGATTTGGAGTCAAAAGAAATGTAAATACTTATTAGTTTTTGACCTTGAAAAAGTCAAACTGTCAGAGCTCCTTTGTGTGTATACATAGTGATATTAATATTTATATTATCTACCTTATAAAATTATGACAGATTTACAAACTGTAAAGAGTTATACAACCATGAAATATTATTGAAAATTTTCTCTCCAAGTGAGGGTTGGGAGGTGGGGAGTTTGGCAGGTGGGAGGGTGGTATTATCTGTAGCTTAAATTATTCAGGCATATTTCAGACCCAATCTATTTATTTAATATTGCTGGCATAACACCATATTCTCATAGTCATGTAAGTAACATAGGAAAAAACAATCAAATGAAAATAACATCATCATGTTTATAGAGTCTGATGACCTACAAAGCACTTTCCCCACAATACTATGAGTCAGCTAATACAAGCATTATGCCCATTCTTACAGATGATGAAAATGGATTTAACTGACTTGTCATGGTCACAAAGTACCTGAGAAATGATTTGAACTCAGGTCTCTTGATTCGAAGTTCATAGTTTTTTTCTTATGATCCTCAGGACCATGTAAATTGTAAAGCAATATTCCAAGTATAAAATATTTTCAGTTATTCACACACCACTGAACTTCATGTAGAGACTCGACCTTTAATTTTCACTGCCAGAAGGAACACCAAGGTGGGGAAACTCCCTAAATTAATCTAACACTTCTATGCCAAAGAGTTTACTAGAGCACTAAGAGATTAAGTGTCTTTCACATAGGCAGAACTTGAATTACATGGTCATTCCTGACTTGAAAGACAGTTTTCTAACCACTATGCATGCTACTTCTCTAACTCATGTACTCCAGACAAACCATAATATTCACCATTACATGAACAAGTCACACAACCTAGATTCTCCCCATCCATCCTTAGATATGTTATTAAATATTAAGGAAATGTTATTATAGGTCCTATTCTGAACTCATTGGTACTGCCTGAATAGAAAAACTGTCAGTACTTAAATCTGAAGAGATAATGTCCTGTTCTGAAATCCTTTTGTTTCATCTTTATCAATGGCCTAACCAGTTTCTAAATGTTATCTAAGTCAGATTTCAGGAAGGAACTTTGAACTTCCTGAATATAAATTAGGGTGGCCAAAAAACTGAGATCAATAAAATTAAGATCAGTATTTCTTTCTCCAACCTTGACCAGAATAAATTTTTTGGGAAGATGGTTGATACATATTAAATTACTATCATTCTGTTTAAACTCTAACTTAAACTTTGTATCCTTGTTTACCCTTGAATGTGGAGTATTGCCTTTGTTTCATGATTATTATAAAATGAGTCAGGGAGAATTCAACAAAGAATAAACTCTTTCCTTTCATTTTCTCTCTAAAAAGACCAATCCTTAAAATTTAATTCATAATTTTGTTAAGAAATCTGAAAAGCTTCTACCAAAAAGAGTGCTGAGTTTTCTTCAACAATCTTCACCTTCTGAAATGCTATGGGACCAAATCACATGTTATATCCTTCATTAAGCTTTCACTGACTCCTTGGTGCAAAATAACCTCTTCCTTCTTAGAATTTTGACAACTCTTATGATTTTGTTTCTTTTGGCATGACCCTCAGCAAACTACTTAGTCTCAAAGGAACTATGAAATACCATATTTTCCTTTGTATTATTGTTACTTGCAAAACAAGCCTCACTGTCCTTAAATTATTTTAGCTTATATAAGGTCTCTGGTGTCAGGAACCATGTATTACTCATCTCTGAATGTTACTCATTGCCTAGCAATGTGTTCAAATTTGTTGAGATGAACTCAAATTTTAAATATATGTGATGACATCAATCTGAAGTTCCTTTCAAGATGCATATTGCAAACCAATCATGCCTGCCTAGCTCATGTGACACTTATTCATGGCCTCCCATCATTTCACCAGGGTATCTGCCAGTGCTAGAGACCTTTCAAATTTTTCCTGACATCATAAGGGTACAAATAGAAAACACTGGATACTTTTTCCCTTAATCACATGACCAACTCATCTTCTCTTTCTACTATACATTTTCTTGATAACATTTTTATCCTACTTTTGAATTAACTAGAAGTTCAAAGAACCAAACTATAGGCTTGACTTTGATATGGAAATGTTCTTCCACTGTTCATTTATCTTTTAATCCATAAGCTATAATAGTGTACTGACATAGGATTCCAACTTTAGAGCTGGATAGACATATAGAGATTAATCTAATCACATTTAACAGATAAGAGATAGCACAGTGAATAGAGCACTGGACTCTGAGTTGGGAAGACCAGAGTTCAAATCCAGTTTCAGATACTTTTTATTCAAATACTGAGCAAGTCACTTAAACAGTCTGCCTCAGTTTCCTTATCTGTAAAATGAAGATAATAAACAGCACCTACCTCACAGAGTTGTTGCAAGGATCAAAGATAATATTTATAAAGTGCATAGAGCACAGTGCCTGGCACACAGTAGGTGCCTAATAAATGCTTGCTCCCTTCCCTCCTTTCCCCCTCATTTGACAGATGATAAAACTAAGACCAGAGAGGCTAACTTGCCCAAGGTCACCAAGAGTACTAAGTAAACGAGGTGGGATTCAAACCCAGGTTCTCTCACTCTAAAAATCCAGTATTCTTTCCATTCCAATAGATCAAAGTGCCTCTAGAAAATCTAAGGACCAATAAAATAATGATGAGAAATGTGCTTTGAATTTCTTTTGCTAATGGAGCTTTTATTTAAATAAGATTTTATTCTTCTGTTATAAAACTATAACTTCTCAGTGAGATCAAAGAAAGAAAGGAAGAAATAAAAACTTTTCTAAACAGACTTAAAAAAGGAAAGGGAATTGCAGCTTTTAAAAAAGGATTCAAATAAAAAGATTATTCTTAAAGACTCCCATATCACGTCTTTTCATAGTCAATCACTGAATATATAATTAAAGCACAGGTAAAAATCATACCGTTATCACCATATTCTAGTCTAACAGCTAAACCAAGAAGCCAATCAATAGTTTCTTGTCTCTCTTGAATCTTGAAAGGGCAGTTAACATCTTTCAGATACTGTGAAAGAAAAGAAAAAGAGCTGGTTCATTATCACTAGTTAAATTGCAACATACAGTCAAGAATCAGAAATACATAAATAAGCCATAGTGTCTATATTTAGGTAAACAATTGTGTATTGATTAAGCCATCTAGGACACAATGAGCCTTATATGTCTAATTCTTAAACCAACGGGTGATTAGAGCAACAAAATACCACTACCATAAAATTTAGACACCCAAGTTAAGTGCTGTTCTTCATTATAGCCCCTTTGTGATTCATTCATTCAACATTCATCTAAGCACTCTCTACATGTCAGATACCACACAGGTGCTGGGAAAACTTGTCCTTGACATGCAGAAGGTTACATTCTATCAGGGGAAACATGAATACAAAAAGGAAACATAGATACAAAAAGGAAATAGAAAGTAATGTATGGGTAGGACAGCAAAAGAAACTGGAAAAGTTGAGGACAGGTCTCTTATAGAAAACAGCAAAGTAAAAGACTAACAGGTAGGGAATTTGGGTGATTCAAAAAATGGTAGTGACCCTGACAATAATAAAGAAATTATAAAGAGGAGAGGATTTAGGATGGAAAGGTAACAAGTTGTTTTTAACATTCCGAATGGAAAATTTTGGAACATCTCTTTAGAAATGTTTAATATATAGTCACTAGTGTACAACTGAAGCTCAGAAGAGAAACTGGGGCTAGATATGTAGATCTGGGATTCATCCACAAAACACTGTTGGAATGCAGGTTTTAGATCTGTTTTCAAGTAATATTCAATTTCAAGTAAAAAGAACCTAAAAGAAAGTTAGCCTCTATTTCATAACCATATCTTGTTTCAAACCTAAAATGAGATAACCTATCTTGATTATTCTTTTTATCAAACTTGACTTTGAAAATTCAATTTGTGACTTTTACAAATCTAAAATCCATTTTCAAAATGAAAATCATTTGCAACCACTGAAAATATTCAAAAGCATTTGCTGAGAATTTCAAATTCCCAGGTTCAAAGGATTTAATGTGGCATAGTGGAGAGAATTCTGGACTTGGAGTTAGGAAGGCCTGAATTCAAACTTTCTCTCAGCCACTTAACTTGCTGTGTTAACCCAGGGCAAATCCCATTAGGCTCCACACATGGGGAGAATATTAAAACCTACCTTAGAGAGTTGTCACACGGATTAAATGACACATAGTACATAGTTCTGCAAAGGTTATAGTAATATGTAAATGTTAGCTATTTAGTATTATCAGATCCAACTAAATTATTTTATAGATGAGGAAATCTGAGGGTCAGACTACAAAAGGAAAAAATCTGAGGGTCAGACTACATAGACATTTTGCCTGAGTAACACAGCAAGTTAAAAAACAAAAGCAGGATTCAAACACAGGAGAGGGTAATGTCATGAAAATGTAGACAGAAGAGATTATCTAAGGAGAACAGGTTAACAGAGAATGTCAAAAGCTGCAAAGAGGTAAAGAAGAATGAGAATTGAGAAAAGGCTATCAGATTTGACAATTAAACTTATTCACATTCCTGAGAACAGGGGTTTTTTTTTGGGGGGGGGGAGCGGGGTTGGTTGTTCAATATCATGGTAAATTCAGGTAAAAATAAGTGTGTTTAAAAACAGGACAAGAGGGGTGGCTAGGTGGTGACTCTGGCCCTGGAGTCAGGAGGACCTGAGTTCAAATTCAGCCTCAAACACTTAACACAAAAACTAGCTGTGTGACCTTGGGCAAGTCACTTAACCCCAATTGCTCTCCAAAAAAGCAAAAAAATAATTTGTAGAAGGCTAACAGGGGATACAATAATAGTATTTAAGTATATGAAGGCTTATCTTCTGGAAGGGGGATAAGACTTGTTCTATCTAGACTCAGAGGACAGAACCAGAAGTAATGGGGGGGGAGGGGGAAGGGGGTGGAGTTTTGAAGAGGCAAGTTTAAATGTGATGTCAGAACTACCAAAAGCAGAATAGGTTCTCCATCACAGGATATCCTCAAGAAAAATCTAGCTGACCACTTTACTATAACTAGTTTATGCTTAGTAGCTATTCTCTTCTGGGTACAGTTAGGAAAAGATGGTCTTTGAAGTTCCTTTTAACTATGTAATTTTGTGATTCTATGTGAGAACCCCACCTTTTGGAGGGCAGATGGTTAACATTCAGCTATGCTCTCTTACCAAGCTCTTCCTAATTATCAAGGCCTATGGCTTTATACAGGGATACAGTATATGTATATGGGATAGAATAAAGTTAATTGGCCTCTATACAGTTAACTAACCCATATGATCAGTCAAATCTACATTATCCACCAGATAATGGTCACAGCTTTTTTTTAAATGTACAATTAGAATGAGTTTGCCACATTCTTTTATATAATATTTACCGACATATTAGAACAGGTTGTTCTCCTTATGAAATTGTAAGTATTGGTAAAAAAAAATTATAAAAATTTAGAATATTTTCTATATCCCTTCCAACACTAAATTCTATTATCGTAAAGGTGGGTTAAAATGTGTATTGCTGCATCTGATAAACAAAATCCTATTTAAATTGTTATTATTTTTATCAGTCACACCAAACACCTTCTATAATGGGCACTACTAATTATCAACAGACACCAATCAGTGAAGGACAGGTTCATCTTGGATAAAGATGTTATATAGTTAGAAAGGTCAAGGAGAGATTTGCAAATGGGGTGAAATCTGCAAATATTAACTGCTAAATAACAAAAATCACACATGAGTCTCTTAATAGTCAAAAAAGTATTTTAGATAAGATATGAGATAATTCATTGGGGGACAGGGATACAAGGAGGTGGAATATGCAACAACATGCAATAGTAGATGGGGCCCTACCCTTAGGTGAGGAAGATCTGGGTTCAAGTCTTACCCAAGAAACATACGAGCTAGGAAAACACAGGTATATCAACTAACCTCTCAATGTCCCAGGAAACTCTCTAAAACTATAAGTTATAGCCAAGTGGCTAACCTGAATTGGTGGAAGATGTTCCACATTAATAGTTACCCACATAAATAAAAATCATAGGGACGGACCCAATTCCTACTGCTCAAAAAAGGGGACAGGGAAGTATGGGAGGAAGGAATTTCTTTATTAGGAGAAGTATGAGGAAAAAAAAGAGAAAGATGGTTTTTTTTTACCTTTACAAAATGCAACCAATATTAGATGTGTCTAAGCAATATCAAAGAATAATCATACTATATTTATAAGCATTGTTTTTCAGATGTACATTATAGTCACATGGCTAGTGTTCAAAATATTCATATAAGACACTCTGAGACTGGAAGTCACCCTCTAGTACCCTGCCACTCCATAAAATGACCATGTCTCCTGCTGTTTTACAAGAAATTTTTAAAAACATAGGGAGAATCATATTCACAAGAGAATGAATGGGTTGCTGCAAATATGGACAGGGACAAAAACTAGCATTCAGCTTCACAATTTGAGGGTTCTCGAAAAAGGTAAAGCAAATGGTTCTACAAAAAAACCTCTGATACCATTAATTTACATACAATTTTTTAAAAAAATCTTCAGACAACCATATTTTTAACACAAAGGTTTACTTTTTTTCAGTTTCTGAAGACCTTTATAAACATAAATATATAAACATAAACTTTAAAATCAGCTTATTTACATGCCATCAACATTAAAATTACCAATCAGTTTTCATTTTTGGTTTCCCCTGGAAAATTAGGTTGCTTAAATAGATCTTGTTTCACTGGTTTAATTTCACTGTATTTACTTAAATATATATTACAAAAACTAAGAGGGTTGAAATTTTTAGTAATATTAGTATAGTATAACTAAATTACTGTGGGTTTCCTTAATCACTATCACCTACTTCACTATTCTTGATCTTTTTTTCAAATAAAATGTTTCTCAATTTTTTCATCTATAAAATAATAAGGTTGCACTAAATGGTATCTAATGTTTTCCAACTCTAAATCTGTGACCTTTCCTCCACGTAACAGATAAGAATCTGTTTCCATTCCAAAACTGAATGACCTGATTTGAAATGAAGTTTTATTTTTTAAAATGTTTACCTCTTTGACCCAGTGATTCATTACCTTTTCAAAGAACTTGGGCCATTCATTATTGTGGATGTTTCTTAAATTTCCTCTGTCTTCAATCTTGTAGTGTCTAATCTTTTGATCTTCAAGCCAAACAATAAAGTTTCTAAATTCTGTTTCATCTGTAGCAAAAATTTTAGACAAATCAGAATACAAGATTTTAGTCAAGTCAAAATAAAGACTGATAGTAATAACAAAATATGGACCTTCTTAAGTGTAATCTTTTCTATACATTTTAGTATAATCTTCATTATACAAATTAATTATTTCTAATTCTACTATGTCCTTCCTGAATATTAAAAATGAACAAACACTAAAAAGCAACAAAAGAAAACATCTTTAAAAATAAAATAAAATAAAAACTACTATAAAGCTATCCAAAAAATGAACAAAAGTAATATGAGCACATCAGTGGAGTAAGTAAAAATAGAAAAGATTACTATTAAGCCCCAACCGGTGAACTTTGCTTTGGGGGTCAGATCTACCTTAATAACATATAATTATAATATACAATAGCATAATAATTAGAGAATTAGGTAAAGCAATAAGTGAGATCCATAGAGTAATCCAAAGAACAGTGAAATGAAAAATAAAAACTTTCAAACAAAAGAATGAGAAAGATGGTATGAAGTGGGTGAAGACAGTAAGAAAAGTCCCTACTTTAAAATTTTTAGGCTTCTTAAATATTTAAAGTACTTTACTAAATATACATGTCCATTATAACAAAGTTATTTAAAGTATTACAAGTTTCAGCATATCAAAACACTGCTGATTCGTTTAGAATACCTACTAGAATACCTACAACGTATGTAGCAATTCAAGATCATCAAAGTATTTTACAAATTTTACATCATTTAATAGTCACAACAACCCAGTAAGGTAATCTTCGTTTTGCACATGAAACAAACTGAGGCTCATAGGCAATTAGATTTCTAAATTATGAATATTTTAAGATGTTATAGGGTTTATCTTAGGATTCTTTTATTAAACTACAATAGGCCAAAGGATTTGGACAAAACCTCTGAGGACCAGAGAGGTTTTTCTTTAATCTTTTATGCATTCTCCCTTGAACTTCCTTTGTACTTAATGCTTTCTGTACCACAATAAGCACATTACTGGTTGTCTTATTATCCGATTATAATGTACATTTTATCATATACTGCTCTGTTTTCTAGGTAGCTTCTTGAGCTATAATGGTGAGCTCCCTCGGCCCCGTGACCCTACCCAGGTAACTATTTCCCCCAGCACTTACACCATAACCGGGCATTCAACTAATACCAAAGGATCGGTTTTTATAGACAGGGAAATACTTCCTTTGGCTACACTCGGTTGGGTTTTCCCCCCTTTGCTTTAATGGAGGAGGGAAGAAGAGGTGGACTTACTTTGAAGGGGCTGAAAAAGGAAAATGCCGGCAGACAGAACTGAGAGGTGAAGGGGCCCCGCAGGGAGCCTGACTCCACACTGAAGCGCTCCAGAAATCAAAGGAAAGGGCTCGCACTAACGGGAGAGAGGAGTGTATGGAGAAAACGGGGAGGAAAGCCTAGTGAGGAGAGAGGCAGAGGCCCAAAGTGATGTGTCTACACAGAAAAGGTCGGGCACTGCGGAGCACGAGTGACGCATTCCCGGGCCTAACTCCAGCAAGGCCTGCTCTGGGCACTGGCCGCCTCCCTCACCTTTGCAGTTGAAGCCCGCGGGGTTGTGATAGTCGAGGGCCGTCAGCTTGCGGCGGAACATGGCACTGGCTTCTAGCTCGGTCGCCGTGGCACGCCAGGCACCAGGAGCTACAGCGGCAGGAGAAAAAAAAAAAAAGCAGCAGCAGCAAGGAAGCAAAGCAAAAGCAGATTCCCCCAAGGCCGAGTGACAAGCTCAGTAACTCCCAGCAGCCTGCGGGAGTTCACCAATCACGGCACAGCCCGAGAAGGTGGGGCTAGAAGCGAGTTACGTCACATTTAATAAACTTTATTGTCAATGACTGAAATGAACAATAAACAAAGAGGCGGGGTCCGAAATTCTAATACCGGTATGTCTTTCCCCCAAAAGAACAAACCAATGAATTGGGCACGAAACTAAAAGAAAACTAGAAAAACAGTACATTTGAAAACCCCAATTGGATAAAAAATAGAAATTTGTAAAGAAGAGATTTTGTTGTTGTTGAGCCATTTTTCAGTCACCCATTCGGGATTTTCTTGGCACAGATACTGGAGTGATTTGCCATTTCCTTCCCCGTTCATTTTACAGGTGAGGAACTGACATAAGTAGGGTTAAGTGACTTGCCCAGCGTTACTCAGCTAGTAAGAGCCTGAGGGTAGATTTGAAAGATGAGTCTTGGGGGTGGCTAGGTGGCACAGTGAATAGAGCTCTGGAGTCAGGAGGACCTGAGTTCAAATGCGGCCTCAGACACTTAACACTTACTAGCCATGTGACCTTGGGCAAGTCACTTAACCCCAATTGCCCTGCCTTCCCCCCTCCAAAAAAAAAAAAAAAAGGTAAGTCTTCCTTTGCCAACCAGCTATGCCAACTAACTGTCCAAGAAGAGATTAACAAACTAGAAAGCACAAAAATTAATTAATAAAACTAAAGGCTAGGTTCTTTGAAAAAGTTAATAAAATGCATAAATCATTACCTAATTTTAAAGAAGTTTTTATGAATGATTTTTATTAAAGAAAGCATACAAATTACCAATATAAAAAACAAAAATGGAAAATTCTCAACAAATGAATAAGACAAAGGAAATTACTAGTTAACAAAACTATAGGCCAAGAAAACTGACAACTTAAATGAAATGGATAAATAGATACAAAAATATGCAATGCCAATATTGACAGAACAAAAATAGAGAATTATAATTTAGCGTCAGAAAAATAAATTGAATAAAATAATAGCCACAACCAGAAGACTTTGCGAGCAAATTCTCTCAAACATTTAAAAAACAATTCCAATATTACATAAGCTATTTGCAAAAATAGGAAAAGATCATACCAAATTCATTCTGGGATGAAAACATATACTTATACTTAAATAAGATACAGAACAAAGAAAGTATACCAACATACCTAATGAACATTGCCACAAAAATTTTAAATAAAATATTAAGAAAGTGTTTACAGTAACCTATTATTAGGAAGTTCAGAAGAGGGGAGGGATTTCAAGCTATGCAAAAGTAGAATGAACTTTCTATGGTGGTAATGAATTACTCCAACACTGTTTCTTCGAATGGAAGCTAGATGATCCCTTGTTAGAGGTGTTATAAACAGTATTTTTTTTTCCTGAGATCCTTTAAACTCTTGAGATTTTATGATTTGTAGAGAGATAGAGATATAAATATATGTGTGTATACACATATATATGTGTGTGTATGTATTATACATACAAATTTTATTTTTACACATACTATCAAACATCCATGCAGATGTGTTTATGTATGTGTGTATGTACATACATGTGTATATATACAAGTAAAAATTTGTATACATATAGATGTGTGTATGTGTGTAGATAGAAACACAAACCATAAAATCTCAAGAGTTTGAAGGAATCTCAGGAAAAAATATATACATATGTTTATATATGTAAGTACATATATGCACATGCATACACATATATCTCCCCAGGCCCACAAATAGCTAAAATGAACCATTATAGTTTAAAGTGCACTCAGTTGGGAATTAGGTGGCAAGGCTTCTAGTTCCAGCTTTGCCACTGACTTGGTCTGTGCCCTTGGGCAAATCATTTTACTTCAAATCACTTTCAGTATTCAAAAATGATGAGGTTGAGCTAGGTTAAAATCTAAGGCCCTTTCTGGCTCTAAGATTCTATCACTTTCTTAATTTATCCTAATGTAATAAGAATAAAAGGCTTGCTGGTAAAGATATAAGAGCGAGATTAGAGCATTTAAGCTTATAAATTTGCACAGATTGGTCTCCTTGAAAAATAATTGAAATAATTCAACAGGAGGTAGAGAAAATGCAGTACTCTCCATCAATAAAGAATTACAAAAAGGCTCTTCACTATTCCATGTGAATCTTAAAATATCTCTGGTCTAGGGGATTTGATAATATGCTTAAGGGTTCTTACTTTCATCATGTATCATGGATACTTTTCAAGATTGTAGTGCTCTATGACTCAGAGCTATATAGTATTCAACAGGAGACCTAGATGGGTTCTTGCAAAAGTAAGCAGCGTTGAAAGTATTTTGCAATCTCTCAAATGTGATCTAGCTTGATTTCTTCATAGATGATTAGAGCTAGAAGGGACCTTAAAAATTATCTTGTCCAAACCCCTCTCATTTTACTGATGAGGGAATTGAGACCTACAGTGGTTAAATGATTTATCCAAACTCAGAAAGATTTTAAAACATATGTTTGGCATTCAATTCTTTCTTGGGATATAAGCCTAGTAAAGGAATCTCTGAGTCAAAGGGTAGAGACATTTTAGTCATTTTATTTGCATAATTCCACATTGCTTTCCAAAAAGGTTTACAACTCTACCAACAGTAAACTACTGTACGTATCATATGACAATCATTCAACATTGACTTTCCCTCTCTTTTGTCTTCTTTGTCAATTTACAGTATATGAGGTAAAAACTCAAGGTTGTTTTGATTTGCATTTCTCTTAATAGCTATTTGGAACATTTTTTCATGTATTCAAATACTGTTAACATTTTGCAACTTTTTGAGAACTATTTGTTCATATTCTTTAAATCTTTTGATCATATATATTTGTTAATTATTTCTGTATCTCGGATACCAAATACAACAAAAAAAAATTGATACAAAGATATCTTTTTCCCATTCAATTGTTTCTCTTTTTATCCTTGGTTGTATTAATGTTTGTGCAAATGCTTTTTATTTTCATGTAATCAAAGTTATCTGTTTCTTTCCCTACATCTTATTCCCTCCCCTGTTAGAGCTTATATTTTTTCTCCCCTTCTCCCTTCCCCTCCTTAATAGTTTTTCTTTTGACCACCAACTCCCTCAGCATTCCCTTATCAGCCCCGCTCCCTTTTCCTCCCCTTTCCCCTTACTTCTTCCCTCCCTACTAACCCCCCCCCCCCTTCATAGCCCTTTTCCCCTCCTACTGACTGTAGGATATTTTTATACTTGATGAAGTATGTTATTTCTTCTTCGCACCAAGAATGACAGGAACAAATCAAATGCGAAGCTCCTCTCCCTCCCCTCTTTCCCTCTGATATGATACATTTTGCATCTCTTCCCCATAGAGTCCTACGCTTAACTGGTTATTCCCTCCTTGCACCAGAACCAATGAGGGGAAAGCTGATATAATACTCATCTCCCTCCCTTCTTCTCCTCTGCTATATTGTTTTTATGCCTCTTTGTATGGCATAATTTACCTTGTTTTACCATTTTTTTTTACCATTTTTTACCATGTTTCATAATTTACCATATTACATAATTTACCTTTGTGTGGCATAATCTTTTCCACTTCATTCATTCCTCTTCTTCCATTGCTGTCCCTTTGTAGCCCTTAATAAGATTTTTTAATCGTCATTTTGTGTAATTTATACTCATACCCTCTACTTGTCTATAAACAGTTTGCTCTTATTAAATAACAGTGTGTGTATGTGTTTTCCTTGTTTTCCTTTCTATGTCACTGTTGCATCTTGTAATTGGAGGTTGAATTTTCCATTGAGTTCTGGCTTTTTTTTATCAGGAAGGTCTGGAAATCTGTTATATCATTGAATGACCATCTCTTTGCCTGGAAGAATATGCTCAGTCTCACTGGGTCCGTGATCCTTGGTTGTAACTCAAGCTCTTTTGCCTTGTGGAAAATTGTATTCCACTGCCTCCAATCTTTCAGCGTAGAGGCTGCCAAATCTTTGTGTGATCCTCACTGTGGTTCCTCAATATATGAATTGTTTCTTTCTGGACACTTGAAGTATTTTCTCTTTTACCTGGTAGTTCTGGAGTTTGGCAACAACATTTTGAGGACTTTTCAGTTTGGCATCTCTTTTAGGAGGTGTTTGGTGGATTCTCTAGATTTCTATTTTATCCTCAGGCTCTGGTATCTCAGGGCAATTTTCCTTAATGAGCTCTTGGGGAATTTCCAGGCTCATTTTTTCATCATGATTTTCTGGTAAGCCTATGATTCTCAGATTATCTCTCCTGGATCTGTTTTCCAGGCATTTTTTCATTGAGATATTTTACCTCTTTTTCTAATTTTTCATTCTTGTTGTTTTGTTTGACTAATTCTTGGTTTCTCATAGAGTTATTTGTTTCAATTTGGTTGATTCTAGTTTTTAGCAAATCATTTTCCTTGGTTAGTTTTTGGAGCTCCTTTTCCATATCATACACTTTTTAAGGAGCTGTTTTCTTCATTATAATGTTTTTCTAATTCTGCAATTTTGATTTTGAAAGAATTATTAATTTTGTCTTTTATCTCTCTCATTTGGTTTTCAAAGTTCCTTTTGAGCTCATCTAGGAGAGCTTTCCTTGCTTGGGACCCCTTCCCTGTTGATGTTTCAGCTGTGGGTGTGGAGTCAACATTGTCTCCCTCTCAGTGTGTTTCCTCCCTCTGAGGATAGTAGGACTCCAGAGTCTTTGTAGTCTGCTTTCTACCTATTTTGAGGCAGGGCCCTAGCCATGCCCTTCCTCTAGGGTTCCCAAGCCTTTACTGTTGAGGGTTTTGCCCTGGGGCAATAGTTACTATGTTTTCAGGGTCAGAGGGGAGGGGTTGGAGCAGGCGGGTTTCACTCTGCCATCCTGGTACTTGGAGGTCCTGATAGGGGCTCTTTTTTTTTTTTTTTAAATTTCTGGGCTATGGAGTGGTAGTCCCAGGAGTATTTGCTGTCCCGGACAGGGGACCTGCATTTGGTTCTTACCTTGCTCTTTCTAGTCCCAGCCCTTTGGTGATAGGCCTGGTAGTGGCCCTTGTGGTTGGTGGGATGACTTGCCCCCCTTGTTGATTAGGCCTCCTCCCGGCCTGCCTCTGCGCCAGTCTTTATATTTTAAATGAAATATAATTTATTTTTAAATTATATTTTAAGTTCCAAACTCTCTCTCTTATTTCCTCCTTCCCTTGTGATTGAGAAGGCCACCATTTGACATATTTTTACATATAGACATATATACACACACACACATATATACATATTTTATTTATTTATTTTTAGGCATCTATATTCCAAATTTTTATTCAGAGTCTGCAATAACTTATTAAAGTAGTGTCAACATTTAGTAGATTTATGAGCAATTCCTAAGTGCTTTTTAGATTTGTTTAATTACATAAAAACATACCAATTCTATTGTTTATACCTACAATTCAAGTCTCTTAATACAACTATATAATATTTAGTTTCCTTTTGACAGGAGTATAATATTTTTCTTTATATTCCCTGATTGGAAAATATATTTCAAGAACTGAAAGTATTATCATACTTTTTTAAAATACTGGATTGGAGATTTTGATTTCATTTGGTGCTTTCATTCAGTACCATTACCTGCAAGTTTGACTTAAACTTGAAAGAACTGAATGCAGACCTTAGCAAGGACAATATTCTACCTCAGCTGCACATCTGCATAGAACCAAGAACCTTTTACATTGTACCAGACATTAAGATAATTTTGAAATGGAAAGAGATGAAAACTAAAAGGACATCAAGGAACTTAGTATTCTAATAAGTTTACTGTCTGTGTTCTCAGAGGAATAAACAGCACTGTGGTTAACCTATATAGGAAGACCCTATAAGGATGATGAAAAACAGAAGGAGAAAATAGGAAGGAAAGCAATAAGGACAATTCAATAAGAACAACAATAAATAATAAAAGGAATTAGCAGAGACCAAAATCATAGGATGAGGTGCATAGGATGCCTTTTGTCACATCTGTAAAGAGTTGTTCTCTACAGAAGATGATATCGCATCATAATACCTTCATTAGCTACAGAAGGCAGTTATTTTGTCAGTTATTTAGTTGTGACAGTCCACAGAACATTAAATATAAAATAGAAGCATGATAGTACTTGAACCTGTATTGTTTCTATTCAAACCCTGAAGAGAACAAGATGTTAGTAGTAATAGTAATTATAACAACACCTCACTTTTATGTAATATGCCATAGTCACAAAATACTTTCTTTATACATTATTTCAGCTTCTGTGCTTCTTGCAAACTAAGAATAATTTTGGAAAAAGAAAGGAAAGTTCCTCATTAAGAGATGGGTGGAAGGGCCAGGAGTGTGGACCATTCCTTATGTTCTAAGATTCAGTCATTTTGTTGGTCAGTTTTATATGATTGTTTTTCTTTGTTAAATGAAGAGTTTACAGTGGTTTATGCAGGTGAATTAGGAAATTATTCTGATGTTAAAAAACAAAAATAACCAACAGTCATCAATAAAACATTAAAAGGAAAAAATCAGGAAAGACCTGTTCATTTTACAAAAATTAATCATGCATTTCAATGACAATTTTCAATTATTAATAAATTCTGAAATACTTTGAGTATTTTCAGTGTTCTGGCTTTGTTGTTTTATTTTTAAACAGAAATTACATGTTTTACTTTGTTCTTTGGGTCCTAGCAGTGGAGGATTATGAGTTTGTTTGGACAAGTCTGTCACTAGTATCAACTCATCTAATAATGTATTAAATATCTTAAAATTAAAAATCTAATAAGATATTAAACCAAAGAGATGACTCTTGAGGAATCCTCACCAAAGATTAGAGGTAGAAGTTCACCACTGGAGAAGGAAGCCACCATTTCCACTTGCAAACTAAGGGGTATGCTCCTCTCTACTGTTACTCGCATGAAAAAAATACTAGGGTAGAAATAAAGTTATGTGGTAAAAGAAACTGTAAATTCAGATTCAAAAGATTTGGGCCCTATTCTTAGACCTGTGCAACTATGGGACCTTGGGTAAGCTACTCAATTGTTTTTAATTTCCACATGTTTCCTCCTTTACCTGCTTCCTGAACCCATGTACATAGATAATCCTAATACAGAACCTGTGAGAATATAATGAGATAATATATATAAAGGCTCCAGATTGGATTTTATGCACGTGTTATATTAATTTAGTGTTAATCAAGGTTGAAAATCACTTAAATTTTATTTCCATTTCCTATATTTGAAAAGATAGTTATTTAAAGTTCAATGGATAGATGTATGGATGTTTAAAGTTCAATTTAAATGATCAGTCAACTATCGTCTCAGACCACGGCTCAGACCATTAGATAATACTTTTTTTAAATCAAAATACTGTATTTGTTGCTCAAGTAAATTGATATTTACTTGAATATTATGCTGTATTTTCTGTTCAGTACATATAAGAAATTAAATTAGGAAGACACTATCTAATAACTAGCAGTCACATTAGGTCATGGACCAAAATAAAATGCAAAACATTAGTCTAGGCAATACAAAATTACATAGGTCATGGATATTACTAACTCAATGTTCTAAATAAGACATTAAAATAAAAATCAGCATAGGGCGTGTGGCATACATCCATTTCAGATGAGGTAACAGTACCTATCTCTCCTCTTAAATTTTTTTCTCTTTCCTTTATCCTTGACCTTTTTCCATTGGAAATATAGCTAAAAGAAAAATGTGAAAGAAAGAATTAGAAAAAGTGAGGTTGGTATAATAACTCCTAATGAGCGTTCTTTGGGGTTGTAGAATGTAATGTTTAGTTAGACCCAGAACAGAAGCAATTATAGTGGTGGTGACAATAGGTGTATATGTGTGTGTATGTGTGTGCGTGTGTGTGTGTGTGTGTGTGTGTGTATGGTATGTGGAATCTGAGAGGGGGAAATTAAATAAACACACCTCTCTTTTCTGTTTCATTCAAAGCATGGACCTTGAAACCTAAGAAAGTATTGAAAGTTCTTAGAGATTAACATAGACTGCAGCCATTATAAGGTATTTTTCCTAAAATAAAATAAAATAAATAGGGGGTGAAACCCAAGGAATAGAAAGCTATTTTGGGAAATAGTGGCTAGGACACTGGGATCCTGGCCAAGAATTTGCTAATCAAGTGTAATTCACATCTCATTCCTTTATCTTCCCCACCCAAGTGTCCAAGTCAAGAAGATAAACTTTATTTATCTAAGAGCCTAGAATAGTTATTACTCCCCCAACATGTTTCTGACATGGTCAGACCATCATCTCCTTATTTTAGAATTTTAATCTCTCTGATCACTGCCCGTACACTAACAAATTAGATCCCAAATCAGATTAAGGAATGATCTGATTTTACTAAAGTAAAAATGAGTTTCAGAATTCCAGGCAGATCCATTGTAATCTTATTACTAGGGACTGTTGAGATAAAGTTTTCTTATAGGTGACAGAATTTTTCAGTAATTTTCCGAACAACTAGGAATTCATGTATACGCAGAGATAAATATAGATCATAAACTGCTGATTAAGGAATAAGTATGGGTTTTTTTTGTCACTTTAAATGATAAGAAATGATAGTGATTTTTATATCAATGAAATACAAGGTGTATTGAAATCTACTCCAAATCTACTCTTTTTAATTATGATTAATTATATTTACAAATAATTATGGAACATCAATATGCTGCAGTTTTAGGTCATTAACCATGGACATTTAGTTGCAAATACATCCAGCATTACTATTTCCAATCATCATCTTTTACCAAACTAAATCTTTTTTAATTAAAATGCTAAATATTGAGTACATCATATTCTCTGCAAGGAAAATTACAATAATAAAAAGAAAAAAGTTTCTTGCTAACCTTGTTAAATAGGGCATTTGTTTATAGCATATGTAAGTATTAATCTAAGTTCCATGAAACTATAGTGACACACATTAATATAAAATATTATAAGGAAATATGTAACATCATTAACAGGATGTGATCCAAATTATACCTTTCCAAATGATCAATTAGTATACATTTATCATTTGATATTCTTAAAAAGCTTCAGTAAGATTGTTTCCCCAAAATGACTATAGGAAAACCAAATTAAATTATATCAATCATTTTCGCATTTAGCTTTCACACCTTTTTTCATGCAGAGAACTGCACATGTACTAGAACATTTCAATATGCAATTTTAAGTATGTAAATTCTATTTGAAAGATTTACAAAATAATCTACCATTTTAGTTTTGATTTAATATTCTCATAATCTTTAATATATTACAGAGGTGACAATGTGACAGATTGACAAAATTTGACAAATAACAAAATCTAGTAACCACCACAAAATGGTTAATAGAAGAGCAACCTATGGAATTTCTGTAATGGTGGTAAAAAAAATTATTGGAGGTTCAGAAGGCTATCCTGAAACTCATTTTCTTGTTGCTTAATTTTACTTTTAAGTACAAATGACTCAACTAAAATGGAACAAATAAAACTGGAACAGGGGTAGACAAACACCAGGTAAAGGCTGGGGGTGAGGAATAGGAGATGTAGCTGGGAAGGAATCACGTTGCCCTAGAATCATGCCAACTTCCCTTGCCCTCCCTCCTTCAGATGATTTATTTACTTCCTGTTTTATGTATTAGATTAATGGGACTAAGAAAACTGCCTATTGCCAGCTGACTTACTTAATGTTTTCACTAGATTAATTTGTCACTTTTTTTCATTAAAGGAAAATAGGACCCAATAAGACAAAACTTTAATATGATCAAATGACACATGAAATAGCTTCATAAAGCTGATAAACTTTCTTGACCATATAAGTATATAAAGCGATATTATTATACAAACAATATATATTAGTATATATTTCTCTTGAAAAAATTCTAAGCAAATAGGCAAAGACATTTCCTTTCTCAAACTAGGAGAAAGACAATAGAAACAACAGAGATTTACATTTTTACTGTCCATCTCCATAAATTACATTCAGAATTTTGTTTTTCCACAGATACAGAATTTGTAATTCCATATAGAAACCATTACTAGTTTACAGTGTTTATTTTAAGGTACCTAATGGTTCTCAGTCAAACTATAATAATTGGCCAGATGGCCAATTGCTTTCTTTTTAGTCAACAGTTACTAATTATCTGTGTATGTGAATATATAATTCTTCCTTCTAATTAGGTATCCACTTGGAAAAAAAGGTGCTACAAATATGCACACATTGTAGCCACAAAACTACTGAACCTCAAATTTGAGAAAGAACCTAGACATCCTCTTAGATACCTGCATCTACTAAGTAGTCATCCTGCCTTTGCTTAAACATTGGAAAACACTATCAGATTAGAGGCAGTTGAGAGGTCTAGTGGATAGTACCGTGTTTCCCCGATAATAAGACACTGTCTTATTAATTTTTTGGAAAGAAAAACACCAGAGGGCTTATTTTCAGGGGAGGGCTTATGTTGTCCTGCCTCAGCTCTCCTCTGCGGCACTGCTCTCAATGGTGCCAGCAAGCAAATCACTGGGGAAGAACAGGATGACACGCTCACTGCTGCAGCTCTGATTGGATGCAGCTCGGAGTGCGGCGTGTGTTTCACCGGGGGGAGGGGGGGCAGATGGTGCATACAGAGGGTACCGTAATGTAGCGTGTAGCGCAGGGGATCACCTTCACTACAGTAGCAATCTCAATAGGGCTTATTTTCGGGGGAGGGCTTATTTTAGAGGAATCTTACACAGTAAGGGGAGGGCTTATTTTCGGGATAGGTCTTATTATCGGGGAAACACGGGTACTAGACTTTAAGTCAGAAAACTTGAATTCAAAACTTGCCTCAAATACTTACTAGTTATGTGACCCTGGGCCAATCTTTTAACCTCTCTCAGCCCCTCAGTTTTCTCATCTGTAAAATGGAGATGTAGAAAGCAAATGAGATATGTAAAGCACTTTGTAAATTGTAAGGTATTATATAAAGGCTATTATTATGAATATCAATGGCATTAGTATTCACAATAATTTATTATCAGCATCTATTTAATTTTTGACATGTCTAACTGTTGTAAAGATTTTCCATATATCATATTATTTGATTCAGTTTAATGCTAGCCTGTCAAGGTTTTTTGAATTCAATTGACATCCAGTGTATTAGCTATATTTTTTTTGTCATTTTTTTTGCTTTGTGTCATTTTGAAATTCGACAAGCATGACATTTATGTATTTATGCAAGTTACTGGTAAAAATGTCAAAAGGTCAAAGGGCACAGGGTCACACACAGATTCTGAGGCATTCCATTGGTGAGACCTTTTGCCAAGTTGACTTTTCTTTGAGATTACCCATTCAGTCAGTTCCTAATACATTCATTTGCAAAATTCATCCCAATTAATCTAGTCCACATTTCTCTATCTTTTCCACAAGAATGTTTTTGGGGGAGGAGGGGAGTTTGAGGAATTTGTATCCATTCATTAGAGGACAATTTAAGAACTAACTTTCTCTTTGCTATGCTACAGGAACTTCTCCACATTTTTTTTCAGGTCCTTCATGTGTAATGGTAATAGGAATTTGAAGATCTTTCCTGCCCTTTAATAGGCTGAATGTAATCACACAGTGCCTGTGGTGGGAGATGTTTGCTAAACAGGTGGAGCAGAACCCAGAGGAAGCTGAGAGTCAGAGGAGCTAGAACAGGGGAGGAAAGCAAGGGGACAGCTAGGCTTGTGAGTGTTTGTGAGAAGGCTAAAGTATGGTGTGGCTCCCTGCTGTGTTATGGTGTATTAACTTTTTGAAGAGTAGCTGCTAGCTACATATTGGGCTTTGGTAGAGACTGAACAACTGACTCTGGGCCATGAAGTAATATTAAGGCCTGGACTCCCGATTATGACCTGGGTAATGAGTACTTCAGCTTTTCCCAGAATTGTTCATGCACAAGAGGCTAACATAATTAAATGGAAATTGTACATTCAAAATAGATTTAAAACAGGCAAAAGTGGAGTTTCTGCTCTACGTGAATCTATAGCAAACATAGATGCTCAGGGAAATGATACATCCCCTGAACCAAAACAACAGTTGGTACAGTCCTTAGTAAAATGGAATGAGGAATATGATGGATTAACTGAAGAACAAAAGAAACATGCATGGTTTAATGATGAGACAGAAAAATATTTGGGCCAGAAAAGACATTGAAAAGAGGCAACCTATAACCCATGTACTAGGCAGACTTTGGAAAGTACTGGGACAGGTGGAAATAGGCAATATGCTGAACTTATGGAAGTACATCAAGCCATTAAAACAGAACAAGGAGGACAGTGTCATATATTCACTGATTCTTGGGCAATAGCTAATAGGTTAGGTACATGGATGTCCATGTGGAAAAATGAAAATTGGGAAATGGTAAACAAGTCTGGGACAAAAAAATTATGAGAAGATATATGGGACATGTCTTTGGTTACTAACTTGTCAGTTTTTCATGTAGATGCTCACATGGCCTTCACCACACCAGAATGTGAGTACAATGCACAAGCTAATTGATTAGCAAAGACCGCTACTTAACATATTGTCCCTACTCTGATACCAACTGAAGATCTGGTACAAGCAAAATGGGTCCATAAAACAGTCAGCCATTTAGGGGTCCAGGCCACACAAAGGTGGGCACAAGATCAAGGTATTAGTATCTCTCATTCATTGTTAAAACAAATAGCAGAGTAATGCCTTATATGTCAAGTGGAAAAGGAATGAACTGTTCCTCGGGTAGTAACTGGGGGGATAGCAAGAGGATAAGTTTCAGCCCAAATTTGGCAGATAGATTATATTGGTTCCCTGCTCCAAGATAAAGGATGAAAATGTATGTGTACTTGTGTTGACACCTATTCAGGTATACTAGTGACTAGTCTTTATAAGAATGCAACCCAGAAAAACACCTGTAAAACTCTAGACCTCATAAGTCTGTATTATGGAACCCCGATGTAGATTCAAAGTACAATGGGTCACATTTCGAAGGTAATGAAATGAAGATATATTGTATATTAAACAATAGAGAATGGATAAACAATGGAGAATGGATATATCATGTGCTATATTATCCACAAGCATCTTGGTTAATTGAAAGAATGAATGGATTATTAAAGAACAGGATATGAAGTTAAGTTCTAATAATTTGTATCAACATTGGAAGGATAATTTGTTCACTTCTTTATGTAATTTGAATAATAGACCATTGGGAAAGTATACATCTAGTCAGAATGATGACCCAAAATCTGCAAATTTGAAAACAGCAAACATACATGATCCCAAATATTGAGTATTGAACTGTAAGGCAAGATGTCTCAGCACTATATCCAGGAACACCTGGTTCAGCAGGATATGATTTACATTGTTTAGAGGACTTTTGTTTGGATAGAAAAGAAGTAAGAAAAATCTCTACTGGAATATGTATGAGAATCCCTAAAAATCATTTTGGATGGATATTACCAAAATCAGGATTAGCAACTTGAAGAATACATGTGATAATTGGAGTAATAGATTCTAATTATCAAGAAGAAATTATTGTGATATCCCAAAATTTGGGTGAAGTACCCATACAATTTTGTAAAAATGATTGAATAGTACAAGTGATCATTATTCCTTGTGAAACAATATCCCTTGTGAAAACTGACCCTCCTTCCAAAATAACCATCAGAGGATCTGAAAGGTTTGGTTCTACTGATAGAATAAAATTGGGAGCTAAAGTATGGGTAAAGCAGAAGCCAGATGATGTTCCAAAGGCTGTAAAGGTTAGCACATGGGAAAGATAACACTGTAACTGTTGTTGATTCAGGAGAAGATGATTACTTAATTGTACCCTTAACTCATATATTCTACTGTGAATGAGGCTATGATAGTGGATTCATGGACTCTAGAAGCATGGCTGATCCAATTATATCTACCCTGCTTTTGGTTATTGACTCCTTATTTCTTTTTGGCTTTTTGTCTGTTAAACTTGTTTGCTTAATTTGTTTCCTGCAGGCTTAGTACCCTCCACCTGCAGATGTCTGATCATTTAAGCCAGATGCCACCTCCTGAACACACTTGTGATGTGCCATCCCTGGACCTGGTGTTGACTGAGCTCCAGATGCCAGCTAAAGAACTGACTTCTTGAATGGGAACTCTTGGGGCAGGGATAGCTCTATGTCCAATCTCAGCAGGATGTAGCTATTCAAAGAAGAGCCCTTTGCCCCTTACGCCAAGATTTTGAGCCCCATTCATTCAAGGGGGGAATGATGGGGTGCTTGTGCTCCAGTCCCACCCTCAGATATTGTTTAATGTGCTTATTTTGTGTTATCACTGTTATATTGTTGTAAAGTCCTGTTGACACCAGTTACCCCTAAACTCCCATTAACCTGTGTAATGAAATGTATTATTAATGTATTTTTTGCTATGTGAGGTACATGAAAGATCTTGGGGCAGAATGTAAGGGTAATGGGAATTTGAAGATCTTCCCTGCCCGTTAACAGGCTGAATGTAATCATTCTGTGCCTGTGGTGGGAGATGTTTGCTGACCAGGTGGAGCAGAGCCCAGAGGAAACTGGGAGTTGGAACAGTTAGAACAACAGGAAGACAGGACACAGGCAAGGAGACAGCTAGGCTTGTGAGTGTTTGTGGGGAGGCTAAAGGATGGTGTGGCTCCTTGCTGCTATGATGGATTTGACTTTCTGGTGTTGGGATTTGGCTTTCTTGAGTGTGAATAAATGTTTTTGCTTCTGTCTTCTATGTGGAGAGTCTGTTAGATTTTGCTATTCAGAACTGTGCTGACATGTTCATAGTCGCTGTCAGGGCTGTGAATATTGTGTTGGTACTACATTGACTTATATTTTAGTGCCAGACTAGATAGGCATCTTTATTGAGAGTGTTATTGTCAGTAAAAAAAAAAAAGGCACAGGACAAAGTGATCACAAAATTCAAGATTATAGTAGAAACAGGAGAAAATTTGAATAAAGAAATGGAATAAATGGAAAATAAAATCCTTGGGTTTAAAGGCCTATCAGCATAAGTGGTAGGAAATGCATTAAAATTAAATCCCCACACTAGAAGAGGTAGCAAATAATGTCAAACTTTAATCAGAGGACCAGGGTGTCAAACAACAAATTTGGAAAGAACAATAAAAGCAAAATGATGGTGAGTAATGATAAAGAGGATGTTAACCTCAGAGGAGTTGTGAGAATATACCTTCCTCTCTTCATTGCAAAGGTGGGGACATTATGGATGTGGAATGCAGTTTGCTAAAGTACTTTTCTTTTTTCTTTTAAAATCTTATTTCAAGGGATGGATCACTGGGTGACATGGAGGAAAATGGGATATAAATGAATGTGATTTTAAAACAAAAGGCATTATTAGAAAAAGGGAAAAAAGATTGGTATAATGTATAGAGAGGGTCAGTCTTAGAGCAAAAAAGACATGGGTTCAACTGCTACCTCTGACACATACTAGTTGTGTGAGGATGGAAAAGTCACTTAACCTCTTATTGCCCTGGTCAATACTATGTTACAAAAGAGTTGCTGATCTGAATCACTGGAAGGAGTTTCCATACCAAGAGTTCTCTATTACAGGGGCGGCCAGGTGGCACAGTGAGTAAGAGCACTGGTTCCAGTGTCGGGATGATCTGGGGATCAAATGCGGGCTCAGACACTTAGCACCACACCCAGAAATAACTGGCCATGTAACCTTGAGCAAGTTACTTAACCCTGATTGTTTTAAAAAAAAAAAAAGAGTTCTCTATTATGATACCATGACTCTGTACTATATAGATAAATAGACATCAGTAAAACTTCTTTTTTTTTAAGCAATTGGGGTTAAGTAACTTGCTCAAGGTTACATGGCCAGTTATTTCTGGGTGTAGTGCTAAGTATCTGAACCTGCATTTGATCCAGGTCATCCCGACACTGGAGCCAGTGCTCTTACTCGCTGAGCCACCTGGCCACCCCTAAGCAATCGGGGTTAAGTAACTTGCTTAAGGTTACACAGCCAGGTGTTTCTGGGTGTGTGCTAAGTGTCTGAGCCCAGGATTCGATCTCCAGGTCTTCTCAACACTGGAGCCAGTGCTCTTCCTCGCTGTGCTACTTGGCCACCCCAGTAAAACTTCTTAAATGGAGAATTATCTGAAAAAGCTGTTCATTAATAATTGAAGAAATGCACAGTAAAGCAAGCTGTGGAGATATATCCATCAAATTAGCAAAGATGAAGTAATCCAGTGTTAGAAGTGCTATGGGCAGGCAGGCATAGTAATTCACTGCCAGTGGAACTAGGGAGCTGACCTAGGAAATAGTTCAGAATTTTGCAAAAAAATTTCCTAAATAACCTTTGGCCCAGGAATACCACATATAGGTTAATACCCAATCCAGTCCAACAAGTATTTATTAAATGCCTACTGTGTATAAGGCATTTTGCTAGGCATTGTAGCTACCAAGCCAAAAAGTGTCCTTGCCTTCAACATATTTTACTGGGGGCTATTATATGTATATAGATAAGATTACTTAATGGTAATTTAAGGTCAGAGAGAACACCAGCCACTAAAACTATCAGGAGAGATTTTCCACAGGCACAAATATACATAAGCCAAGCCTAATCATTCCAAGAGGTAGACTTGAAGAGAAAGTCATTCCAAGTACTGGAGTGGGGAGGGTTGGGGGGAGCAGATTATGCAAAGACATGAAAGAGGAAAATAGAATGCCAAGTTTGAGGAAGAGCAAGTACTCTAATTTAGTGAAGATATAAAATACATGAGGCAGAAATATACTTTATAAGGAAGTTTGGAGCCTTGATTATGAAAAGGACTGTGAAGTTTGTGTTTTATCCCAGAGGCAATAGGGTGCCAACAAAGTCTCTTGATCAGACAATGACTTGGTCAGATATGTACTTTAGGTAGATTATTATGGGAGCCTTCTGGAAGATGGATTAAAGACAGAGGATACCAGGAGGACAAATCAAAAATAGTTGTAATAATCCAGTCAAGAGGTGATGAGGACCTGAAGTATGCTAAGGAGTTTAATGACAGCAAGGCAAATTGCTATATATAAAAATATTTATAGAATCATTTGTAGTAAAAAGGTAGAAACAAAATCTGTGCACAATAAATAGAAACTGGTTGAGCAAACTGCATGTGAATTTAATGGATTACTGAAATGTAGAGAATGACAAATATGAAGAATTCAAAGACACAAAGTGAGGAAGATTGATGTCTGAGCCAAAAGAATAATACATAGGACTACAACAATGTAAACAAAGGCAACACTAAAAAGCAATAAAACTCAAGTTAAATATAATGTTCAATGTTAATATTATACTCTCACACAGTTTAAAGCAACATTCAAAGCAGCTTTTTCCATTAACAATTGGTACAATACTGAAGTAGAACTTTATAGTCAAAATTAGGTCTATAATATGGACAGAAGAGATGGAGACTGGCCAATGGGGGCCAGACCTTAGAGTATGTAGATTATGTTCTTCCTAGTATCATGGCCTTAGAAGTGCACAGTGGAAGGGCAGCCCTTTACCTCCATGTTTTAGAGGACACACAGATATTCTCTGTTCTTTATTTGCTCTCTGATCTATAACTGAATGGCCATACAAAAAGCAAAAACATTAAAAAAGCTGTCTCTTTCCTGATGACTTTGGGTGAGGAGGAAGAACTGCTCTAAGTTTCTGGGTGTGAAGAGAAACAATGAGTCAATCCAGGTTGCCACGTGATTTTGAATGCATGGTGCTTACTCTAAATAGATCACTTTTCTCTCTGTTACATTTCTTTTTTCCTAATCTTAGGTGAATAAGTATCAGTGACAAAATGTCACAGACTCTAGTTGTTGAACCTTAGAGGCATGTCCATTGAACCAGATTGGCACCTGTGTGATTGAGGCAAGCAGTGAATCAATCCAGCAGCCAATCAGTTATGCCCCAACCAGAAGGGAATTCCATGGGATGAATGTCTCAAACTCATTCTCCCAAGGACCTGAGGTGATGGAGTGAGTCCCATTTAGGAGGGTTTTTGTAATTCAAAAGCTATTCTATCTTCTCAAGAAATATCCCCTTCTAAAAGTTAATTGATGTTAATTTGTTCATTGATATTGAGAAGATTGCAATGAGTAAACTGACATTGAGACACTAATCACTGGTTAGATGATGTTGGAAAAATAGTAACTGGATATTAAGGGAATACCAAATGGAGGTACATGAACTATAATTATAAGAAGATAATTCAATCCCTCAAGATACCTTAAAATGCCAAAGAGAGTCGTTGCTAGCTGACTTCTGGGGACTCAATCCATCAGTGCTTTGGAGAATTTGGAAGGTGAGCCCAGAGCCTGTTACAAATCACTTGTTTTCAGTTTTCAGAAATATTTTTTGTTCAAGTTAGAGGTGGGGTGGAGAATGGAAGGTCATAAAGGATTATTTGTTTACCAGGAAGTGTCGTGTCAAAACAATTATGAACCAAAAATTTTTTTAATACTGATATAAATGTATACACAGTAGTGTTTTATTTTATGCTTTGAAGTGTCTCTGACACAAAAAATGACAAGAACCCTTGCTATAAATCATGTCCACTTGTATGACCCTTTATCAGTGTAATACTACAGTTTCACAATCAGAGGGTGAGTCGAATCTGACTTTTTTCCCCTAAGATAGCCAGCAAATTTGTTGGGGTCAGGGAAGAAGATTAGGGAGCATTGAAGAGGGTGGTTGTCCTTTGATCTTCTTTTAGTTTTGAACATTTTTTCTTGAGTAGTCTCCTAAATATTACCATTTTGGGTACAATATATCTCTTGGATTAAATTTTTGAAGTTCTATCATATTTGCTTATAAAGTTTCTAGGACTTTTTCTAATTGAGTACATAGTAATTAGGTCTTGCAGAATCTTCCAATAGTTTACCTCTAGTTACTTTACAGATGAGGAATTGAGGTCTGTAGAGCTTAAGTAGCAGCATTGGTAAATTTCTATGGAATTGATGCTCCTATTATCAGCAACCCTCTGAGAAGACCAGACTAAAATAAAGCTCATTATTAACCCCTTTGGAAGTGTCTGCCTGTCTGACCAGATCAAATGAACCTGTTAGAGGATGGAGTCCCAAGACCTTCCGAGCCTCCTTTGCATTATCTGTGACACACTTTGTTTTCCATTAGTTCACATAAATATACCCATGCTTTTATAAATTATTCACATATTCATTTTATGACTCAGTAGCATCCCAGCGGTGTCCCACACTTCACAGCTATTTCCAAACTGATGGATACTTGTTTTGTTTTCAGATCTTTGTCACCATAACAAAAGTGATGCTGGGGATATTTTGATGTATCTAGGAATATATCACTAGCAGTGGGATGTATGGATATTTTAGCCATTTTTTGGTATACTTTCCAGAATAGTTGGATAAATCCACTAGCACTGTTATCTACCTTTCTACATCAATGCTATTTCAATGAGCACTTCTCAAATCATTAGAGATTTGGAACACTCTCATGTAATTAAGTTTGTAGCAATTCTCTTGAGAACTGTTTATGTCCTTCAATACTTAAGCAGTTAAGTGGCACAGAGAAGAGAGTGCTGGCCGTGGACTCAGGAAGACCGAGTTTAAATCCAGCCTGACACTTAACACTTGTGTGACCCTGAGCAAGTCACTGAACCTCTCTGTTTCTTCAACTATAAAATGAGGATAACAATAGCATCTGCTTCTCAGGGTTGTGGTGAAGATAAAATTAGGTATTTATAAGCATATATGTATTTAGGGCTGACCCTTTTTCTTACTTTGTATTACTAGTGCCTAGAACATAGTAGCTCCTTGAGAAATGGAGTGATCAATTAATAATCTCAGTAATTTCTTATGTGTTGCTCTTTCTTGTTTATATTTCTCTTAAGTCTTTCTAGGACTGAGCAGGGCATTCCTGTCTTCTCTCTTGCCCCTCTTCACCAAGATCAGACCCAGATCATTCATTTTTAATTACAACCTAAACAGTCCTCGTAACTAGAAGTATCAGTGAAGGGGTAAGTATAAGACACCCTTTACTACATGCTACTTCCTACATGGATTTATCAGTAAGGAAATACCACTTTCATGAAAACAACCCCAAGATAAATCATTGTCTCCATCTTACATATGAAGAAATAGATTTGCATACGAAGTGCAGAGAAATTAATAGAAATGTCTGTGATCACACAGCTAGTTAGTGGAAGAGTTGGAACTTTTCTGATTCTCATTTTCAGGAAATGTTAGGTTAGCTTGTCTCCAAAATCCTACACATGAAATCTATAATCAGCTTAGTCAACAAGCATTTATTAAGTACTTGCTATGTACCAGATTGTGTTATACATTGGGGACAGAAAAAGAAAAAATAGTCCCTGTTCTTTAAGAGTTTACATTCTATTGGGGGGAGGCCACATGTAAATGACAAAGTATATAATACAGCATAGATGAAAGGCAATCCGGGAGAAGGAATTAGCAATTTTGGGGCTAGGGAGTAGGGAGGGGGTACAGGAAAGACCTCCTGCAAAAGGTTGGATTTTGGGTCAGTTTTGAAGAAAATAAAAATAAAACCAAGAGGCAGAGGGGTAAAGCGTTCCAGGCATGATGGTAGGAAGACAGAAGGCATGGAAGGGTGATGTAGTGGTATGTTTGAGTAATTCCCAGTAGGTGAGGATTACTGGAATGTGCAGTGCTTGGAAGAGAGTAAAGTATGACAAGACTGGCAAGGTGGAAAGGGTTCAGTTATGAAGAACTCTTAATGACAAAGGGGTTTATATATGATTATGGAGATAACAGGAAGCTACTTTAGTTTATCAAGGAGGCAGGGGAAGGTGATACGATCAGACCTATGCTTTAGGAAAATAACCTTGGATGGACTTGGAGTGGAGGCCAAGAGACCAGTTAGGAAACTATATGTAGTACTCCAGGTAAGATGTGGTGGAACTACGGAACTAAAGTAGTGATTGTATGAGTGGGGAGAAATAGATGTATGAGAGACCACGTAAAGGTAAAAAGACAAAATTTGACAGTGAATTGGTGAGTCTAAGTGAGGAACTGAAGGAGACACTGAGATTGTGAACCTGGGATGAATGGAAGGGAAGGGGTACCTACCATTGGTGCTAATAGGGATACTTGGTAGAGGGGAAAATCTGGGAAAAAGATTATGAGTTCAGTTTTGGACATATTGAATTTGAGATGTCTACAGGACATTAGTTTGAGGTTTCTGTTTAGGTTAGAGTAAAACACATGAATTCTCTGAGTTTGCTCCATTAATCAAATGCTTAGTTGGAATAATTGATTATAGTAGTCTACTGTATTAATCAGAGTACAAATAAAAATATTCTATTTTAAATTTTTTTACAAAGTATGGTCGAAATAATTGCATAGAATATTTCTGTGCTCCTTGCCTAACTGAGCTTCAAGAGAAAGAGACTCCAAGTGCAAACAAATATATTTTATTGAATTTCTAATAATATCATGAAAGGCACACAACAAACTTAGTTACAAAATAATTCAATTACGTTATCATCTTGGTATGATGGTCCTTTCACAGAAAGGATTATTTACAACTTGATTAGGCATAAAGTTCATTGTTGCCAACATATGTTGTCCATATAAAAAGGCATATAAATCAAATCTGTATACTGACCAATTATGAGTTTTTAAAAAATCAGATGCAGTATAAATAGCAGTTTTACACTTTTTAGACCACAATTTTTTTCCCTTTTTTCGCTTTTTGGAGGGCAATTGGGGTTAAGTGACTTGCCCAAGGTCACACGGCTAGTGTTGTTGTTGTTAAGTGTCTGAGGCCGGATTTGAACTCAGGCTCTCCTGACTCCAGGGCTGGTGCTCTATTCACTGCACCACCTAGCCGCCCCTAAAACACAATTTTCAAATAAAAAAGCCTAGAATATTCAATTTGAGTTTTCCATATGCCATTTTCCCTTGCAACAGTGGTGTTTCCCAACAACTAGACTAGAGAAATGAAAACCAAATTTTTTCTTTGTGTCATTATTAACACAAGCATAAGAAAACCACTTATAAAATAAATTGGAAAGAAGTTCAGCCAAATAAACAACAAGGTTGGGAACATACTTAAATACTTGATGCTAACCAAAGGTTAGAGAATGCAAAGCATAAGCTACTCTTTTTATCACTAGCTATATTCTTTCTTACATGTCAGAACAAATATCAAGTGTTAATGGAATTGACCATATAATGTCCTTCAGAGAACTTTAGCTTTGCCATGTTTATTTCAATAAGCCTTTTTTTATGGAAAAAATAAGTTGTTTAATGACATATGAAAAACATACATTAGTTAATGTTTTCATATTGCACAGTGCCACTTGAAAACAGAAGATCAGATACTTTTGCAAATCTGGATATCTGAAACTTTGGTTAAGTAATGCATTTGAATAAGAGCAAATATTTTCATGAAAACAGAGTATTTTCCCCTTTTAAGCTGTCAATTAAAATAATCTGACAAGTATGCAAGCTATAAATAAATTGACCATATGTGCTTGCAAAACCTCAATGATCACAAATACATGAGGTGCAACAATGCTGGAGTACTTCCATATATAGTGTTCTGTAATACTGCTTCCCGTGCCAGGGTCATATAAAAAAAGTTTGCTGTACTCCAACTCTACTTTTCATCTTACAACATCATTTATATAAAAATATCACACTTCTATATAAAATTATATATTTGAATATAGACAAATGTATTTTAAAAGAAAACATGATAGAAAAATGGCATATCAAAATATGGTAAAATAGGGCTGCAAGAATATAAAGCTATTCATTTAAAAATATTTCAATAAAAAGGCATTGTGCTGTGAAGGTCTCTGCCATTGTTTCAGCAATGTATTCACCTTACTTGAAAGAGGCAATTTCACAACTGTACTGACTTGCTTTTACTTTATCATGATAATGGCTTAGTGGTTAGTTTTGAAATTTGCTCAAGGCTAATGGTAAGAGTAACATTCTCCCTATTACAGGTCTTATCCTTGGTAAGACATTTAAAAATACACAAAAATAGCTTTCTATATGAAAAGGGACGACAGAAAATTGTGCTTGTGCAATCTAATCATCCCAAACTACATAAGTTAAAGCTTAGAAAATTTATTGTTTCTAAGTAGTATAACAAAAAATGGCAGATGCTGACTATATGCTAAGTAAAAAAACAAACCTATAAGCTCCATACACATATAAATACACAAGCCTATATATATTTATATATGTATAACATATGCATATTTTAAAAATACTTTGAACAAACATTATGGCATCAGAATGACCTGTCATTGTTCATTTAACAAATAAGAAACATATACTTTAGGTATTTTTCCCTATTTTTTTTTAACAGAAATTTGATTTGTAAACATCACAAAACATGCTAGGATTTGAGCAAAAAGCTTATTTTTTGAGTAAGTTCTCAAATAAGTTCTAGAATATTTCTGGAGAGCTATGACTGTATGTTACTAAACAGAAATCTGTCTACTGCAATTGGTTTCACAAGGTATAACTACATACATAGAAGGCCACAAGACATTATTTAATTTGTGTATTTTGGATACAAATATCTATAATATTTACAGATCTTTGGTTTGCTAGAACCACTCCTCAATCTAGTACCTATATTAAGAAGGCAGAAGTCACAATATAATGGCAATGTTTATACAAAAGTCAATGGTATCTTAACAACACAATTGTATGTGCTTATAAGAACTAACTGAAAAAAAAATGCTAATGTTCTTTATGTAAAGTTGAAACAGAATTTCTTTCCAGGTAAGCAGTGCAAACTGAGAGGATCTCAAGTCATCCTGCACAATTTTGTTGCTGCCATGAACTGCTGAGTTGGCAGTACTTAAAGTGCAATCTTTACAAAGATTTGATATGCATTTACATCACTTGGAAGAAAACCATGTATAGTGGGAGAGGGTATGGGGGGGAATGTATAAGAGAGTAAGCAGGAGAAATATGGCATAAGAAACTCTTAAAACAAGAAGAATAAACTTGAATAATCTCTCTCTTGAAGCAGTATTCCTGCTATACTCATGTTTTAAACCACAAATTCTGGTATTTCATCATGGGTAAGATCCAAAGAGAAATATTTGCTTGTTCTTTTGACTGGGAAAGTATCTTGTATGTTAATACACTGCTGAGCCAAGCAGCTATTACAATAGAGGCCTTCTTCATCCACTTCATGACCACATCCAAAAGTATAACTCTGAGCAGTGTCCTGACACAGACCTGCTATCTGCAAGAAGTCTTTTTGGTAAAGTCTGATATCATCCAAACTCAAGCTATGCCGATCAGTGGAAGTCTTTGGTTTTCGACAGACAGCCTGCAAAAAAAAAAAAAAACCCACAGATGATAACAATTACAAGATATCAGATGTAAAAGGTTTAATGTCTTTTACTCTGTAAAGACAAAATATTATAGAGATAAGATGGAATCTTACAAAATAATGACAAGTGTGAACACTGATTAAGAACAATGGGGTCTGAGGTGGCTAGGTGGTGCAGTGAATAGAGCACCAGCCCTGGAGTCAGGAGGACTTGAGTTTAAATCCGGCCTCAGACACTTAACACTTACTAGCCATGTGACCGTGGGCAAGTCACTTAACCCCAATTGCCCTGCCCTCCCCTCTCCAAAAATAAAAAAAAAGAAAAAAAAGAGAACATTGGGGTCACCTCTCAAAAACAGAAAGCTGCAGTGATTAGGATAAAGATTATATCTAGCAGATACTGAATGAATCATAGCTTTCATTAACTTAAGAAATGGTATAAAAGCAAATAAATAAATAAGATAAAGTAATTTTAAAAATATTTTATATAAATTCAGGAAGAGCAGAACTATAAATAGTATATCCAAGAAAAAGGAGTTCTTTAGAAGTCATTCTCTAGATTTGCTCTTTGATCTAATAAAGGACAACAAATGTCAAGATGCAAAATATCCCTTCATGCTTTTCCAGAGATAGAATTGTGGCTTGGGTAGAGCAATTATATGAACCAACAAGATAATTATTACCTCATGTGCTTTACCAGTCAAGGATCATAAGAGACAAAAATATAAGTGTTGCTGGACTAAAAAAAAAAATTAACTAGGCAAGAAATTCAAGTGTTGCAGACACAGCTTCAAACAAGTTCTTAGAATTATTATATATTTTTTACTAATATGCAATTATTGTGGCTTTAGGTTATTATTGTTTGCTGCCTTATGAAATCCTGACAAGTTACTTTTCATAATTCTTTAAGACTAACCAAATTAGCTTCAAGGGGAAATAATTCTCTGGGATGTGTTGTTGTTAACAAACATACTGACATAGGAACCAGATATAAGTTCAGGACCTCAGGCCACAGATTTTTTCCCTCTGATACGGGCAATATGAGAACCAAAGAAGACATAAACAAGCATTTCAGGTAAAAAATGAAAATCTCAAAGGAAATAAAGAATGAAACCATTACAAACAGAAAGCATGTATAAGATCAGGTTTTTTGGGATATTCTTCTTAGTTGGCTATAAATTGAGGACCTATTTTATAATTATTAATTGATCACATTAATTTTGATCTCATCAAATTAAATTTTTGCACAAAGTCAACGCAATAAAGATTAGAAGCAAAGCAGAAAGTTGGGAAACAATTTTTACAGCAAGTGTTTCTGATAAAGTTAGCCTCAATTTCTCAAATATATAGAGAACTGAGTCAAACTTTTTTTTTTGCTTTTTGGAGGGCAGTTGGGGTTAAGTGACTTGCCCAAGGTCACACGGCTATTTTGTGTGTGTGTGTGTGTGTGTGTGTGTGTTAAGTATCTGAGGCTGGATCCGAACCCAGGTCTTCCTGACTCCAGGGCTGGTGCTCTATTCACTGTGCCACCTAGCCACCCTGTCAAACTTTTAAGAGTATCAATTCACTGCCCAATTGATAAATGGTCAAAGGATATGAACAGGCAGTTTTCAGATGAAGAAATTAAAACTATTTATAGCCATATGGAAAAAAAAATGCTCGAAATCACTATTGATTAAAGAAAAAAATATGTAAATTAAAACAACTATGAGGTACCACCTCACACCTATTATATTGGCTAATATGACAAAAAAGGAAAATAATAAATGTTGGAGATGAAGGAAAATTGCATCACTAATGCATTGTTGGTAGAGTTGTGAACTGATCCAACCATTCTGGAGAGCAATTTGGAACTATGCCCAAAGGGCAACCAAATTGTATGTACCCTTTGATCCAGCAATACTAGGTCTATATCCAAAGAGACCATAAAAAAAAGAAAAAAGGACCTACATGTACAAAAATATTTATAACAGCTCTTTTTGTGGTGGCAAAGAATTTGAAACTGAGGGATGACCATCAATTAGGGAATGGCTGAACAAGCTGTGGTATATGAACGTAATGGAATACTATGGTGTAATAAGAAATGAGGAGCAGATGGACTTCATAATAACCTGGAGAGACTTATATGCTGAGTGAGGGGAGTAGAACCAGAAGAACATTGTACACAATTACAGACACATCATATTTGTGATTACTGACTGATAGACTAGGCTCTTCTCAGCAATGCAAGGTTCTAAGACAACTCCAAAAGACTCATGAAATGAAAATGAAAAGGCTTTCCACATCCAGAGAAAAAATTAAGGGGTCTGAATGCAGATTGAAGCAAGCTATTTGCTCTTTTTTTTGGTTGTTGATGTTTTGCTTTGTTTCTTCTTTCTTGTGGTTCAGTTCATTGGTTATAATTCTTCTTTACAACTTGACTGCTATGAAAATGTTTAAATATGAAGATATTATGCAGAGTCTATATTGAATTACATGCTTTCTTGGGGTGTTGGGGGGAAGAAAGGGAGGGAGAGAAAATTTAGAACTCAAAAACTTATGGAACTTAATGTTGTAAACTAAAAATTTAAATAAATTTAAAAGAAAAAAATGAAAAAAAAAAAGATGAACAGGCAGATTACAGAAAAACCTGGAAAGACTTACATGAACTGATGCTAAGAGAAGTGAGCAGAACCAAGAGATCATTGTGCACAGTAACAACATTGTATGCTGATCAACTGTGATAAATTTAGCTCTTTTCAGCAATACAATGATCTAAGTCAATTTCAAAAGACTCATGATGGAAGATGCTATCCACATCCAGAGAAAGAACTATGGTATCTGAATACAGATCAAAGCATACAATTTTTTTTGTTTTTTCTTTCTTGTGAAAAACCCTTTTGTTCTTTCACAACATGACTAATGTGGAAATATATTTAATATAACTGTATATGTATAGCCTATATCAGATTGCTTGTTGTCTTGGGGAGGGAGGAGAAGAGGGAGGGAAAGAGGGAACACAACTTTGGAACTCAAAATCTTTTAAGTCAATGTTGAAAACTATCTTTACATATAATTAGGAAAAATACAATACTGAAATTAATTGATCACAAACCTGTGGGAGAGAATCAGTGCTTTGGCCATGTAGTTTGACAACTGTTTCTGAAGAGCTAGATGTGGAAGAACTTATTTCCTTTACAATTAGTCCTGGATAAGAAAAGACAAAGAGCAATGAAGTTCTTCAGCTTCCTCAACACAGAAACTACTGTCCAAGAAATTTAACAAACCTACAAAATAGGTGGCAAATATTTTAAGTGAGACAAGAAATAATCGCAAATTTTAGGGTGAGGGATAAGGTGAAGCAAGGCTAAGTGAATTTAAAGGTTTCTGGGAGATAAGTAACACAGGGGAAAGTTTAGAATTGGAACTATTAACAACCCTCTATATAAATTAGGTCATCTAATGCAAAATTAATAACAAAAAAATCAAAGAGTATATAAGGATACTTTAACATATCTTACAAACTGTTAAGTATAACTATACATGTGTTTGTAAGAAAAGCTTCAAAAACTCAAAACCTATTATCATTATTACTATTTCCTCTTGGTTTTTTGTTAATGGGATTGTCCCACTGATACTAAAAATTTCATAAGTCATGGCTGCAGGGATAGCAGTGCCTAGACTTTTTCAAACCAGGAGAAAGCACAGACTGAAAGCAAAATATTCATTGATATTGGGGTGGCTAGGTGGCATAGTGAATAGAGCACCCACCCTAGAGTCAGGAGGACCTGAATTCAAATCCAGCCTCAGACACTTAACACTTACTGGCCGTGTGAACTTGGGCAAGTCACTTAATATCAATATCCCTGCACTCTCCCCTCCAAAAAGCCAAAAAAAATAAAAAAAATAAAAATATTCACTGATAAATTTTGAAGCAGTTTGCCACAAAAATTGGATATAAGGAGGGTACTTCTTGACTGGGTAATAACATAAATAAATTGTGGTACAGGAATGCAACAGACAACTAATAAAAAAAACAGAAAAATATGGAAACCTTGCACAGCGAGATAAGGAAAAGCAAAACATTATACAAATTGACGATAATAAGACAAAATAGTAATAGAAAGGTTGCCCAACTTTAATGAAGTAGTATGACAAATCTTGGTCTTGGAGAACACATGACACATGACTTCTCCCTCTCAGGTAAGAGAGACTATAAATGTAGGATGAGGCATATATGCTAGCAGATTAGGTCACTCCCATTGGTTGGTTTTGCTTAACTTTTTTTCTGTTACAAAGGGAGTTGAATAGCAATGTCTGTAGGGGTGGGAATTAGAAATGACTGGTATAGAAATAAAAGGTTATCAATAAAAGAAAAGTAAAAAGGTATCTCCCACCAAAAAAAACAAACAAACTAGTTTTGGGTCTTTGAGATGTATTCAACATCCCACCTGCACCCCCCAGTAGAAATGGTTGATACATTCCAGACCATAACTATTTCTACCATCTGGTTCTGACTCAGGACAAGGCCTCTCTTAGTCTTTGCCCTCCTTCCTTCAAATTCTCTCCCTTTTCTTGGGCCAGAAGCATGAAGTCAATTCAACAAGCATTGCTGACAGTGTACTTACTATGATAAGTACTGGAGATACAAAGAAAGGCAAAGGAACTCTGAAGGCTCACTTTGTTTAAGGAATTTACATTCTAATGGCAGAGACAACATGCCAAAAATGGTATATGAACAATACACACACACACAGGATAAAGATTTTTAGAAAGAAGGCTATAGCATTAAGTGGGATAAGGAAAGGCTTTTTACAAAAGGTGGGATTTTAGATGAGACTTTAAGGAAGCCAAACAGAGACAAAGAAGGAATTGCAAGCATGGTAGAGCCAGTGAAAATGCATGGAATAAAGAGACAGAGGGACTTATGTTGGGAATAAGGAGTGTCACAGGATCACAGAGTATGTACAGGTAGCTAAAGTTTAAAAAAAAAAAAAAGCTGGTAAGGCAGGAATTGGTTAGATTACAAAGACCTTAAAAGTCAAGCAGAGAAATTTATATTTTATCCTAGAATAACAGAATAGGGTCACACAGTCAGATCTCTGCTTTAGGAAGATTACTCTGACAAATGAACAAAAGATGTATTGGAGTAGGAAGAAACTTGAGGCAGAGAAACCAAGCAGGAGGTTAATACAGTAGTCCAGGTAGAAGATGATGGGGACCTGCATCAAACTAGTAGCAGTATCTGAGGCGAAGACTAAGCAATAGATTGGATGTAGAGAGTGAGGGGGAGTGTGAAGTCAAGGTTGACACATAGGTTGTGAGCTTGGGTAACTGGGAACATCTTGGTGATCTCATCATTAATAGAGAAGCTGGGAAGAGAGGGAGGTTTGGGGGGAAAGCTAAGGAGTTCAGTTTTGGACACAATGAGTTTAAAATGTTCATGGGGCATCTAGTTCAAGATTATCTAATAGGCAGTTGGAGACTTGGTGAGAATGAATGAGAATGGAGAGAGGTTTAGGCTGGATAAGGAGGTCAAAGAATTGTCAGCATAGAAATGGCCTGGAGCAGTCACACAAACAGCAGGAAAACAAGGAGAGCAGTAGCTGAAAAACCTAGAAAGAAGAGAGTGTCAAGAACAGCGCGATTCAGTGTCAAAGTCTGCTACAATGAAGGATGAAGGCATGAAAGGATGAAGGATGAAAGGACATGGTTTGTCAATTAAGAGATCGTTGGTAATTCTGGAGGGAACTGTTCAGTTGAATGATGAGGCAGGAAATCACAGTAGATAGTTAAGAAGAAAGTGAGAGGAAAGGAAGTGGAGACATCGATTGCAGATGGCCTCAAAGAGTTTAGCCACAAAAGTAGAAGATAGAGGATGATAGCTAGTGTGGATGAACAGATTGATGAACAGGAGTTTTTTGGGGGATGGGAAAGACTTGGGCATGTTTGTATGTAGTAGGAAAGCAGCCAACAATAGCAGAGATTAAAAATGGTAAATGGTAATGACGGGGAAGTGGGCAATTTGCTGGAGAAGATGGAATGGAAAGTGATCGCTTGTGTATATAGAGGTTGCTTTAGTAAGAAGGGCCATCTCATTATGAGATGAAGTGAAGGCGGAGACAGTAGCAGAACGTACCTGGGATGTATAAATTGAGGAAGAGGAGAAAAGAGGAAACTCTTGGCAACTGGCCTCAATTCTTTCCAGTGAAATGAGGCAAGTTGAGAGGATAGAAGGAAGGGAAACTATGGGAATTTTAAGGAGGGATTTAAAGGTTTGGAAAAGCCACTGTTGAGTGTGTGTGTGTGTGTGTGTGTGTGTGTGTGTGTGTGTATGTGGTGGGAACGATGAGTCAATTAGGGAGGATTACCTTGTTGTATGCAGTAAGGGTCCAGTTGAAATTATGTAACAAATTTGTAGTGGATCTAGGGACCATGAGTTTAACTTTTTCTCCAGCATTCTTGAGCAGCATGTATGTAGATAGGAGCAAAAGCAGGGGATGGTGGGAATAATTCAGAGCTGAGGCTTGGCAAGACAAGCTCAGTGACAGAATAACGGAGCAAGAGATTTAAGAGAAGAGGACAGTGTCTAAGTGAATGCAAAAAGATGGAAAGAAAAGGAAAGAAAATTTTAAGATGAAAGCAAATTTGTTACCTATGGATTAAGCATGAAGAGAAAACAGTGGAAGAGTGTAGATGACTTTGGGGATAAGGGAGAAGCAGCTGGGGTTCAGAATAACTAGAAAGGGTAAGGTATGATGTGCTAATTATGGAATCCTAATAAAGCTGCCCCCGCCCCAATATTCTAACTTCATTATAGGCCTGGCCCCATCTAACAGCAGGCTCACTGTGCATACCGAGCTCCCCTGCCAATGTCCTAACTTCTTCGTATTTGCCTCACTGCTCACTGGAGCAACAGGTGTGTCCTTGAACTCTAAGTTCCCACGGAAACAGCAGGTGTGTCCATGTGATGGGAACCCAGCTACTGCCTCTACGTAGTCACTGACCCCAGACCCATTCCCACAGAAACAGGTGTGTTCTTATATTCATTCACAATCACATCATCCATGTAGGTCAAGGCAGGACCACAATACCTAACTATCTATCCTGACCAGACAGGACCACAATAGCTAGCCAACTGGAGGGCAGCATGACCAGAATGTTTAACCACCCAACCACAGATGGGACCCCTCCTCCAATACCTAATCCCTTAACAAACTCCTCCTGCCTTTTTAATATTAATCATATTCCTATATTCTGTGTAAATTTTAATTGTGTAATCAGCATCTTTACCCTATAAAAACCCATCTTGCTTTCTCTGAAGTTTCTGGTTCTTCTTGGAACTTAGCCCACTTTGTGAGAGGCATTGATCTCAATAAATGCCTATACTTGGAATAGAGGTGGTCTGTCAATTCCACCACAGCCCATCATGAAACTGCAACAGTTTTTGGGTGGGCAGAGCCTCCACTGCAACACTAGGAAAGAGTGAATCGAGTGATGAGTTCAGTAAGTTATCTTCTTCCCTAGGAGTTCGATCTCAAGGTAGAATCCTTTTATAATGTTAGGCAGCACAATGAAGGCTCAGGTAAGATAACTGATGAATTCCATAAACTCAATTCAAAAAAATATTTATTAAGTGACCATTATGAAGCTGAGCTGGGAATGGAAAAAGAGGCAAAACACAGTTCCCCTGACCCTGAGGTAGCTTACAGTCTAATGAAACACAACAGTTATTTTCTATCTTCTTTGGCAGGCAGGTTCAGCAAACTGGTGGAGGGATTATAATGGAACTGTGGGTGGCTTCCCTTTCTTTCCTCTTCCCTAGGTACAATTCCACTTTTTAAAGAGTTTTCTTCACTGAATTTTTGTGCCTCTTTTACCATTAGGCCAATTCTGTTTTTTTAAGATATCATTTTCTTTTCATAATTTTCCTGTATCACTCTTGTTTCTTTTTCTAATTTTCCCCCTACCACTCTTATCTCTCTCCTTAACTCTTTCAGGAATTAATGCTGGCCTTTGGTCCAAATAACATTTTTCTTTGAGGCTTTATTTGTAGCTGTTTTCACATCACTGGTTTCTTCTGAGTTTTATGTCTTGGTCTTCCCTGCCATTGTAGCAGCTTTTTATGGTCAAATTCCATTTCTGTTGTTTGCTCATTTTTCCAGTCTATTTCTTGACATTGAACTTTATGTTAAAGTTGGGCTCTGTTGGGGAGGCACTATCCCAAGATTTAGGCTTTACTGTGTACCTTCAGAGTTAGTTCTGGAGGTATGCAAGTTTTTGGATCCAGGGAGAAGTGTGGTCATTACTCTTGTAGTCACAAGTGCCCGTGTTCCCCTTGGCTCATGTGACCAACCACAAGAGCTCTCTTCTGCCCTAGAACTGTGACCCAGAACTGCATACAGGTCTGTTAAATTGCTAATCAGCACCAGCTGCATCCAGTAACAGCAAAGAGTCCTCTGTAATCTTTTTATGAGCATCTCTGGGTTGAGAGCTGCTGCTGATGCTACTGAATATGCTCTAGGTGACTCCCATCCTAGTGTCATAGATCTTTCCTGCTGACCTCTTGTCTTAGGCTGGAAAAATGTATACCCTACCCTTTTGTTGGCACTAACATTCTAAAATTTGATTTGAGGTGTTATTTTACAGAAGGGGAATGTAGGGGAGCTTAGCTGGGTTGTATATTCTACTCTGTCATTCTGGCCATCAGTCTACTTTCAGAAATGATTGTTTGTCATTGAAATTAATAAATTTAACCACTATGAAGTTTGAAGTGCAGGATTTTTTTCTAGTGGTGGTTTATGTGTATGCTTTGGTAACATTCAGAAATTCTAGAGTTCTCTTACACCTTAAATTATTTAATTTTTTGATCTGACATATTCTTTTGGAAGGCCTATGGTCCTGAAGTTATCTCACAGCATCTTGCCTTCAAAGTCAATCATTTTGACTTGTATAAAATTCATGTGTTTTTTTAAAGGGTTTTTTCTTTTTTGCCTCTATTCAAGTTTTACTTCAGTATTTCTGGGTTTCAACTAAATTTTAAAACTGCAGTGAAAGTTCTTAATTCTGACCTATATTCATTTCCAAGTCCCCTCCCTCTTCCTCTACCTTGCTGGTACATAGAACTCCAAGGTTAGCCTGTGAGACTCCTCTCATTGGGAGGATATCAAGTTCGCTAGTTTAGGTCCCTTTTCTAAGTAAATTCAGAGGACAGAACTAACTCCAAGCCAGGTTTTAGTCCCCCTTTCTTCAGGCTGGACACAGCTGCCCATGCTGATAACCTTTCCTGATTTTTTACTGTTTTACTTTACTTCAGATGGCTAGAGAGAGTTAGTACCTGCTGCTTCTTGTGTATTGAGGGGAGGATAGAAGATGCTGTTCTGGACAAGTTACCATCCTGGCACAAGCCTATAGTTAGCTTGTAGTCCTGCTATAAATGAATTGAGGATGGAGGAGCGGCAACAAGTACTCTAAATGTTGGAGTTCTCCAGTGGCAATTACTAAAAGATTTTACCTTGTTTCGAAGTCTGTCTTCTGTGGATTTGGCTAGCTAAAATTATTCTAAATTTGCTGCATAATCCCTTTCTGGGAAGGCTGAAGGTTGAGGACATTTGGAAAAAATGATTAATCCACCAACTTTCTAGTCACATGATCCATCACCAGTAAGTTTTAAAGAAAGGTACTTTCTAAAGAAGAATCTTAGTTAATATGATTTTTACTTAAATGATGTATGCTTAGGTCCCTTTAGAAATGTTTTTCACTTTTCATCACCCAACACTTGGAAATGATTAATAAATACAGAATTTCTCTCTAAGAAGCTTGTGTTCAGAAACAGAATGCCTAACTGTTGTATTTCTACAATAATTATTTTCACAGTGAGTGAAGCATGAAGAAACCACATATATTCAAAACTACACTTGCCTTTCATAAGAAAATTAAATTCAGGCTACATCTTCATGGGCTCATATGTATGATCTACCACAGATCAAATGTTTTGTTAAAAGTTGCAGACTAAGGGGTGGCCAGGTGGCTCAGTGAGTAAGAGCACCGGCCCCAAAGTCGGATGACCTGGGATCAAATCTGGGCTCAGATACTCAGCACCACACCCAGAAATAACTGGCCGTGTAACCTTGAGCAAGTTACTTAACCCCAATTGCTTAAAAAAAAAGAAAGCTGCAGACTAGGTTCTAGGAAATCCATCAGTAACCATTTGTGTAGAAGACTAAGCAAAGCTCCAATAAACTTTAAATACATGAGAGAAAAGTGCTACAGTTTCAGCAATAACCATACCTTAGCTTTCAAAATGTTCCTTAAAGGAGAAAATTCAATGCTATATTGAGTTGGAGAAATATAACAGCAAAGCTTAGTTACTAAACAAGAATTAAAATTGGTGTAGATGACAGTTTGATGCTTCTCTGTTGGTCAAATCTGGTGACTTCCAAAAATAAATATTTCCTAGTTGTTCTTTCTAAAACATGATGGCCTAGTTCTTCTTTGTTAGCCAAGCAAAAAAGGGTTAAGTCAAGGGTACCACTGTTACAGTCTTGTAAAGTTCTAAAATATGGCTTTGTGGACAATGGAAGAACTTTCTTTGTCACATGGAGACATAAATGGCATGACAACAAATTTCACTTCAACAGCACTCTTTTCTAGCAGATATATCTTGAAGTGCCAGAAAATTACTGATGAGATACAACACAAATAATTTAAGATTGCTTGTTGAAAAGAAAAAAAAATATGCTTATCATTTTTGGGTCTGAGAGTATGTTTTAATAAACAGGGAGACAGTGACCATACTAGATTTAATATGAAAAGCTTATAGGAGAGAAAAATCCGTCAAAGCTAAAATAAAGAACATGAGAATGAAAGATGGATGTCTGGGTTGTTGTACTTAAGTTTACCGTTATAATGCACTGATATAATCATAAACTCATTTGGCTAAAATTTCAACTATAAAGTTGGACTTTATAGGGGTTGGACTCCAAAAATAATTTATTCTAGGTGCAGCTAGGTGGCGTAGTGATAGAGCACCAGCCCTGGAGTCAGGAGGACCTGAATTCAAATCCAATCTCAGACACTTAACACAAAAACAAACTAGCCGTGTGACCTTGGGCAAGTCACTTAACCCCAATTGCCCTGCCTTCCCCCCTCCAAAAAGCAAAAAAAAAAATTTATTCTAAAATAAAGTTCCTGGCTCTTCATTTTATATCTCCTTATCCCAAATACACGGTGGTATCAATTGTATACTTTATTTGACTGTTCTGAAATATATGTATAGTTAAAAATGACCCCTATTTTCATTACTTTGTATTCTAGGACACTTTCTTCTGTATCCAGAGTAAGCAGTAAGTTGAGAACAATGTGAAGAATTTTCCCATGACAGTTACCTGAATAGCCATTAAGCTTCTGTGACATCAGCATGTCCTCAGTGATGTAGATACACATGTCTGGGCTGACCTCTTCATTTATTTGCTCTAGGTCTCTGGGGTCATCAACCAACATTTCTATTTCTGATACAGAGGAAAATAACATTTATTTACATGGTATGGGTGCTAGTGTAGGAGAATGCCACATACACATTTTGAGAAAAGTCAGAAGACTAGCCTCAAAGGGAAAATTTTCAATCTGATTCTCAGTAAAATTTAAGTAATTGTAGCTATTCTCATTTGTACACAATAGTTTACACAAACTCTCTGTACATTTTATGAGAACTATGACTCATTCAAACACTAATTCCTCCTCAGAAATGAAGGTACAAATGTTTTAGGTAACTTGTCTAACTGTAACAAACTTCCAGAACAAATAGCAGTTCAGCTCCTAAATCTATGACCATTACTTACTTACCTCAAAGTCCTTCCTCAGTTTTTTCATAATGCAAAACAGGATTATTACTATTTGCCCTACCTATCACAGGGCTGCTGTGAGAATCATCTTTTCTAGAACAATGCTTTGAGCATTCTAAAAGACTCTTGTGAACATCAGTGATGCCTAGGAATTATGCTTTCGGTAACTGTGTGAAAGTCCTTTGTAAATTATAAATCCCTATACAAATATAAAATTATTATTTTAACTCATAATTGGAAAGCTCCAAATTGAAAAAAAAAAACACCACAGCTATCACAGCTTGAAGGAAGCTCTGTTCATAGCCATGTGTTATAGGAAAAGGGAGTCACTGTGCTAGTCTATTTGGTACATCTATAAATATCTATCGGGGAGTACCAATTATAGATCAAAACTAGGAAACACAAAGTAGAAAGATAGTGAAGTAAAAGTAATGCTAGTGAGCTGGCCCATTAGCATAAATTACCCTCATCCTGTGAGTCATCCTCCAGCCTGTCCTTGCCACCACTTTCCACCCCAGAGGTCCGGGAGCTATCTTGGCTGGTCATGGAGCTGCAGGTTTTTAGTCTATGGTAGAGAGTACTGCCTAAGAAGCTGTCTTCTGGCCCCGTGTCCCTTATTTTGGTGTCAGTCTCAATGCCTGATGTTTGAGAGCTGCTGTGGCTGGTGGCAGAATGACGAGAGAAACGCTTGTGCTTCATGCTGCCTGTACTGCTCCCGCTTGCCTGGGATCTTTTCTCCAAGTGATCCATGTCGAGGTCTAGGTTGTCACTGATGTATGACTCTCTATATTGCTTCTTTTCTATAAAGTAAGCGACATGTCTCTGTCATTATCTTTAATTAAAACAAGAATGGAACCTATCTATAAATATTACAAGACCTCAGTAATACAATCAGTGATAACTTACATGCCAGGTTGGCTCAGAGAGACAGATGGAAGTCTGCAGATACTGAGGATTAGGTAGAGTCTTACAGCAGAGAAACATTGAATGGGATCCTGGGGTAGTGTACTAGGTAAAACAGAGGTCACAGATCTAGCACAGAGATGCTTGACATAGTGAAGGGGGCAGGAACAGGTGCCAACAGGCAGCTCTGTTGTCTGAGAACTAGGTCACAGATCCAGTTCAAATTAGAGAAGAACTGTGCCTAGTGGTGGTAGAACATGGCAAGGAACTTTTGCTGGCCTAAAGTTTAATACTGTAACCTTGGAGAAGAGTTTCAGATCCAGACCATGATACTGTCTGAAGGCTAGAGCTGAATAACCAAGGCAGGAAACATACAGCTTGATTTAGTCTGCTGGACCTCTAACCAGGGGCAAGCCCAGAACTGTGTTGCTAAGATCCAAAACTAAGAAAAAGCTTGCAAATATCAGATCAGGAGAACAGCAATCAGACCTTCATACTGGATCAAACAGTTTTAACTGCACTGAAAGCATATAAACTGGCCTGTTTCTAACTTGAAGAACCCAGAAATCAATATCAAGAAAGGAACAGAAGTATCCTAGAGAATGGAAAATAGATCCAAGAAGGGATCTGATATTCTCTCAAAAATTGGGAAGAGACTAGTTCTAAAACAGTCCCAATTCAGGTGAGATAGGAAAAATGAGTAACAACAAATTATACCACAAAGAGCTATTGTGGTGACAGGGTTGCTCAAAACACAAGACCAGAAGAAGAAAATGACTGAAATATCTATAAGGCAAAGGCTCAAAGGAAAACAGAGCGTGGGCATAAGGTTCAACCAGATTCATTAGTAAAAAATAAAACAAGAGTTAAAAAAGTTAAAAATGATTTTCTAAATAAAGACTTGCAAAAGAAATGAGAATGGAGGAAATGGAATTAAGAGAAAAGAGAACTAAGAGGTACAAAGAGGTACCTAAACAACAAATCTCCTGGAAATTAAAATGAACCAAACAGAAGTGAATGCCTCCATGAATCGAAAAATATTAAAGCAAAAGATGAAAGAGTGAAAAAAGTAGTGTAAGGTATATTTTATTATAAATCTGAGGATTCTAACTGGTTTAACTCAACATCCAGAATGATACTGCATTTATTTTGTGTATTTATTCATTTATTTACATGCTGTTTTCCTCTAGTAGAAGTTAAGTTCCTTGAAGCTACAAGAGGTTTCCTTTGTATTTTCAGTGCCTAGTACTTTGCCTGGCATACAACTGGCAATGAATTGAATTGAACAAAGACTAAAGTTATACCTTTGCAGTAGCTAAAAAGTAGAAAAGAATTTGTTTTGTAAATTGTAGAAACTAGATTTTAGGGAGAATGTTTAAAAGGAGCACTCACGCTGAGTGTACCATAGGGGGAGAAAAACATTCACACTAAACGAATATGCTTATTATAGAATGTTCTCATCTTTTCAATCATATTCAATAAGAGAAAATCTGAATCTGTGTTTTCACTGGTATAGGGAACCTGACTTCTACCAACACAGGTGAGCACTTCCACTGTAACTCTATCAGTATTAGGGAGTTGCCTGTGGTCCTGAGAGGCAAGTGATCTGCCCACAGTCACAGAGCCAAGAAATGTCAGAGTTAAGACTGGAATGCAGGTCTTACTTTGAGGTCAGCTCTGTATCTACTACATGGGTAGGATTTTCTCTCTCCTGTTCAGCTATTTATTTTCTATTTTTTTTCTCCTTGGGACCCCAGGCTCATTATTCTAGCACCTGAACTTGTTTCCCTGATGTGGTGCTTCTTTGGGACCACTGAGAGCTACTGGTTGTCTTTCTGAGTTTACTCCTGTTTCTCTTTAGTTTTCCTTATCACTGCTTCATTTTTCACCTTTTTCAGAGATTTTCTGTAGAAGCATGTGGCAGAACTAATATATTTAGTATAGCTGTTGTCATCTTCATCAGAAATCTGCTTCCCTCTAAATATTCATAACACAATTAGCTAGACTTTCTTTTAGTGATTGATGAGCTATAGCATTAGAGGAAGTTGATAAGAACCACATTTTTAGAGGATCGATTCTTATCGAAAAATGGATGCCCAAGATATGCTTTTGCTCTTGATTTTAGGTTAGCTGACACAAAGTCTGGCAAAGTTCTAATCATTATTATGACAACAACAGAAAACTCCAAATTGTGTGTTATTTTAAAAGATTAAGAGATACTTTTTGAAATGACATTCAGTTGTACACAATTATGAAACTAAGATTTTGCAAAGAGAAGCATTTGTTGGTCTCTAATTCTGTATGGAAAGAGTTCAAATGGTTTGCTAAATGTTACACATTCAGGTACAGAGTCAGGAAATGGGTCTATACGCGCTAGAAAGACTGTTCTCAGTGACCCTCAAACCTGTTTTCTAAAAAAATATCTTCCAAACATTTTTTTTAAAATTTTTATTATTAAGCAATCGGGGTTAAGTAACTTGCTCAAGGTTACAAGGCCAGTTATTTCTGGGTGTGGTGCTGAGTGTCCAAGCCCGGGATTCGATCTCCAGGTCGTCCCAACACTGGAGCCGGTGCTCCTACTCGCTGAGCCACCTGGCTGCCCCCCTAGGATCTTCCAAACATCTTAAAGAGTACCATGAAATTACCCAAAATACATGTAATTCCATTTACTTAAAATATGATTTTTTATATGACATATAGTAATCCAGGGTATTATTAAATCCAAGAACAATGAGAAAGTATAAATTTTTTTAAAAGTTGGAATTGCTGTCCTAGGTCCAACCTTGCATGATATGTTTATCACAGGCAGACACTGACAGCTGGAAGGGACCTGTCAGTCATCTCTCCAAACCCCATTATCTGAAAGTTGAAGAAATTGATACTTTGAGAAGTAATTTGCCTGACTTCTCCGAGACAAAAAGGAGCTACAAATCCAGTGCTTTTTTTTTTTTTGTTATACCACATTGCCTGTTGAATTTCTGAATAGCTACCAAGGGTATCCACGAAATGTCTTCAAGGAATGGATAATGATCATTGCTGTTATTTTATTAATTATCCAATCATAAGACTAGCATCAAAAGAATATTTCATAGTCACTGAGTATCTAGATTCTCTAACCACTCAGGAATTGAAGCTTCAAATCCCCTGACCTTTCACACACACACAATGAGATTTGGGAACTCAAGTTATAGAAATCTTTACTTCTGGAATCAGGTACATACATGTCAGTTGCCATAAACCCTTAAATACCTTCGTTCTCTTCAAGCTTCCTAATATGACGGAGAACAGGCTGCAGGTTCATGTAGAGACGATGACTACTGCTGAGTAATTCTAAGAGATGTCTGGAACGCATGGGGCATCCCGTATAGTAGATGAGTTTCCTGGCTGATGGCAATCCATCTGGCAAAATCTCAAATTTCTTACCCTATGTTAAGCAAAAAAAACAAAATTAGAAATTCAGTGTGCAAACTCTTTAATGTAGATGTACTTTAAAAAACGATAGTTGAATTCCTGTTACCCTCGCAGAACTCAGTGCTTTCACATAAAATATACATATCCATAATTATATAGGTCCATATAATACATACGTTATTATATTTACATTGGTTGTATTCATTTTTATTATAATTATAAATAACTATATTTACTTGGTTTAATTTTTGGCCTTACTTGACCTTTAATCTTTGATTTCTGGAATGTTGTAAGATTTTCTCTTCTTTGTAATAGTTGTAACATGCTATTTCAGGATTTCAAGAACAGCTCAGGCTGGGTACCTGTACTTCAGTGTTTCCAAAGTGGCGTGATCCAGCGCAAATTCTGATCTCTGCCCTCCTGGTCTTATTTCCACAAGTTCCTGACCTGAGTTTGTGTCTAAACAACATATCCATGGGCTTGTCTGTCTGCAGTTCCAGCACATTGCTGCTGGCATCAGCCACTATCAGTCAGCTGTAAAGTTCTACTCGTTCAATGGCAGAACTGTGAGGCATCTCTTTGCCCCAGGATTCCTATCCTAAGTCTGCTTTAGGCTTCATACTAGGCTACAGGCTGGATCTCAGAGCTTGCTCCACTTCTGGGATCAGAGCACTTGCTACTGTTAGTGTCTGAACTTGCTTCTTGCTCAGTATACAGCCCACTACTGCTCTTTACCCTGGAACCAAACCTTGGGACTGGTCCCACCCTCAGTCCCACACTTTTTATATATGACCTGGAACTGGGCAGCAAGCAATAGAGCTCCCACTTGGAATCTGTTCCTGGACCCCACACAATGCTGGGCTCCTGTGTGTGGGTTTGAAGCCTCTTCCTGCCCTTATGTAGTCTTGGCCCTCTTCCAGTGCAGTCTCTGTGCTGGAATGTTCCACATGACTGCTCTTCGCAAGACACCATCTCCAGTGTCTGCAAAACTCTGCCTGTCCCTGTATGCCAACGTAGGCTGTAAAATGAATCACTGTGATTTTTTCTTGGAGCTCCCAGTTAGGACTCAGTTTGGTACATTTTCTAGATCTGGAGGAGCTGCGGAGGAGAGCTCAGTTATACTTCTTTTAGCTACTCTGTCATCTTCAAATACTACTTTTAGAAGTTCAATAAATATACTGGGATGAAGCTTACATTGTGCTTATTGAAACTATCTTATGGATGACTCCAATAGCAGACAGAACTATGACTTCTTCTACTAGGTCTCAATATTTTATGGGTTTAAAACTTCATTTCAGATATGTGCCAATAGCTACTTTAATTAATCAATGCATTATACAACATTACTAAAAGAAAAACCTTTTTTTTTTTTTTTAAGCAACTGGGGCTAAGTAACTTGATCAGGGTTACACGGCCAGTTATTTCTGTGTGTGGTGTTAAGTATCTGAGCCCAGATTCAATCCCCAGGTCATCCTGTCATCCCGACACTGGGGCCCGGTGCTCTTACTCACTGAGCCACCTGGCCGCCCCTGGAAAAACCTTTTTAACGAGCTCATCCACAAGTAGTTCAAAACACCTTGTGTAGATTTTAATGATTTTTAAATATACTAACATAATTATGAAAAAGGGGTAGGGAAGGTTGTGCTCCATTTAAGAGATGAGGAATGGATTTATATTAATATTATTTTATATTTAACTGATGTAAATAAATTAATATACCATTATATGTAACTATATATTTAATAGTTAATAAAATATATAATTTATATCAATAAAATGCCAGACTCAATTTGAACCCAAAATATGATAAAGGAAATCTGTGATCCTAACCACAAATAATATTTTCAGCATTACTTTTAGAAAGGGGAGAACAACGACATTTTCTTTTGTTAAAAGCAAATTCCTATCTTTTCCCCCCTCTATTTTTTAGTCATGAACAATGCCCTCTCCCTTGCTCACATTAAGGACACAGAGATGGATATAAAGATACAGAGAGGAAGATAGCATGGTCAAATATATCAATCAAATTACATGTATTACAACCTGTCTTTATTTTTGCTTAATAAAAAATAACTTAAAAATTAATCAAACAAATCAATCAATACCCTCACATACTTACATAAATTTAATTTGTGCTCAATGCTTTTGTTTTGTACTTTACCTACACTTAACTTATGGTTTAGCTGCACACCTGAGTTAGATATCCTCAGTCTGATTCATTCTTTTGTCACTGAAGGCCAGATGATAAAGTCTGAGACTGACTTAATCAGTTTAATTTCAGATTAGAAATACAGTTCCACTCTCCAAGAATGAACATGTCTATGGTAGAGGAATAGTCCATATGATGTGCTCATAACACTGAACTGAAGAACCTCTAACACACAGTGCTCTACTGACCTGACCTATAGTAAAGAAGCCTCATTAATTTTACATGAAAGTAAACTAACTTGGTGTCTCTGCACAATGTTTCTCAGCATGAATAAACATAAAATTCAACAGTCTGAATTTCCACTACATTAAGAAAAGTTCACTTTATAACATTTAAGCTACTGTGTAAATCTGGGCATTCTGAATACCTGAATGTGTGCAGAGGGAGAGTAGTGAACAACTGCATGTTATCAGTACCGTAAACAAGTGGAAATGAAATTCTTGTCCTGGAGAAAAAAACCTATTTAAAATTGCCACCATTAAAAAAAGAAAAAAAAGAAAAATCCACTTTAACATCATGAAATATTTACTGTAAAAGTTACTATGTTAGTAACTTTTGAAGCAAAATTAGATGGTAGCAACAACCTGAGTTGTCAGTAAAGTTAGCATCTAGAACATGTCATCTTTTCGTTGTCATAGTGCTTGTTCAACATACGTGAAAATTGTTGCTCTGGAAATAACAGCTTCTTGTAATGTTGTTTCACCTGATATACTTTTGTAGAACAAATTAAAGACACAGGATAGAGTAAGAAAACTTAACTTATGTGTCTTGGGATGATATTACTGAAAACACAGTCCTATCAACCTAATGATTTTGAACTTACCACAAATACCAGTTTTCCAACATTTGTCCAAGGGAAATCATAAAGTAACTGTTTTTCCTCATTAACATTCTGTGGAAAGAATTACATGATAGAAGGTTAACTAGGAGAACAACAAGTATTCAAAAGTAGCTTTAAAACTCTCAAAACATAACATAGCAATCAAAATCTAAAGAGATAATTAAATCTCTTTGAACAAAATAAAGATCTTATTTAGATGATTACTGATATGATTTACTTGCTTCAGATTGGGAAGAACTTTTTAAAAAAGAAGCAGTACTTTCTCTATTGCGTCACCCTGTCTCGATACAAACTTGGGAAGGTTTAGAATACCAAAATCCATATGATGGTCCTGGTGTCAGAATGAAGGGGATACCCTGCTGCTAAGTTCACGATTCAGTCCTTGCTCTCTGAATTCCCTAAAACAAAAGTCTTGGAAATCAAGTAGAGCTGCCAAATTGACAGTCACAGCCCTGTACAATAGCCGTGGAGAACTGACTGGGAGGGAACAGCACCCCTGGACAAACGCAAAACATACAAGACAATGAGGGAGAGGACAGAGAGAAAGTGCAATGAGCAAACTTTATTAAGGGGAGATACACACACAGTGCAGAAAAATACTCACACATGTCAGTCAGATGGATAGAGGTAAAAGTCCAGTATGGGGAAGACAGGGTGGGTTTTTAGAGATCTTATCTATATCAAGCAGGATAAGGTGTCGTGGGTAGGTCAGGGCACCTCAGACCTGGGGTTCAGTTCTTGTGTCAACTTGCTGAGGGAAACTCAGGGTAAAATTGGTGGTCAGTTGATATTCAAAAAGGAGCTATTACTGTTGATTTTATTCTGACAGAGTTGATTCAAGTTGTTTCTAAGCCCCGTGGGGCTTCTTTTAGAAATCTGGGGAGGCTACTTTATTTTTTTTTTCTTGGGAGCGGGGGAAGGCAAGGCAGTTGGGGTTAAGTGACTTGCCCAAGGTCTTACAGCTAGTAAGTGTGTCAAGTGGCTGGCACTCTATTCACTGAGACACCTAGTGGCCCCAGGCTACTTTATTTCTTACAAAAACTTTCTTAATGTAAATTAGTGATAAAAAAAAAAAACTCAAGGCTCCAGGCTTTGTTCCTGTAGGATAAAAGGCTCCATCATATTCCACTGATTATTTTGTACCCATCATACATACTCTTACTAACATGGAATGGAATTTTGTTAAGTAGGACAGGATTAGGAAATATAACTGTCATCCATTAGGTAACAAGAAAAGGACAACCTGGGGGTTTGCTCAAGCATTAAGTAAGGGATGATAATTATCACCTATTGAAAGGAGCTGGTTTTCTGGAACTTGTCCATCATGGCAATGGGCACATCTAGCCAAATAGTCTTAATTAAATTAAAAATTTTCTTTTTATTCTATTATTATGAAAACAAAGCACAAATTCTATAAATTACAACCTCCCCCAAAACTGAAGTTTTAACTGAACTCTGTCCTATTAATCCCACTTTATAAAATCAATTTCAAGCAATCCTGAATATCAATCACCATTTCTCATATTTGAAAGTATAATAATGAAGATTTGCAGCTGGAATTCAAAGTGAATTAGAGGTAACAATGATACTGCTAATTGTTTTCTTCTATATTGGTTACATGGTATTGCCCCCAGTCCCCTACTTTTACTCGTCAATGTTTTAAGGCTCTTTTTTTAGCGAATCAAAAGTTTTATGAGAAGGTAATGAAATGTGCAATATTTAAAAAAAAAGAGAACGTGTAAATTTTTCTTGAGACTATTAAGGCCACACTAAAGAAGCACTACATTGCTGGGAGTCAAGGTAAACAAGGAGTTTTAAAAGATTCTTATGCAAAATAATTAAGAAATATTTCATAGGATCAGATAAGATGAAGTGTCAAAAGATCAGAGGACCAGAGATTTAGAGCTGGGACAGACCTCAGAATTTATCAGCTGGCTTATCAGATGAGAAAACTGACACTCAGACATTTGAATAGGACTTTAATGTATAGCACTTTACTTACAACAATGCTATTATATAGGAAATTAATTATACTGATTTTACAAAAGAGAAAACTATAGCTAAAAGAGTCTATGTCTTCCCCTGAGATCACAGAACAAATTAGTGGCAACGCTGAACTAATCTTCTGACTCCTACACAGTCCAAAGCTTTTTAAGTCCTACTTTAAAACATATGTTAGTCATGAACACCACCTGGGTAAAGTGTGTCAAATTTTCCTTCCCTCTGTATGCTTTTTTCTAGTGATCTCATTAACAAATACCTTTATTAGGCTGGTTAAATAAGCCTGCAAGTCAGTGTTTTATAAGACATTTGTGGATATTCACTGAAACATTTCCCATAGTTGAAATACAGCTCTTTGGAGAGGGAGGAAGAAGAATAATGATCATTGGCAAGAACTAGATCAAAGACTATAGTATCTTCTAACTTATATAAGTAGGAAAGAATACCTAGTCAAACCCAAGGAAATAGGTTTTGAATATCATGTGGCAACTATAATGAACGTACACTGTCCAAAGGAAAAATAGCCCATTTCACATGATAATGACTTTCTATCTACATACCTGAAAGATCTGTATTCCTCGTGTGGTCAACCCAAGAGTTAATGAAGCTTCAATTTCCCTTTTATCCTACAGGAACAAAATATCTTTTGAAGAAAAATACAAATTTTAATCCACAATGCACAATATTAGAAAGTTGAGAATAATACCAGAAATCAACGGGAAGAAACAGTCTCATTGTTCTTCATTTTTTTTGTTGTGACCTTAACAACATGACTGAGTATGATCATTTCAGTAAATAAAGAATAAAAAGGACTATATAAATCTTCTATTACAGGCAGCTTTTAAATTTAACACAATAGTAACAAAATTGACTTTCCTCTTCATCCATATGTCTCTTTCTTCTGAACTTGGTTCTGTTCTCTTCTGTGTATTTTAAAAATGTTTCAATGAGTATCTCTCTCTCTCTCTCTCTCCCTTTTTCTCCTGCTCTCCCCACCACTGTCAACCTCAAATAGAAACTCATTCTCATAACAAAGAAATGTAGTCAAGCAAAATGAATCAACACTTTGGCCTAGTATGAAAATGCTTTATTCTGTAGCTCTGGTTCAACCATTCTGTCAAGCGGTAGGAAGCATGTCTAGCACTTGTGCTACGGCTACTAGCTCCATCTCTGACTTGTACTGACAAGATGGGCCCTCAAAAATCAGCTGCTATTTCTCCACAGTACTCTAGGGTTAAGCTGGGCAGAAGAGTATGTTTCTTTGCAATTGTTGAGCCAGACTTAAATAGAAAGGAGTATTTACTAAAAGGAGTATAATAAAAACAACTGGTACAAAGCATTCCCACCCCCAAAGTCTGTGACATACTCTCCCATAAGTATATACAAAGTCCATGGGGAAGTGGATACAAGCTTAAAGAACCACAAATTTATGTCACATAACCTCATCTGAGCCATCTTTTTACTCCCTTCTAGTTAATTCACTATCCTACTCACCACAGTGGCTCTCTGAAACCTTTTCATACTTCCTCAAACCTTCCAAGGCTTCTTTTCCTCTCATCCTCTTAGCCAAGAACCTTGTTTCATATTTTACTGAAAAAAACTGAGGTCATTAAATGGCAGCTCCCTCTTCTCTTTTTCTTTTCATCCCCAGATTACCACCTCTGGACTTCAATTTTTTTTTTCATTTTTCAAAAATGCTTTATTAACTTCTGATTTACATTATTCATTTCCTCCAGATTTTGAGTTACAAATTTTTCTCCCCATTTTTCCACTACCCACCACCCTAAAATAGCAGTCCCACAGGATATCCCCTCCTTCAATCTGCTCTTTCCCATATCTTCTCCCATAGTTCCTTCGACTTTTCCAGTAGGGCAGGTGGATCTCTATGCCCCAGTGCCTGTATAACTTATTTCCCAATTACATGTAAAATAGTATTAATAATAGCATATATATATATTTTAAATATTTGATTTTAAAACTTTGAATTACAGATTCATTCCCTTCCTCCCTTGTCACCCACCCTTACTGAGAAGATAAGCAATTCAGTATAGGTTGTACATGTGTACCTAATGCTGAACATTACCACAGTAGATATATTGTAAAAGACTGACTATATTTCTCTCTCTCCTATTTCACCTCCCGCTTGTTCTATTCTCTACTTTGATCCTGTCTGTCCCTTTTCAAAAGTGGGTGCTTCCAACTTCCCTGCCCCCCCAGTCTGCCCTCCCTTCCATCATCTCCCCTCTCATCCCCTTCCCCCCTATTCTCTTGTAGGGTGAGATACCCTATTTAGTGTGTTTTCCTCCCCTAGCCAAATTCAATGAGAATAAGGTTGACCCATTCCCTTTTGCCTTCCTATTCTTCCCTCTATTGTAACCATTTCCCCTTGCCTCATATATGAGATAGTTTACCCATTCTGTCTCTCCCCATCTCCTCTCATTATATTCCTCTCTCACCTCTTGATTTCACCTTTTAAGTATCATCCCTTCCTATTAAATTGGTTCTGTGCCCTCTATGTATACCTGTACACATATATACACACACACATTCACATATGTATTCATACACCCGTATACCCTCCGATATAGACATATATATCTATATATTCCCTTCAACTATTTTCATACTGAGAAAAGTTTCATCAGTTGCAATTATCGTTTTTCCATGTAGGAATGTTAATAGTTCAGCTTTGATAAGTTCCTTATGATTTCGTTTCCCTGTTTAGCTTCTCATGCTTCTTGTAACTGAATGTCAAATTTTCTATTCAACTCTGGTTTTTTCATCAAGAATACTGGAAAGTCCTCTATTCCAGTGAATGACCATATTTTCTCCTGAAACATGATACTCAGTTTTGCTGGGTAGGTGATTCTTGGTTTAATCCCAGCTCCTTTGACCTCCGGAATATCACATTCCAAGCAGTTCGATCCCTCAGTGTAGAAGCTGCCAGATCCTGAGTTATCCTGATTGTATTTCCACAATATTGAAATTGTTACTTCCTGGCTGCTTGTAATATTTTCTCCTTGATCTGGGACCTCCAGAACCTGGCTATAATATTCCTAGGAGTTTTCTTTTTGGGATCTTTTTCAGGGGGTGATCAGTGGATTCTTTCAACCTCTATTTTGCCCTCTGGTTCTAAAACATCAGGGCATGTTTCCTTGAGAATTTCTTGGAGGATGATTTCTAGGTTCTTTCTTTGATCATGGCTTCCAGGTAGTCCGATAATTTTTAAATTCTCTCTCCTGGATCTATTTTCCAGGTCAGTAGTTTTTCCAATGAGATATTTCACATTGCTTTCTATTCTTTCATTTGTTTGGATCTGTTTAACAGCATCTTGATTTCTTATAAAGTCATTAGCTTCCATTTGCTCCAATGTAATTCTGAAGGAATGATTCTCCTCAGTGAACTTTTGAGATTCTTTTTCCATCTGGCAAATTAGGCTTTTTAAGGCATTCTTCTCCTCATTGCCTTTTTGAGCCTCTTTTGGCATTTGAGTTAGTCTGTTTTTTAAGGTATTATTTTCTTCAGTCAGGCTGTTGACTCTCATTTCATAATTTTCTTGCATCGTTTTCACTTCTCTTACCAATTTTTCCTCTATTTCTCTTATCTGCTTAAGGTTCTCTAAGGCCTGTAATCAGCTCGTATTTTTCTTGGAAGCTTTTGGTACAGGAGTTCTGACTTCACTGTCTTCCTCCTGTTCCATGCTTTGATCCTTTTTGTCTCCAAAATAGGAGTCTAATGTTGGGTTGCTCTCCTTGGTTTGCTTCCTTTGCCTTGTCATGTTGCCACTCAGTCACTTGACCCCTGGGCTTTTTGCTACAGTAGGACTCTGCCACCAAATAGGGGAGCTTCGTACCAAACGCTGGGGTTTTCTCAGCTGCTGGAGGTATTTGTTGGTTGCTCCCTCTGAAGCCTCTACATGCTCTGGCAAGCTGGTCACACACCCAAGAACCTCCACCCTAGACTGCAATCCAGATGCAAGCCGCTTAAAGCAAGAGCGATTACCCCTCTGACTGGTCGCTTGGTCCCCCTTACACTCTGCAGGCCAGGAGCTGAAGTTGCAGCCCTCAGCGGCTTCTTGCCCCAGGGGCAAAAGCCAACATACTCCCAACTACTGAGTCCCAAAGTCCACACTTCACTGACCTCTCACTTTGTCCTTAGCATCTATGTGTTGACAATTCTGGACCGCCACAGCTGCTGGTGACCTGGAGTCCCTCCAGCTGGTGGTTGGTCAGGCCCGCCCTGGGGCTAAAACCTCAGTGTGGGGCTGGGCTCGACTCCCAGAGTGCTGTGCTGGCCAATTCCTGATGGCCTGCCGGGCTGTTCCCAATGGGAGGTTAGCTTCTCTGTGTCATTTTGTGGGTTCTGTATTTCCAAAGTTTGTTCAGAGTCCCCTTTTACATCAATTGGAGGTGGTGGGAGCCAGAGCCACAAGGAGGTCCTGTTTCTACTCTGACATCTTGACTGTGCCCCCCGAATGTGGAGCTCCTTTCCTCTTGCAGCTTCCAGATAGCTTCTGCCACTATTTCCTCCTTTACCCATGTATCATATGAAGGCCTTCTCCTAGTCAAGGAAAACCTTTCCATGTTCCCAAGTGACCTCTGTCTATCTTGTCTTCTTCAGATTTCCTTCTATTATTCCCACATTCAATCTTCAATCTTTCCCAGTATACTGGCTGCTTCTCTAATAGGTACAAACACCTCCATGCCATGTAACTTGTGTGATATCTATAAGTGTTCCCCTTTCCCCATATCATTTAGAAGAAGGTGACAAAGCCAGGACTTGACTAGGGGTGGGGGAGATGAGACAAGGAACGAGTTGTTCCTTCTTTGATAAAGCTTCTTTGGTGACCTCTGGCTGTATTGACTTAGCTTTCTGGTCACCAAGGGGAATAAAAGGTCTTGTAGCTATTGTCCTCTGAAGACCACGAGGGTCACTAAAACCTGCCTTACTGTTTCTATATGGAGATGAGAGTCAAAGATATTAAGGGTCAATATATTCTTATTAAACATTCTTGCTATATTAGGACTAAGTAAACTTCCTTTTAACTGTCCAAAAACCGAAGTGTCTCTCCTCAACAATGAACTTTAACTAGGGTGTCCAGGCCCACCTCTGATATTTTGGCACAGTGAATAAGTAGGACAAGATCATATGACTTTATGGGACACATTACGGGGAAGGACACTGCAGGTGTCGACTGAACAAAGGATGGTCAGATAAGACACGGTGACACCAAAGGACAGGTGTCTTTATGGTTGTTAATGGGGAGTCCTCTCAAAAGACAGGGAACAGAATCCTGCTCACATGGGAATATTAGCTCACTGGTTTTAGAAATGATGAAGAGAGGGTAAAGAAAGTGCCACATGTAGCATTCCCTGGTTGCTGCTAACTAGCCTACAGAAGTAGGATTGCTAAGTTGATAAGACAAGAAATGACTTAGCCTAGCACATGCAGCAACTAGAGACAGAGATCTCAGCTTTTAAGGACCATGGAATGAAAGCTGAGGGGCATTTCATTTCAGGAAATGGTATTTGTGGACCCACAAGTGCAGGGATCTTTCCTGATGGGAGTGATGACCAACAGGGCACAGTCAGAAACCCTTAGACATCAACTTAGGAGTTACAAGAAAATAAGAATGGAAGCAAGGATGAGACAGGAATAGATTTCTTACTGATCCCTTGGAAGAGGGTACATGAAAAGTTTAAACAGAAACCCAATGAGATATTGGAGCAATGGCTCCTGAGAATGTGGTCTAATGGACCTAAGATTGAGACATTCTTTCCCTCTTGAACTCCATAAGCTTGGGGAGCTCCCTAGGGATTTACTGCTATAGTAAGCTAAATCACAAATGTCTCCATATGGGGAACTGTCTTTTGTCCCTTTTTAGATGACTTAAATAGGGCATTATTTGCACCTGGCTCCATACAGATGAATTCCAGGTGTAGCTGGCTCCCCAATGGGGATCTGCAAGAATGGGAGTGACGTTCCTAAAGGAAATGGTTTTGATTGATTGGATTTGTATAGCTCCTTTCCTCACAAAGGTCCACCACATCATATGCCCAGTCTGCCAGAGAAAACAACTGAATACGACTTTCTAGATGAAGCCCCACCAGAATGTCTTCAGACTTCAGCTATGGGTCTCCCTTGCCATAGAGATGTAGACTGATTAACTGGAGAAATCTGATCAAGAAATCGGGACAATTCTGGTTTGGGCAAATACTACTTTTGGTAGAAAAAGGCAGTCCAGAAAAAGGAGAAAAAATGAAGTTTACCATATTAATAGGTGGGTAGAAGGCAATGACACCTTCTCTGGGAGGGAACTGTGGATATGGCTACTATTATAAGGGGGTGAGTAAAAATGCATTTGAAGGTCAGCATGTGGGCTAGCTAGTAAAACTGTACTGAGAAATTCAGCACCAGGGCAAAAGGGTTCCTTCAGTCCCATCCTTAGACTTCTAAGGTTTCCTCTAAAGTCTTGCCCTATTTGGATAATTGAGGGGAGGCTACAGAGGACAGACAATGGAGGGAAAGTATCATGGGCTCTTGGGAATTAGTATCTGTGCAGGCTCTTTCAGTAGCTTTTGAATGTTACTGTACATTCTGTACATGTCTGTAACACCAAACAATAGTGTTTCACCCCAAGGGGGTGAAAGGTAACTTTTTCTAAGTTATGGAGAGGTAGGAAATTGGGGTACTTTGTAATATCAGCTTCTCGCACAACAATCTTATGTTGCCTGTGAGGAAGGTAGATGGCCGAGGCCCACTGATATGGAGTTACTGACTTCATCAATGCTTTTTTCTCTATTTCTGTGACTGGAATTAGTAAGAAGTAGTTTGTTTTTTACCTAGGAATGAGTTTAGTATTCTTTTATGATCCTTCTCCAGGACTATTTTCAGATGATGGTGGGCAGAGACCTGAAAGAAGTCTCCCTTCCTGGTGGCAGTGATGGTTGCTACTATACTGATGACATTTTGTTGACTGGTCAGATGAGGTTACAGAAGATCAGATGGTGGTCCATAGAAAAGACAAGGAATGTGAAATCAACCCTAAGAAAATTTAAAAACCAGTCTGCTATATTGGGGGACTATAGTGGAAAGGGAAAACACAGAGTTCTAGGAATGATATAGAATAAACTACTGACTTTACTTCCCTGTGATCTAAGAAGGAAGTTCTAAAGCTGGAGAAAAGCATGGAGCCAGCCTGACTGAGGTCACTATAGCTTTGTTCTTATCTAAACTGAGCCTTCAGTGCAGAAGGTCCCTCTCTTTACTCTTCCATTACTGATTCCCCACTTGGGTATAAAAATGTACCTTTTTCAAGTACTACACAAAACAGGCTACAGCCCTAGAAAATCTAAAAAAAAAGCTATTCAGTAGTCTCTCCCCTTGAGCCCTTATGACCTTGCAAAGCTCATGCTTCTGACAGTTTCTGTCCATAAAGACTAGGCTGAGCGAAGCCTTTTGTAAATTACCAGGTATCAGTCTGAATAAGCAATTGTTAGTCTTCTGGATCTGTAAATTCTCAAAATGGCCCATCAGTTGCGACTGAATAGATGACACAAGGTAATGCATAGAGTTTATTTATCTCTTTGGGCTGGATGATTCAGGTTGTTCAGTACAACAAGAGGGGTAAGGTACAGGAGACTTTCATTGCTAAATGAAAATATCATGTTAAAAATCACACTTGGAGGGAGTGCTCAAGTTTGTAGGACACATTTTGGAGAATATGTTTCTAGTTTCACTTTGAGCAATTTTTAAAACTGCCTAATAAAAACATCAGAATGATCAAATTAATTTGTAAAAAAACTCCTAGAGGAAGTAATTTAAGTTTCAGGAAAAGCCATACTAAATTCATGGGGCATCATGAAATATTTATTTATTTATTTTTGTTTTTTAATTATTATTATGTATATTATATTATACATAATATTAATATATTATATTATTATATAATATAAATAAATACATTATTATTTATTATAAAATATTTCATCTGTTTGACAAGCCATTCAAGTATATTAATTATCTCATTTCCATATCTATTTTCAGTATTATATAAAAATATTATGAGTTATTATATATTTATATATTAGGAAATAAATTATCTTATGTCATTCTAAGATAATATAACACTGTAACAATAATATAATGTATTATACATTATATATATTACATATATATAAAATTATATAAAAATACTACATCCTATCCCTATGAGTTAAATTTTGTATTATTACCTTTAAGACTGACTCAGAGTAACCAAACAGAAATTAAAATATAAATATTTAGAACATGTTATATATACAACGTGAAATGGTTATGGCATATATAATATACATATATATATGTTCTGCTTAGAAATGAATGCTCTTTTCAAAACTGAAAATATCTCTTGACCAAAGCTGCAAAACTGACTTTACTCCATTACCTTATACAGTCTGTAGTAATGAACGGCGATATCATCTAGGCGGATGGCCTCTTTAATATATCTGAGATGTGCTTCAGAGGCAGTCAGTGCAAACTGATCTTTGTGCATGTTTGGAATGTGTTTTAGGATGTAATCCTTCCCTCTCTTTGTAATAACCTGTTGGAATAAAACAAAGTTCAGTAACTATTTGGAGAAATGGAAAAACATACGAACTATTGCTTTGGTCTTTCTTATTTCCTCTTTTAAATTAATATGTTTTACTTGTGTTTCCTCATTTGTTTTTCCCACCAATGGGAAAATTAAGAACGATCTCACTTTTTTTAATACTAGCATCTGTCCTTTCAAAAGATTAAAGTTCCAATAAACAAAAGCAGAAAAGTCAGAAAGTTCCAGCCAAAGAAACTACAGAAAGTCCACCAATAATGTCAAACCTATCACTCTTAATCCTATATTCTAGCATCTATGAAGGCAGACTATGTCAACAAAGACATAGTATTGAAATACTACTACCACTACCTACTCTTAGTCTCATAACCCCTACAGTTCATTTAAGCCTAATATTTGTATTTTGGTATTTCAGATGGCATTGTTCTACAAACCTGCATTTTTGCCCTCTTAAAGAAGAAGATAAGGAATAGCAGCAGCAGTGTGAACTGATGAAAAAAAAATATCTTTAAAGTTTAAAAACAGTACCTACCCAAGACGGGAAATAAGCCTCTGGCTCAAAATATTTCTCACAGTGCTTATTCCTTTTGAAGTTTCCAAGATCAGCCTGTAATGCAAAAGCAGCCAGCAAGAAGTAGGCCTCCTCTTGAAGCATACACTGGGAATGAAGAACTTGTTTTCTCAGGTGCCAGTAATAATAATATCTTGCTATTCTGTCACTTGGGAGAAAAAGCAAAAACAAAACTTGGCTTTTGATGATCTAGAATGTAAAAAGAACCCAAGACTTTTGTCCATTTACTAACAGGCTTTCTGTTTTTGTGAATGTCTATTTTCCTCACTGAATGCATATGTTGTAATAAGCATTTGATTAAGAGTGCTCAACAGGAGACCAACAAGAGTTTAAAACATAAAATATTCTGGGTCAAAAAAAGTTTACTTTTTAAAGAAACTGGTTTCATTTAGAGGAAGGGTGAAGGAGGAGCAAATAACCTAAATTTTCTCAGTAAATCTGAATGAGGGAGGGGAGCAGCTGCAGTGAGAGGCTCAAGGAGAAAAGAAAAGGTTTAGAACAATTACTGTCTTGATGAAACTATAGAATCAGTTATGGAAGAGTAAAGAGATGGACCTTCTGCACTAGAGGCTCAGTTTAGACACGTACAAAACCATGGTGACCTCAGTCAGGCTGGCTCCATGCTTTTCTCCAGCTCTTTTTAGCACTATGTGAGTAGGAATGAAAGAGGCAGCATGAAAGAATAAAGAAGGATTAATAGGATCAATAGTAGGGAAAGGGAGCAAGGGGTTCAAGAGGAGAGGACAGCATAGAGGTGAACTACTTCACCAAAGGATCAGGACTGGGAAGGGAGAAGAGTGTAGACAGAGTAGGGCCGATGTCCTGAGAAAGTACTGAGATAGATGGAATAAAGGTATTAGTAAGGTTTAAAGGAAAAATAGGTTTAAGAGGAGTAAAGTATCAGAGTAAATCAGAAATAGGTATAATTCCTATTAAATTAACTCAAAAGTACTAGTGGAGGAAGAAAGGCAGGGCAATTGGGGTTAAGTGACTTGCTCAAGGTTACACGGCTAATAAGTGTCTGAGGCTGGAATTGGACTCAGGTCCTCCTGACTCCAGGGTCAGTGCTCTATTCACTGTGCCACCTACCTGTCCCTTATACAGTGTTATGATTTGTGTATCCTTTGAGAACTGGGTTAGAAATATTGCAAAGTATTAACCATTTACAAAACCTAGATAGTTAATCTATGGCTAAATAATGTACTTTCCTTTTTTTCAGAACATCCTACATTTTCCAATTATTTTTTATTTTTACATAAAATGACAATAATTCATAAGAATCCTTGCTATTAAAGAGGAAAGGTTTCATGATTTTATTTACTTTTATCTTGAGGGATAGGGATGATGATAGAGACTGTATCTATGATTTCACTGGAAAAAGGAGTAAGAAATGAGAAGCATACAGGTGACGAATTGTCTCTACAATGAAGGTGGCACTTTTTCTGAAACTAACAGTTACAGAGAATGACTTTCCGAAGATCGAAAAGCCAGTGTATATCAAAGGTAGAACTTGAACCTGGCTCTACTATTATAAGCTACAAACTGCACAGCATAAAAGTAAACAAATCCTATTATCTATATACATTCAGCTAAATTCACTTTTCCCATTTTACATGTTTCTTTAGGCTTAAAAACAAATAAGTGAAACACATGACATATATATTAGGGGACTATTTTACTTAAAAGTTTATTCTAAATCATCATTTTCAATGAGCTATTTAATATTCAAAAGTTATTCAGTAATAAAACCCAGTATAAGTTTTTTTTAAAAGATGGTCTCCAAATTTAATAATGAAACCACAAGTACTGTCTTTATTTCTGTGTTCTTCTCCTTTATGACCAAATTGCTCCTAAAGTTCCCACACGGCAATGAATTTGTGCTCTCATTCCTCTAGGTTTCAATGACAATACTTCATGCTGTAGAAACCTGACTAATGCTGAATTTCAAATATAAAGCCATGGAGATTCTATGAATGAAAGCATAACTGGCCCTGTGATGTGCTTGTATTCCTAGTCTTAAAGTTTAAAAAAACCTCAAAAGTATTTGAGGGTGGGCAGAACCAATATTAAAAAAAAAGACCATTTAACTTTAATAGCTTAAATATTCACCCTAAATATAATACCAAAAAAAAATTTACTGAGTGAGAAAAAATAATAACAAAATGAATTTGGAAGAACAAAAGGTCAAGAATATCAAAGAAAACATATAGAAGAAGGATGTTTAGCAGTACCAGATCTTAAACTATATGGCAGTAATTATCAAAACTGGTACTGACTAAGAAATATAAAGGTAGAACAGTGGAACAGAGTAGACACACAATTTACAGCAGCAATGACTACGGTAATATTGTGTCTGACAAGTGTAAAGACTTAAGTGTAAAAATTATTGGGGAAGCTGGAAAGCAGGATAGCAGAAACTGGGCACAGACCATTATTCTATTACCAATATAAGGTAAAAATGAATACATGACCTAGATATAAATAGAGATATTACAAGAAAATTTGAACATGGAACACATTACCTATCAGAGTTACAGATAAATGAACAATTTATGAATCAATAAAACATAAAGAGAAGTGTGAAGTATAAATGAATAATTTAGATTATATTAAAGTTTTTGTACAAATAAAATAAATGTAGTGAAGATCAGAAGAAAAGCAGAAAATCTGAGGAAAAACTTATAGACAATTTTTCTGAAAAAGGTCTCATATCTCAAATACATAAAAAAACTTTCTCAAATCTGCAAGAATACAAGTCATTCCCCAATGTCAAAGGACATGGATAGTGAAGAAATCAAAATAATTTTATAACCATATGAAAATGCTCTAAAACATCATTGATTATAGAAATGCAAATTAAAACAACCCTGAGATATTATTTTACTCCTATCAGATTGGCTAAAACAATTGAAGGGGAAAGCAACAAATATTGGAGAGGATGTGAAAAAATTGGGATACTGATTCATTGTTGGTGGAAATGTGAACTAACCATTTTGGAGAGCAATACAGAATTATGCCCAAAGAGTTATAAAACTGCCTATGCCTTTTGACTCAGCAATAACACTACTAAGTCTGTTTCCAAAGATGATTAGGAAAAAAAGGAAAAGAACTTATATATTCTAAAACATAGCAGCTCTCATTGTGGTGGCAAAGAACTAGAAACTGCAGGGATGCCCATCTATTGCAGAATGGCTGTAACAAGTTCTAGTGTATGATTGTGATGGAGTAAGTTTTGTGCTATAAGAAATGATGAGCTCAGTGATTTTAAAAAACCATGGACTTGTATAAAATAATGAAGAGCAAAATGAGCAGAACTACATTGTTCATATATAGTAACCACAATAGTTTTAAGAACTTTGAAATACCCAGAGAAAGAACTGATAAACAGAAGTATGTAGAGAATGATTTTATATACACACACAGACACACACACACTCGTGCATTAGCTATCTCTAGGGCAGGGGAAAAGGGACAGGGAAGAGGGAAAAAAAATAAGGTTATAAGATAACTTTATAGATTTAAAAGGAATAGCAAGTAGTACATAACAGATTTGCAGTTTCATGTGCAATCATCTTTTTTTTTTTCCTATTCTACTATGCTATGGGAATGCTTGTCTCATTTTTTTTTTTTTCCCAGAGCAGGGAAGGCAGGGCAATTGGGGTTAAGTGACTTGCCCAAGGTCACAGAAGCTAGTTAAGAGTCTAGTGTTTGACAGTGGGTTTGAACTCAGGTCCTCCTGATTCCAGGGCCTGTGCTCTATTCACTGAGACACCAAGCTGTCCCTTGTTTCATTTCTTAAGTTCAGAATAAAATAAAATAAATTTTATATGTGAGGTAGTGGAGACCAAGAGAGTAGGATCCAGAGAACGACTTGCCCAAGGTCACAGAGGTAGTAAACAGCTGGTATTTGAAACCAGGTCCTCTGACTTCAAATCTAATATTTCTTCCCCTGTATCACACTACCTCAGATGGTCTGTCTTCATCATTTTCCTTACAGAAATAAGATGAAAAATCTAATATTTACTGATGTAGCAAATTTATCCACAGAGCCACCAAGGCAGATCACAATCTACAATTAGTGGTTAAGCCCCAGGGAGTTGGCTGAGGTAACATGAATTAAATGACTTGCTCAGGATCACACAGCAAGTATCAGGAATTAGTTATGAATCCAGTTTTTTTTCTCTTTCTGATTCCAAGCTCTTATTTACCATAGGAGAATAAATATTTCCATTAGAGAGGAAATGTAGGTGTAAGAGAATGTGCACTAGGCTCAGAATGAAAAGAGATGTTTATGTTTGTGTTCTGTCATTTACTAATTATGAGGCTTTAAGGCTCTGAGAAATGAAATGATTTGTTCAGTTTCCTTATCTGTAAAATGAGTATATGATTCAATTCTATTCAATAGGCATTTATAAAGCACCTTCTATGTGTCAGACACTATGCTGGGGATATAAAAGCAAAAATACCCCCAAAGAGTTTACGTTCTACTAGTACATTATACAAAATATATAACAAACAAATACAAAATAATTAGGGGAGCAAGTTTGCTAATAACTGGTGAACGGTGAGGCGAGGAGAGCAGAAGAAAAGGTATGTAAGAAGTGGAATTTGTTCTGAACTCTGAATGGTAAGAAGGAAAAGCACTCTATGCCTCCTGCATGGAGGGAGAAGAAAGAATGTCACCTATAAGAAACAGCAAGTGGTAGAGGAGTGGGGGGTAATGGTTACTAAATAGTTAGTATACTTGTGTATTAGCTATTTTAAAGGGCTTGGTATTATTAAACATTACAATTACAATAGGAAGAATAATTTTCAAATTTCTTTTCTTATTATAGTAAAAACACTTATCTTGCCTTTCCCATCAAAGCATTATCTCATGAAGTAGGAACTATTATTCAGAATAGCTAGCTAGCTTACAAGTTGCTTTTCTTTGCTAAAATCCCAATGGACTTTTTTTTAAAAAGGATCAAATGAGAATATACATTAAATGCTTTATAAATTTTGAAAGCAAGACCTAAAAATCAAAGTATTATCCCATGATTACAGCTTATAGGTAATTTTATTTTACTAGATAACATTTTTTGAGGATCAAATAAAGATATATCTATGTGCTTTGTAAACTTGTAAAGCAAAAGATAAATAACTATTACAATCTTTATTTTTCTGTGCATTATATCTTTACTGTAACATTGAGATTTTTCTGACACCTTCAAAAGCTGTATCTGGCTAATGACTGACTTGTCATTGAAAACTAGAATATAGGAATTATAAATTACAATATAAATTATTATAAATTCATTAGTAATCTTATTAAAGTTAATATTTCAAAATGTTATGTAATTGTTTTTTTTTTAAAAAGACATAAAGATCTAGACTAGTTTGTCCATACCTTATTAACCTGCCATTTTCCACATAATATTGCACCCGAAAGTGAATGATCATTGGAGGACCAAACTGGTCAATACCCTAAAATAAACAGACATACATATGTTATTTAGATATATGCAGAATGAAGTAAGGAGAACTTCAAAATAAGGAGCTTCAAAAACTGAAAATAACAAAACATTACCTTATTATAGCTCTATAGTATGAATTGATGATTGCTAATATGAAGCCAATTATCCCTTATGAACATCATGTACTACTAAGTCCATATTTTTTAAAGTCAAAAAAGGTTACAAATTGCTATTTCTAACATATCACTTAATTCTAAAGTTAAAATTTGTTGTGACCTTTTCAAAGCAATATCCCTCAATGATACTTATAGTTTATTTTTTGTTAAACTGTTAGTTAAAAAAAAAAACCAAAATACCTAAGATTAGCAATAGACCAATGATATTTAAATCATTTGGCATTTACAATTTTAATATGACTCATTTTCATTTTTCATTCACAACAGCAGGCGGCCCTATTTTACTTTGTCTCTAATTTAGAACAGCTAAATTTGAAACAGTGAGTTAAATGAAAATAACTGGCTCATGGGTATAATCTCATTAAAGTGATTTCTTATTGCCATACCTTGCTGGCCTCTTTCTTCCATTCTTTTGGACAGTATTTATAAAGCTTCTGTGATAACTCCATGTAAACATGTTCATTATCTGTATCAAAAAATTGGGGACAAAGAGGGTAAAGAAAAAAATGAGTATAATTTTTTAAAATTAAGACACAAAAGAATAAATGAAAACTAACTTTATAGAATATGTTAAGGCACCATAATTTCATATTACTCTAAAAGATATCTTAAGACAAAAGTATTAATGAGATGTTTGGATTTCTCTTTTATACAGAAGACATTTAGAAACACTGCTATAATGTACAGAAATTTCTGAGGACCCCCTACTTATCTTTTATATAAGTACAAATAGGTACATCAATAATTAATGTGAATTTAAAAAATACATTTATAGTACTACTTTCTGCTTCTTACATCATTATAATTAACCTGAATACCTCATTCACTCCTCTTCCCAGACAGCTATCCCTTATAACAAAGTGTATTTTTAAAGAAAAAAAGAAATCAGCACAACTGATTAAAAAGGTCTTTAATTCTGTACCATGCATAACATCTGCAAACCTCTTATCTCCATGAAAGGACAGGTTCATTTGAGTTCTGCTGGATCTTTATAATTTTAGTATATTAACATTTGATGTTTTAACATGTAGTTTATTCCATTTATACCATTTTAGTTACTATGGTTTTCTTGGCTCTCCTTATTTATCAGTTCATATAGATCTTTCATTGCTTTTTTATGTTCATTATGCATCAGCTCATGAATCAGTTCATCAGAGATCATAACTCCAACGGGCTGGTCATATTGTCTGAATGCAAAATGTATGCTTGCCAACAAAAACTATTTTATGGAAAATTCACACAGGGCAAGCATTTACATCGTGGTCAGAAGAAGTGATTTAAGAACTTTAGAACTGATTGTGTGACATGGAAGACACTGACACAGGACCGCTCACCATGGTGTGCCCTCATTAGAGAAGGTACTGTACTCTATAAGCAAACTAGAATTGAAGTAGCTCAAAAGAAATGCAAGATGTGTAAATTTAGAAAATCCATCCCAAATGCTCATGTGCTATTTGTGCCCAACCTGTGGTAGAACGTTCCAAGCTCATTTTGGTTTGATCAGTTACAGTCAGACACATCGTAATGACTCTAGTATAGTGATGTCATTTTGGTCCTCTTTGAGAAGGAAGGACAACAACCAACCAACTGATCTTATTCATCATGTAAAGGGGCCATTCTTTGACTTACTTCTAAAAGAGGCCTACACACTGAATGGGTATTGCCTCACTCAAAGTGAGAACCTGAAAAGACCAGTTTAAAAGGGCCATCTGCATCCTGGGCCATCTCCAGTCATCCTGATTGGTATCTGGGCACTGGACCCATATAGCTCTGGAGGAAAAAGTAAGGCTTAGTAACTTTGCACAGCCATTTCTCACTCAAATCAAAGTCATTTGCAAGTCACACCATCATCTCCCTGATGCCACGGTTCTCTTTGAGAATGAAAGATAAACTACAACCTGTGAGTAGTCCAAACTGCCTCAATGGGGACCCAGCTGGCCAGTTCCAGTAGGGCAACTCAATCTGTCCTCTCTTCTTCCCTTACCTGAAGTTGTTTTGTTCAAAGGAAGGTAAATTTTGATGGCTGAAAGCTACCTAGCTAACTTGGGGTTTACCGGCTAGATTTTTTTCTGGAAGACCAAGCTTAAACCCAATTCACTCTGGATCTCATATATTGGGTGACAGTAGGTCTCTGCCCAAGTATCACTTAATGGTTATTTTTTGGGCCCTCTGGACTCAGAGTGAATGTAAATAGTAATTATTTCTCTTTTTGGCCAGGAATCCTAATCATCTTCCTCTCCCAGTTTGATTTTTTTTTTCTCATGATTAAAGGGGCCATCCCTTAACTAATTTCTTAAAGGGGCCTATTCATTGAATGGGCATTGCCTCACTCAAACTGAGAATCTGAAAAGATCTTAGCTTAAAAGGGCCAAGTTCTCTCATTGCATCCTGGGCCACCTCCAGTTGTCCTGATCACAATATCTGTCCACTGGACCCAGACGGCTCTGAAGAAAGTGAGGCTGGTAATTTTGCACAGCCTTCCCTCACTCAAATCAATGTCAACTGCAAGTCATGTTATCATCTCCCTGATGTCATGGTCCTTCATCATATACATCATTCACTAGTATGTACAGTCATATTCCATTATATCCATGTACCAAAATTTGTTTCGCAATTCCCTAGCTGATGGGCAGCTGCTTTATTTTCAATGATTAGGTATCACAAAATTGCTGCTATAAATATTTTGAAGTATATGGAGACTTCCTTATTAATGGCTTCCTTGGGTTATAAAGTCCAGTAATGCAGTCTTTTCAAAGAGTATGGACATTTTTGTCACTTTATTTTCATTAATTCCAAATTGGTCATACTGTTTCATATTGCCACCAATGATTTGCCTTTTGCTAATTCACAAGGTGTCAGGTAAAAACTCAAAGATGTTTTGATTTGCATTGCTCTTATTATTAGTGATTTGGAGCATTCTTTCATGTGGCTGTGAATATTTGTAATTCTTTTAAGAACTGTTTGCTCATATACTTTTACAAACTGTTTACTGGAAAATGGCTATTAGTCATATACACAACTTTTTTGTTATTCTGTTGTTCAGTCATATCTGACTGGTGTCAGATATGGGGTCACCAAGAATGACCTCTTTGGGAGTTTTCTTGACAAAAGGACTGGACTGGTTTGCCATTTCCTTCTTCAGCTCATTTCACAGAGGCAATTTCAACTGAGGCAAAGTGGTTAAGTGACTTGCCCAGAGTCACATTAGTTACTAAGTGTCTTAAGCCGCATTTGAACTTATGTACATTGCATTTTCTTGATTCTAAGGCCAGTAGTACTCTATCTACTAGCTAGCTGCCTATGTCTACATCTAATTTATTTTTTGTGTATCTCAAGGACTGAACCGTTATCAGATGTGACACAAAGATTTTCTCCCATTTGACCATTTCCAATAGATTTAAGTAATCAAAGTTGTCTATTTTATCTTTTGTAATTGCCTCTATCTCTTGTTTGGTTGAGAATACATCTCCTAACCAGTTTGTTCTGTTTCACTTTTATATTTTTAATAGCATAATCTTTAATATTAAAATTGCATATTCATTTAGAATATATTGTGCAGTATGGTGTAAGGTGTTAAGGTAGAAGTCTAATTTCCGCCAGACTGATTTCTAGTTTTCCCAGAAGTTTTTTTATCAAACAAGGGTTTTTTCCCCTAGGTAATTTATATTTTCTACTGCACCAAGTACTGAGTTATTGATTATTTCTGATTCTCTTTTATCCTGTCAGTTTCCTCTATCTGTCTCATTTTTTTTTTTTTTTGCTTTTTGGAGGGGGTTTAAGTGACTTGCTCAAGGTCACATGGCTAGTGTGAAGTGTCTGAGCCTAGATTTGAACTCAGGTCCTCTGACTCCAGGGCCAGTGATCTATTCAATGTGCCACCTCGCCACCCCGTCTCTATTCTTTAGATAGTTTGATAACTGCTGCTTTATAATATAGCTTTAAGTATGGACGGGCCTTTGTCCCTTCATCTTATTTTTATCATCTCTTGATATTCTGAATCTTTGTTTTTCCAAATTAATTTTGTAATTATTAATATTAAAAGCATAATTTTGGTCCATTGTCATTTTAATTAGATTGGCATGGTCCACCCATGAGGAAAAAAATATTCCTCCAACTATTTGCTGCTCTTTACATCTTTAAGAAACACTGTAACTGAATCTATATAACTCTTTTGTGTACATCCACCCCCCAGATATTTTATGCATTTTTGTAGTTATTTGGAATGAAATTTCCCTATCATTACTTCTTGTGGGTTGTTTTTTTTTTATGACTACATAGATTTCTGAGGGCTTATTTTGTAGACTGTGCTGAAACTGTTGGCTCAATTAGTACTTTTTACGATTCCCTAGGATTTTTCAAGTAAGCAATCACAGAATCAGCAAAAAAAGATAAGTTATTTCAAGAACTATATTAAATAATAGCAGGGAGAAACCGGTCAGCACCCTTGCTTAACTCTTCTACTTAATGGAAAAAGTTCTAGTATATCCTCATTCCATGAGGATTATTTTTTATTTTAGATATTTGCATTTTACACATATATATTTAAAAAGCATTTCTAGGTTTACACATTGTAGAATTTTTAGCATAAAAGAATACTTTACTTTGTCAAAGGCTTTTTCTACTTCTATTGAGATGATCACATGGTTTTGGATGTTTTGGTTTTTAATGATTAATTATGTTGATTGCTTAACTAATGCTGAAGTATCCTTGCATCTCTGGCATAAATCCCACTTGGTCATAACAAATGATTTCTTGGATAAAAGACTATAGTCTATTTGAAAGGATTTTGTTTAACATGTGAGTCAATATTCATTAATGATACTGGCCAACAGTTTTCTTTTTGTGTTTTATCTTTCCTTGGTATAGGTACTAGGATTATATCTCATAAAAAGATTCTGGTACAATGCTTCTTTTTCAATTTTTAAGAATAATTTGGTATCTTTTCTTGTAAGAGAAAAAAATACTATTAAGTGGGGGGAAAAAAGAATACCTTGGAAATTATGTTCTTTAAAAGTTTGGTTGGATTCTCCTTGTGAATCCGTAATGATCAGGGTTGGTTTCTTTTTTTTAATGCCTCCCTCCCCACAGTGGTGGTTCCTTTACAGCAAGATCTATTTTCTTTCTGAGGTTAGGTTAAGATCTTTATCTGGTCTTCTGAGAGTTTAAATATTTTATATTTTGATGGGAATCTTCCATATTCTGTTTTCTTAGCACATAATTATTCTTTTGATTTCTTTGGGCTTTGCTGTGATTTCACCCTATCCAATTTACTATTTTATTTGTTGTTCTTCCTTTTTAATCAGATTAGAAAAGTTTATCAATTTTATTTTATTTTTTTTATTGCCCACCAATCTTTATTTTGCTTTCACAAAGACCCCCTGTTATGCAAGCCACCCCATCCCCTAAGATGTTCCTTACCCTCTGTTTCTCACAGTGGACAGTCTATGGTTCTATTTCTTCCACCACGTCTTGAATTTGTGTGTGTATGTATGTAACAGACATCTCAAATTTGAGTGTGTTCTTCTCTATTTCTGTGTACAATATATGGGTGTATAGACCCTCTTTGTTTTTTTTGAGTCTATGGTTTCCAGAGAAGGCCAGATTCTGCCCATTTCCAACTCATGGAGTTGAGTTTGGGGGCCCTGAGAGGCTTGAGGTCATGAGGGAGAGGGGCAGTTGCTTGAGGTTCAGAGCTCCAATGTCTCCCCACTATGGGGGTTTTGGTATACCTGGGAGCCCCCCAGTATCAGCAGCCAAAGGGTTTCTGGGATTTGATTTCCTGGACATTCCAGAGGTGTAGCTCTGAGAGGGGATTCAGAGCCAGCAGGAGACTGGGGCAGAGGATCTCAAGATGCTCAGTTGAGTGAATAGAGTCTTCCAAAGGCCTGATCACAGGTGGGTTGGAGTGCCCATGGAGAAAGCTACTGATGGGCCACAGGAGGCGTGATCATTTTCTAGGCTGAAGTGGGAAAAACGGGAAACCATGTTCTCCTGAGACAGGAAATGCTTCTGAAGAGAGTCCTGATCCTCCTCCAGCAACTGACTGGTGCTCTGGGGCTGACTTCCTTGGGGAAGGGAGCAGGCATCCAGGGTCCTGTCTGGCCCCTGTGCTTCCCTGGGGTCTTTCTAGTCCCCAGTTCAGTGGCCCAGCTCTATGGGCATCTGAAGGATCAGGGAGTTCCAGGAACCTGTGGGTAAGAGAGGCTCAGATACTGTTGCCCCAAAACGGGGGCACAGGGAGCCTCTCAATTTTATTTTAAAGACAGAAACATTTTAGTTTCATTTAGCATTATTTGATTATTTATATTTATTATTCTTCACTTAAATGTGTATATGTATTTATATTACTTATTATGGCTATTATTATTCTTTAGGATTTATCTTAATTTTATTTCCCCTCTAGATTTTAATATTTTTTCTTATATGCTTATTTTAGGTTTACTCATTGGTTTAAAATTCATTAAAATACATATGCAGTTCATTAAACCTCTCTTTTCCTATTTTGTTAATATAGGTTTGTACACATATTATTTTCCCCCTGAGGACTGCTTTAGCTTTATCATGGAAACTTTGGCATTTTGGTTCATCAGTATGATTTTCTTCTATATAACTATGAAAAGTTTCTCTGATTTGTTCTTTGCTCCATCATTATTCAGGATTTCATTCTTGCCTCTATTTGAGTTTTTATCATTTCTTTGAGGATGCTAGGCAAATTACTATTTTTATGTTATAGTATATAACGTATGTGTTAACTTTCTATGCCTTTTGACATTTGTTGGCAGTATCTCTGTGCCCTAGGACAGTCAAATTTTTTTGAAAGTTCCATGTGATGTTGAGATTTATGTTCCATTTAGAAGATTCCATGTCTTTTAACTCGTTTCTCCAGCATTTTTTCAGTTCCATACTTTCCTTTTTGTTTCTCTACTAAGACTTTTCCAGAACACAGACAGGGCTACTTAAGTATTCTCACAAAAGACTCCAACACAATTAATTATTTTTTTTTCTTTTTACTATGCTTTCTTTCAGCTCAGATGATTTGGAGATTAAGGTGATTGAAGGGTTTATATTTATTACTAATATTGGTTTATTTTCTATGGTTCCTTTGAGCGACTGCATCCTGGACCATCTTCAGTTGTCCTGATCTGTATATGGCCACTTGACCCATATGGCCTGAGAGGAGAAAGTGAGGGTGGTGACTTTGTACAGCCCTCCCTCACTTAAATCTAATTCACTTTCTTATCATGGCATCACATCCCTGATTTCAAGGTCCTCTTTGAGAACAAAGGACAAACAACAGCTTCCTAGTTAATCCCTTTTTACTTTCTGAATGTACGTGCTTTTTTTGGTTAGGATGATCTCAACTCCTGTTCTTTTCGGACTGAACTGATATAAAGTAATTTTTTTTCCCCATATCCTCACTTTTAATTTTGTATAGGTCTTTGTTTTTTTCAATGTGATTCTTACAGACAACAGTGAAGGTTTTTCCATATTATTGGATTATTTAATTCATATTTAAAGTGGTGAGTTAGGTTTATATTTTCTCCCATCTTTCTCTATTTAAGCACAGTACAATATTCCTGCATTACTTTACCTTAATCTTTCTAAAGGTAGCTCTACTCCCACTGTCTCTCTTCACTTCACCCTTGATCCCTTTCTTTTGTTTTTTTTGCTTTCCCTTTGGGATTTTCCTTACAAGTTTTCTATTCCTCTTCTGTCTTTATCTAGTTATTTAATTCTACTCCTCCCTCCCAAAAGATTTCCTCTTCCTCCCTTCCCCTCCCCTCCCCTCCAAGGAATCTGGTTCATTTCTTAAAATTTAATTTCTTAATTTTCCAAACAGGACTTCACTGTCTTCATTGTCCATCTTATTTCTGTCTACTCTAGACCCTCATTCTCTGATTTACAAAACTTGTAATTATCTCTCTTTTCTCTGAATTTCTCACCCAATCAAGGCTTGCTTCCAAGGGCTCTCCCCCATAGTCAGTTTTTACCTCTGCCATATGGATTTTGCACCTTGATTTCTTCTTTTCTATTGTGGTTCACTCACAGGAACAATGCAAATTCTGCCCCACCTCCTTTTTCTTTTTTTATACTTTTAAAAAATTTTTATGTTTATTTTTAGTTTACATCATTCATTTTCACAAGATTTTGAGTTACGAATTTTCTCCCCATCTTTCCCCTACCCACCACTCCAAAACAGTGATCCCACTCTATGCCCCTGCCCCCAATCTGCTCTCTCCTATATCCTCTCCCATCCCCCCTCCGACTTTCCAGTAGGGCAAGATGGATCTCTACAGTCCAGTGCTGGTATGTCTTATTTCCCAGTTGCATGTAAAAAAAAAATACACACACACATAAAATATATATTTTTTTAAACATTTGATTTTAAAATATTGAATTCCAGATTCTTTCCCTTCCTCCCTCATTACCCATTCTTACTGGGAAGATAAGCAATTCAATATAGGTTGTACATTTGTAGCTATGCAAAACATTTCCATAGTGGATATATTGTGAAAGACTGACTACATTGCCCTCTGTCCTATTCCGACCCCTAAATGTTCTATTCTCTACTTTGACCCTGTCCCTTTTCAAAAGTGTGTGCTTCCAACTTCTCTCCCCCCCAACCTGCCCTGCCTTCCATAATCCCCGCTCTCATCCCCTTTCCCCCCCGACTATCCTGCAGGGAGAGATACCCCATTTAGTGTGTATGTCATTCCCTCCCTAAGTCAAACTCAATAAGAATAAGGTTGACTCGTTCCCTTTTGCCTTGCTGTTCTTCCCCTCCATTGCAACACTTTCCTCTTGCCTCTTTTATATGAGATAATTTACCCCATTCTGTCTCTCCCCATCTCCTCTCATTATATTCCTCTCTCACTTCTCAATTTCATCTTTTAAGTGTCACCCCTTCCAATTCAATTAGTCCTGTGCCCTCTATGTATACCTGTACACATATACACACACACTCACATATGTATTCATATGCCCATATACCCTCCTATATAGACATATATATGTATGTATACATATATATATATTTCTATTCTCAACTATTCTCATACTCAGAAATGTTTAATAAATTGCAATTATCGTTTTTCCATGTAGTAACAGAAGTAGCTTAACTTTGATAAGTTCCTTATGATTTCTTTTCCCTGTTTACCTTCTCATGCTTCTCTTACTTTTTGTATCTGAATGTCAAATTTTTCTATTCAACTCTGGTTTTTTCATCAAGAATGCTTGGAAGTCCTCTATTCCATTGAATGATGATATTTTCCCCTGAAACATGATACTCAGTTTTGCTGGGTAGATGATTCTTCATTTTAATCTCAGCTCCTTTGACCTCTGGAATATCATATTCCAAGCCCTTCAATCCCTCAGTGTAGAAGCTGCCAGATCCTGTGTTATCCTGATTGTGTTTCCACAATATTCTAATTGTTTCTTCCTGGCTGCTTGTAATATTCTCTCCTTGATCTGGGAATTCCAGAACCTGACTATAATATTTCTAGGAGTTTTCTTTTGGGGATATTTTTCAAGAGGTGAACAGTGGGTTTTTTCAACCTCTATTTTGCCCTCTGGTTCTAAAACATCAGGGCAATTTTCCTTGAGAATTTCTTGAAGGATGATTTCTAGGTTCTTTTTTTGATCATGACTTTCAGTTAGTCCAATAATTTTTAAATTATCTCCCTTGGATCTATTTTCCGGGTCAGTGGTTTTTCCAATGAGATATTTTACACAGCCTTCTATTTTTTTCATTTATTTGGATCTTTTTAATAGTACCTTGATTTCTCATAAAGTTACTAGCTTCCATTTGCTACAATCTAATTCTGAAGGAATGAATCTCTTTAGTGAGCTTTTGAGATTCTTTTTCCATCTGGCAAATTTGGCTTTATAAAGGCATTCTTCTCCTCATTTGGCTTTTTGAGCCTCTTTTGTCATTTGAGTTAGTCTATTTTTAAGGTGTTATTTTCTTTAGTCAGGTTGTTGAATCTCATTTCATAATTTTCTTGCATTGTTCTCATTTCTCTTCCCAGTTTTTCCTCCACTTTTCTCATTTGCCTGTGCTCTGCTCCCAGCACATTGCGATGGACACTTCCTGCTGGTCTGCCAGGTTGTCTTCAGTGGGAGGTTTGTTTCTCTGCGACACTTTGTGGATTCTGTAGCCCTAAAGTTTGTTTAGAGTTATTTTTATGGGTGTTTGAGGTGGTTATGGGGGGAGCATGGGGAGTCTTCCTGCTTCTATGCCGCCATCTTGGTTCCTCCCCCCTCTTGGAGGCTTTTGATACAGGATTTCTGACTTCGCTGACTTCCTCCTGCTCCATGCCTTTTTGTCCCCAAAAACGGATCCTATCATCTGTTTGCACTTCCACTGCTTGCTCATACTGGCAGCCAATTATTTGACTTTTTAGCTCTTTGCCACAGTAGAACTTTGCTTCCAGAATGGAGAGAGCTATGTCCCAAATTGCTGGGGTTTTCACAGCTGCTGGAACTATCAGATGGGTGCCCTCTTCACAACCCCCACACTCTCTTGCTCACTGGTCACACACCCCAGGACCAGCACTTCAAGACCCCGATCCAGATCCATGTAGGACAAAGCAAAAGCAATTGCCCTCTGAATGGTTGCTTGGTCCCCTACAATCTGCAGGCCAGGAACACCAGAAGCAGCTACCTGGCAGCGGCTGCAGCCACCACATCTCCTCTGCTTCTCACTTCAGGGGCAACAGCTGAACCGCGCCCCCCCTGTTCCCAACAAAGTTCCGCAATGACCTTTTACTTTGGCATTTGTGGAGTGAGAAAACTGGATAGCACTACAGTGGCTGGTGATTTACTCTCGTGAAGTTTGCTCCAGCCATTGCTTCTGATCAGGGCCATCTTGGGGCTAAAACTGCAGCTGAGTTTGGACTGTGCTTGGCTCCCAGCATGCTGCAATGGACCCTTCCTGCTGGCCTGCTGGGCTTCCTTCAGGAGATTTGTTTTTCCCTGTCACTTTGTGGGTTCTGCAGCTCTAAAGTTTGTTTAGGGTCATTTTTTACATGTATTGGAGGAGGTGGAAGCTGGAGCCACACAGAAATCCTGTTTCTACTCTGCCATCTTGGCTCTGCCCACCAGGCCCGCCCCCCACCCCCAGAAGAAAACAATTTCTTAAAAATCTGAATTGGGCAAGTGGAAGCTAATAACTCCACGACAAATAAAGAAAAAAATAAAATTAAAGGAGAAAAAAAGAAGAAAATGTGAACTCTCTCACTGGACAAATAATTGATCTGGAAAGTAGACCCAGAAAAGAAGGAAAGGTAATTTAAGAATTGCTGGACTATCTGAAAGAAATGATTTAAGAGTCTGAGAGAGAAAGATAGAGAGAGAAAGACAGAGACAGAGACAGAGAGACAGAGACATGATCTTTCAAGGAAAACTGTTCTGATATCCTATAACTAGAGAGTAAAACAAAAACTTAAAGAATCTATTAATCACCTCTTGAAAGAGACATCAACATGAAAACTTCCAGGAATATTATAGCCAAATTCCAGAGCTCCCAGATCAAGGAGAAAATAGTGCAAGCAGCCAGAAAGAAACAATTAAAATATTGTGGAGCCACAGTGACACAAGACTTAGCAGCTTTTACATTAAAGGATTGGAGTATATTCTGGATGGCAAAGGAATCAGAATTAGAAGCAAGAATTACCTACCCAGAAAAACTGAGTATAATTCTTTAAGGGAGAAAAAAAAAAGAACATGCAATGAAAATGAGGATTTTGAAAAGGATTCCCTGATCTAAAGATCAGGACTGAATAGAAAATTTGACTTTTAAATATAAGACTCAAGAGAGGCATAAAAAGACAATTGGGAAAGAGAAATGATAAGGGATTCAATAAGGTTAAACTGTTTACATTTCTGCATGGGAAGATGATATTTCTAACTCCTAAGAGCCTTATCAATATTATGGAAGTTAGGAGGAGTGTACATAGACAGAGGGCATGGGTGTTAATTGAATATAATGGGATGATTATGTAAAAAAAAGAAAATTAAGGAGTACTAAAGAGGGATGCACTGGGAAAAGGAGGAAGGGAGAAATAGAACGGGTAATATTTCTCACATAAAAGAAGAAGTTCAAAAGAGTTCATAAAGTGGAAGGGAAGAAGTGGAGTGGTGAAAGACTCATCAGAACTCTAAAAGAGGATACCATATATACTCAGTTTAGTATAAAACAGTTACCTTACCCTACAGAAAAGTAGAAGGGGAAGGAGATGGTAGAAGGGCAGAATAGGCTTGAGTGTTGGGAGAGTGGATTGTAGGAGGTAGTAGTCAGAAGAAAAACACTTTTGGGGATGGACAGGGTAAAAAGAGAGAGAGAAGAATAAACAGGAAAAATAGTTAATAATCATAACCACGAAAAATTTTTACAGTAAGTTTCTCTGATAAAGGCCTCACTTCTCAAATATATAGAGAATTGAGTCATTCCCCAACTGATAAATGGTCAAAGGATATGAACAGGCAGTTTTCAGACAAAGAAATCAAAGCTATCTTTAGTCATTTGAAAAATTCTCTAAACCATTAATGATCAGAAAAATGCAAATTAAAACAACTTTGAGAGATCACTTTTACATGTATCAGACTGGATAAAATGACAGAAAAGGAAAATGATAAATGTGGGAGGGGACGTGGGACAATTGGGACACTATATAGCATTGTTGGTTGAGTTGTGAACTGATTTAAGAATTCTAGACAGCAATTTGAACTATGACTAACGAGCTATAATACTGTATACTCTGACCTAGCAATACCAGTACTAGCTAGGCTTGTATTCCAATGAGATTTTTTTTAAAGTAAAAGGATTCACACACACACACACACACACATTTATAGCAGCTCTTTGTGGTGGTAAAGAACTGGAAACTGTGGGGATGCCCATTAACTGGGGAATGCCTGAACAAATTGTGGTATGTGAGTGTGATAGAAAACTATGTGCTATAAGAAATGATAAGCAGGATGATTTTAGAAAAAAACCTTGAAAGACTTATATGAAATGATACAAAGTGAAGTGAGCAGAACCAGAACAATGTACACAGTAATAGCAATATCATGTGATTATCAACTATGAATACAGGAATACAATGATCCAAGATAATTCCAAAGGACTTATGATGAAAAATGCCATCCACATCCAAGAAAATAACAGATGAAGTCTGACTGAAGATTTAAGTATACATTTTTTAAACTTTTTTTTTCTTGTTCTCCCCCTACCCTTGGTCTGTTTTCTTTCTCAACATTAGTAATATGGAAATAAATTTTGCATGACTGCATATGTATAACCTATACCAAACTGTTAATCTTCTCAATGAGAGGGGAGAGAAGAGAAGGAGAAAATCTGGAATTCAAATTTTTGAAAACTATATATTAAGAATTTTTTTTTCATGTAATAGAAAAAAAACATTAACATTAATCAAGTCAGATTTAAAATAAAAAAAAAAAGGAAGTTTCTCACTGATCTCTCTGCTGCTAATGCTGTACTTGCCTGCTGCATTTATGCATTTTGGCTATCTGGGGTATTCCAAAAGTATAATCTCTTCAGTTTACTGTTAAATATCCTTTTTATTTTTCATATATGGTTATACTTAGAACCCATTATTCTGTTTCTTCCTATGTTTTCTTTTGCATGCAGAATAATCTTGTGTTATTCAAATTTTCTTTCCTTTCTATCTGAAAATCTTTTTCTTTAACACTTCTAAAATTTGTTTCTGAATTATCAAATTTAACCATTATGTATCTTGGAGTATGTAGTCTTTTTGTTTGTTTGCTTTTGCTTTTCTTGCAGATGATCTGAAGAAATTAAATTACTTCAAATAGTATTTCATTTTCTATGTTCAGAAGTTCTGGGTAGTTTTTATATTATTTCCTACATTACAATGTTAAGCTATTTTGTCCTGTTGTGTTCTTCTGGGGAAACCTATAATCCTTAGGTCTTCTATTTACATCCTGTCTTCAAGATCAGTAGAGTTTGCTTACACAGACAGCATATTTTCTTTTAATGTTAGTGGTTTTTGCTTCTTCTATGACGTCCACTTTATATGTGCATTCCCAAATTATTGTTTTCTCTTTTGTTTCCCTGGTGAGACTTGCCATCACAGATTCTAATTTTTTTTTAATTTTGCCCTTTCTATGTGCTAAGCAGTCTATAAATTCTGCTCTCACAATTCTGGTTTCTCTTTTGAACCACTCAGGAAAAGCCTGTTGTGGTTCTGTGTTCTCAAATTCCACAGAATCCTCTGTTTCATCAAGTGTTGGATCATTTCCTTTGTTTTGCAATATTTATTTAGAGATTCCTGAACTCCCTTACTAGATCTGGAAGGCCGTACTTTCTACTAATGTACTCTTTTTCCTGTTGATTTATCTGTTTATGTTCAAGGTCTGAGTTTCCTTCCTCCTGAGATATCTAGTAATTTAAGTCCCATACCCTCACCCCTTTAGTTTCCTTACTGCTCACTTTCTGACTCTGATTCCCCTGATTGTGGAACTGGATCTCAGAGTATCTCAACTTCCTCCCATGCTAGGCAATTTCTGGTTCACTAGACTATGTCTCTACTCCAAGTCATTTCTGGGTGGTCAAAACTGACCCCAGCTGGATGCTCTGCTTTTCCCCCTCAATTGTAGCAGAGTTTGCTCAGCTTCCCTTGCCTACCTATCATATACACAGTGTCCTGTTTTTCCCTATGTTCCTTAGATGACCCAGTGACCTGCTACACTAGTGCTACAAGGTTGAATGCCTTAGCACCAAGAGCTCTCACAGCCTTTTAGTATTGTCTAGATTATTAATACTAATATTAGAGTTGTCTGCTGTAGCACCAGCAGTTCAAAGCTTTGCATCACTATTGCTATAGGTTTGTGGCCCTCATCAGGCTTTTGCTCCTGAAAGGCTATGGTCACACTGGCTAACTGGGCAAACTTCCACAGCTTGGAGCCTGAGTCTCAATGGCACTGGAAAGAGGGAGGGACCAATGTACAGAAAAGGGTTTTGTTATAAGTCTATATAGGGTTCTTGGGTCTTGCCACTGACAGCACAGGGAGTGGGATATTAAGTGATTTCAAGGTCAATGTCAGGTTGTTTTTTTTTTTTTTACTATTCTAAGTGTCCTAGACAAGGCTGTACAACAAATGGCCAACCAAAAGATTTTGGGTGGCCAGTAAAAAATGCAGACAATGTGAAAGAAAGTAAAGATGTAACAAGTACTTTTTGTCCGTGCCCCACTTAACCTGGCTTCCACTAGTCAGTAGTATTGTGTCTGTCACATAACCTGGTGGGTGGTTTTCTTTCCTGTTTGTCATGTGCACCATGGCAATCAACCATCCTCAGTCTGTCTATAATCTGAGAGGTGCAAGAGTTGTATCTTTTCACTGTGTTTTTGGTTGTTACTGGCGCTGAACAGGACAAAATGAGTACAGCCATGCAGCTGACATCCACTATGTGATGAGCGGCAACAATGCAAGGGCTTCTACCCCTCCCTTGCTACATAGCTGCTCTCCAATTACATGAGTGTCTGGTGCTCTCTACCAAGGTCCGGTATTTCTTTGTATATGAGTAGTTGCTGTAGAGATTTTTTTGGTTCTAACATTAAGGTTTTTGGGGTGACTATTAAATTGGTGATAAAAAGAAATGGAAGAATGAATCAGAACACAGAGTGTTTAATCCTGAGTGGACAAATACTTGTTTACTTACAAGTGAGACAAAATATTGTGCTCTTTTTGCCAAAAAGTAATAGCTGTTCCAAAGGAATACAATATTCATTGTCATTTTAAATCACAACATCCAACACCAATGAAAAACAAATTAAAATGTCCAAATTGTTGAAAAATCTCAGTGGGGAACAATGGTTTTTCAAGAAAGTAAACTCAAAAAATAAGGTGGCTATTAAGGTTAATTTTCAGATTTCTAAAGAAATTGCTAGAGGTGGCTAGGTGGTGCAGTACATTAGAGCACTGGCCGTGGAGTCAGGAGGACCTGAGTTCAAATCCATCCTCAGATGCTTGACATACTTACTAGCCGTGTGACTTTGGGCAAGTCACTTAACCCCAACTGCCCCCCCCCCAAATTGCTAATACTGGGAAATCTTTTACCAAAGGTGACTTCATAAAGAAGTGTTTGCTGATTGCAATTTCTGGATTCTGTCCCAATAAAAAAATTGTTTTTGAGAATTAGTTCTATCACTAATTATATCTTTACTTGAAAAATAAGCTGCTAAAAACCTATCTGCAGCCTGCAAAGAAGTGTAACTTATTTTAATTCTGGCTCCTATGTATTGCCAAGCTGTACAAGTCTGATACAAGACCATGGACATAGCTGAAGTTGCTTTATCTTTGGTGCATAACTTCTGTTTTGGAGACATTTGATAGGTCATGGGAATCAGAGAAAATGTCTAGTCCTCCACTCTTGTGCTGAAGAGCACAAAACTATTCCTAGGAAGGCCTGTTATGAGTTGTTTACAATAGTATGACACTGATATATAATAATTATTATTATTATTTCAAAAAGTTTTCCTCAATGGCTAAATGAATTCATAGTTCCCTAGAGACTACATTATTGTAACTGTCATGCCTCAGCCCATACAACAATTGCCATATTCTTCTTTTATCATCTTTGCCAATGTTGTAAGTAACTGTTTCTCGATAAGGAGATTGGTTTCCTGGATCTATCTTTAGATCATATCCACTTGAATATTTCATAAGGTTCTGTCTTTTCTTTCTCTAAAGTCTTGCTTGGTGATCTCATCAACTTCCACTGATTCAAATACCACTTTTATGCAGATTCCTAGATCTATATGTCCAGCTCTAATCTTTCTTTTGAGATACAGTACTATAAATTCAATTGCCTTTAGACATCTTGAACTGGATGCCCTACAGGCTTCTTAAATTCGACATGTCCACAATAGCATCTCCCAACTTTTCTATTACTAATGAGGACACCACCATCCTCCCAGTCATTCAGACTTGAAATCTAGTCTCCTGACTCACACTCACCACCCATATTGATCTGCTGTGAAGTCTTGACATTTTCAGCTTCACGAGATCTTATAGTCTCATAGCTCCCACCTTGCTGCAGGCCCTCAACATCTCATGTCTTGACTCATGATGATTTTACTGCCTCAAGTCTTGTCCCTTTTAATATATCTTCCACTAAGCTAGCAAAGTGATTTTTCTAAAGAACAGGTTTCCAGGGTTCTCCTTATCATCTCCTTAATCAGTACTCCAGTGGCTCACTATCTCTAAAATAAAATTTAAAAATTCTATTTGGCTTTTCAAGTCCTTCCCCACCTGATTCTTTCATACCTTTCAAATCTTCTTACACTTTGCCCTCTCCTACCTCTCCACCATCTCCACATACTTTATGATGCAGCTATACCGGCCTCCTTGTTCCTCAAATAAGACACTTTCCTGACTGTGCCTTTTTACTGATTATACTTGGAATGCTCTCCCTCTTCATCTCTTCCTCCTGTTTTCAATGACACTCTTCAAGAATCAGCTCAAATCCCACCTTCTTATGTAGCAAGTGTTCCCAGTCTCCCCAATTAGAATGTGAGCTCCTTGAGAGTTGGGATATTTTTTTTCAGTTTTTTTTTGATTCCCACAACCTAGCAATGTAACTGGCACAAAGTAAGTGTTTAATAAATAATTGCTGGTTAAGGTATAAACTGAGAGTGGTTTCCCATTTCTTTTTTAGTGATTTGGGGCATTTTTTCCCACACAGTTGTTGATGGTTTGAAGTGTTTCATTTGATAACTGTTTATTCATACTCTTTGACCACTTAAAACTGGGGAATAGCCACCACTATTATATGTATACATTTTTCTGTCCTCATAAATTTCAGAAGAAAAGAGTATTCTGTTAGAAACCTTGAAAAAAACTGACCATGGTTAGTTTTCATTTCATAAGGATAGTGACCACATCTTGATCTTTGCATCCCTCACAGTATGTAAAGGTGGTAACTACCCTAGATTTATAAGGAGGATGTATGTCTCAGAATTACTATTCTTGTTATGACATTTGAGTAAATGCCTTTGTTTAAAACCTGAGTCCATCTGCAGATTGTTAATGGGATGGATACCTGTGGAGGCCTGTTGTGGTTCACAGTCAGGCACAGGAAACCTGAGATTTCACTCTTCATGGCTCCAAACTATGAGCAAGAGTGTTTGGGAGAGTAATACCAAAGTGGATGCTATCAAACTTGAGCAGCAACTCTAAGGTGAATAACATAAGTACCAGGCTTTCTTCCCAATAATTAAAAACAGGTAAGAAAACTGAGGTTCAGAGCAGTTAGACCGATAGAATTAATACAAATTAATCCTCTCATTTCATTCTCACTTCAGAAAGATGAAGTCCATAGAAGGTTAGTGACTTATCCCTGATTATAAAGTTGGAGCCAACATGCATATATCCACATCTTCTGATTCAAAACCAGTGAATCAGACATATTTCATATGATGAACGATGAAATGTTCTTTAAAGAAAAAAAAGTCTTGGTATGCTGATGAACAATGTGAATTGGCAAAATTTTTCAGTGATTTCAAAATGCCAAGTCAATTGGGAGTAACTCTAGGAAAATAATAAATATCACTGGAGAGGTATATGAAAGAGGGCTGAACTCTATGCTCAACTCTTCCACAAACACATGGCAATGGAATCTACATACTCCAAATGACAATATCTACTATATAAATTACAAACGAAAAAATTAGCCCTATATTTCCAAAGGATGTTATTATTATACAACTGAGGAAAAAATCTAAAATATTTGTGTAATTTGTTGTTATGCAAAGTTAAAAAAAACTTCAGAGAGAATAAAGTAAGTGTTTTTAAAAAGAAAATAAAATTAAACTATAAAAATATTGTATTTACAATTGTCGTTCAGCTATTTTTAGTCGTCCTATTCCTCATGACCCCATTTGGGGCTTTCTTGGCAAAGATACTGGTATGGTTTGCCATTTCATTCTCCAGCTCATTTTATAGATGAGAAAACTGAGGCAAATGACGTTTAATGACTTGCCTAGGGTCATACAGCTAGTAATTGTCTCGGGCCAGATTTGAACTAAGGAAGATGAGTCTTGCTGACTCCAGGACTGACAGTCTATCTAATGCACCACATCTAGCTGTTCATTTACAATTGCAGCCCAGATAAAAATCAAAAGCAAAATGAATATTTGTTAAAAAATAAAATATACAGATGTAAGCAGACATACTTATCTAGTAATCAACTTTTATTTTCAGACTAATAGTTGATCTCTGATCCTAAAACATAAGTCTCCCAAGAAATTCACAGTGATTAAAGGGTTAAAACTTATATTAGATATCTATTTTGGTAATTACTTATCAAATCTAATACTGAATACTTCTAAGAATACAATGTAGTAACAATAAACTAGATTAAAAAGTAAAATTTTAAATAATCAATAGATCCACTGCTTAGGGCTGATCAGATGAGGACAATTAATGTGAGGATAGAAACTTACTCTGTATGACACTGAGTCCAAAGAGATGGCAATCTTTTAGCCTCAACAAATCACACACCTGGACGAGTAATTGATGACAGAGTACTTTAACCTGTAGGAAAAAATGAAGACCTAAGATTAAAAATTTAGTCAGATTCATAGAGTGAATCCTAAATATGCCTACAGGTCAAGTTGATACTAGAAAACTTCTACTGCTCTATATCTAATCTTTAACTGTTTTACCTGGAAAACACAGTAATTTGTTGTTCAGTTGTTTTTGAGTCGTGTCTGACTCTCATGACCCTGTTTGGGGTTTTCCTGGTAAAGATACTGGAGTAGTTTGCCATTTTCTTCTCCAGCTCATTGTACACATGAGGAAACTGAGGCAAAGTTAAGTGACTTACCTAAGGTTAGACAGTTAATATTTGAGGCCACATTTGAACTGAAAATGAGTCTTCCTGACTACAGGTACAAGCACTCAATCTACTGCTGCCACTTAGCTGCCCCATAGAAAACACAATGACAGCATATTAAAATGAAAACTAATAAAGTCCTAGACAAAATTAGTTAAATTTTATGGCATACAGGCACAGTCTTACTCCCAAATAACGTAGTAAGAAAGGTACTCTTATTACTATGAATATAAACTGGAGTCTCTAAAATACCATCTACCATATAATGGAGTTTGTTAAAAATAGAAAGCACAATGTATACCACATCTTCTAAATGACAAGCATCCAACAAGAATGAAATCTTGTAGAATTAGCAAGAGTAGGGAAACACTTTAAGAAAAGAGAAGGAAAAATTATTTTCAATTTTTAAAGTATGGTTTATTAGTTCAGCTGAATGATCAAGTTAAACTTTACTTAATTCTGGGCAACCTTGCCCTTAGCTAAGCCACGTAAAAAATGCTATACTACTACAGGTCAAAGCAAATTGTGAATAATATGTCACAGAAGAAATATAATTTACTAAAATAAGTACTAAAATATATTCAACTCTTTAGATATATTTTAAGACAAAGGTAATGTTTAAATATAATCAGGCCTTAATATACACTTAGAGACATTAATAAAAACATACATTTCCAATTTCAAATAGAATGCTTTTGATAATCAGGCTTGTAGTACTTTGCTGTACTATAGTATATATATACACACATATATATAATAGTACTTTTACTTTCAGTACATTACTGAAAAAGTAATGACATAAACAAGAAAAAAGAAACAAGAAATTGGAAAAGTAATTGATAACTGAAGTGTCATATATGTGCCCCCCCCCAACAGTTCCAAGAACAGATCAAACAAGATTAAAATATAATCGGGAAATATTTAACAAAATAAATAAAAATACAGTACAACACAGATAATTTTATTTTATTACTTTCTAAATCAATATGCATCCAATTAAGTTTTCCATTTGAGCCTGAAAACACTAGTAAACAAGATTCTACAAAATGATACATTCTACTTTTAAGATTCAACATGATGTCATATTCAGACAGAAGTATCTAGAAGATCCAGTCATCTACAGGGAATCCCTCTTCAGCTTGACCCCTAGTGCCTAGCACCATATCTGATACATATCAGTTAACTTATAAAATATTTTGTTGATTTGTTAACTCTGTACAGGATCTCGTCTATGACAGTGGGAAACATGGCTGGAGAGCATATATGTCCCTGCTTTATCTTTACATAATGTTTATAATCAGAGGGTTGTTGAACAAGGCTCTCTGTTTTGTGGTATCTTTTTAGGAATTATGTTTATTATTTTGATATATGCATGGAAGATACCTTGTTGGAATATAGTCTTCATGGAAGCATTTTGTTCTACCAAATCAAATGTTTTGTTTGTTTTTTTTAGAGTCAACAAACAAGCACAGTGGAATATTGCATTCTTTATATCCTCCAGTCATTGCTTTGATGTTGTAAAAATGTAGTCTGCTATAGAACATACTTGAGAAAAGTTTGACTATTTCCGACACATGAAGACTACTCTGGATGTAGTCTCATAAAAACTGTATCCAACCAAACTTTTAGGGAAGGCAGTGTGAACTCAAGTAAAATGCAGAAGTTGGCAGAGAATGGGAGAAGGATGGGCCAAGGAAGTTAATACCAGTTCCCACAAATGGTCCTGAAGTCAGTAAGTGCTCTGAACAGTGGAGATGGCAAATTAGCATAACTTCTATTAATTGGGAATATGAAAGAAAACTCATCCCTAAACTGTCAAAAAAGAAAAGGGGACCAAATCAGCCCATATAGGACACTGTTTAAAGAACAACTTGGCACCTGGGCCAGGGGTGCTGGGTAGGAGACCTTGGATCAGTGTGGTTTCCAGTATACAACTGAGGCCTGTCAGAGCTACAGCATGGGGTAGAACCAACTCCAAGTTAGATATTGTACAAAGAAAAGATGAAAGTCCAGCTCAAGTCAGAAATCATAACGTACTAGTAGAAAATGGAAACAGTAGCCGGGAACTGAGATGGAAAGTGGGGCCTAATAACAGTCATATTCTGGATAGTCAAGTCACAGTGACATCTATACTACAGACAGGCCAGGACCAAAATAAAACAAAAACAAAAACCACACACAACAAAAAACCCTACCCATAGTAAGTACCCAAGGACCAGAGTGCAAAATCTCAAACCAAGAACAGAGGTTAAAAACATAACTGAACAAGAAAAGCAATATGATAAAAATTTATTGTTGGTAAAGAGAAGCCCATAGAGCAGAGAGAAAGAGAGCTACCCCAATGAAAACTATAAGCAAAGACTAAAAAAAAAAAATTAAGAGATACCCCCTTCTCTGAAGCTTCCTCCTTCCATTATTGAGTTCCTCACAGAAACTCCATTTTGATGATGAGCTCAGAGTAGCCATGTTCACTTTTTCACTCCTCTCCCAGCTCTAAATCTGACTCTTTGGACTTTCTCACCAGGCCCCACCTTCTTCCCCTCAACTTTTCAGCTTCTTTTTGTGTGTTGTCTGACCCATTAGAATGTAAGCTCCTTGAAAGCAGGTACTGTCTTTTTGCTTATATTTGTACTCCTACACTTAGCACAGTCCTGACCAATAGCAAACTCTTGATAAATGTTGGTTGACTTGCCAAGAAATTCCAGAATGGCTTCAAACAATTAAAGCAAGAAATTAAAAAAAAAAACAAAATTGGAAGCAAGATTACAATTCATAAGTAAAAAATTGGAAAGAGAATAAACAGCTGAGAAAAGATAGAACTTTAGCCCAAGTAAAGACTTCCTGAAAAAAAAAATTTAAGCAAACAAAATTCAATGACTTTATGAAAAAAGAAGAAAAACAGAAAAAAGTCAAAAGATAGTAAAGAAGAAACTGTAAGTTATCTGCTATTTAAAACAAGTAACTTGGAAAAAGCAGGTCAGGTAGAGAATTTAAGATCACTGGTTTTCCAGAAAACCATAACTAAACAAAACAATCTGTATGCTATAATTCTAGAAATCTCAAAAGACAGCTGTGTGTATTTATTAGGAACAAAAGGAAAAGTTAAAATACAAAGAACCCACTAATCATCTCCTATAAAAATGACAAACTGAAAACATTCAAAACCAAGTACCAAGAAACAAGAGTGAGAATTACGTAAGACTCATTAACAGCAACTATAATGAACTAAAAGCCTTAGAATATCACTTTCTAAAAGGCAAAAGATAAAGGCTTACAACCAACATTATTCCTGAAAAATTGACTACAAAGAGAAAAAAGGATCTTTAATAGAAAACTTTCATGCATTCTTAAAAAATATGAGAGCTAAGCACAACATCTGAAATATATACACAAGACTGAAAAAAAACATAAACAAAAAAACATAACTGGAATGGATTAACTAACCAAGGATGAATTCTAATAGAGAATTAATAATTTTAATACCATTGTAGTATAATGAAAGAGCTCTACATTTGGAGTCAAAGGGTCTAAGATCAAATCCCACCTTTTTGAGCAAGTTGCTCAAAGTGTGACCTTTATCAAGTCATCTCACATTTCAGAGGGTAAGTTTCCTCATCTATAAAAAGAGGGATTTGGGTGACACTGCTTCTAAGATATTTTATGGCTTCAAATCTGTGATCCTGAAGTCTTGCAAAAGGGGGACAAAAAAAAGAAGTGTCTCTTAAGACATTCCAAGAATTTTTCAGGCTCACAGGAATTAAAAAGCACCCAGGATCTGGATGTGGTTATGTTCTCAGTTTTGTTGATTTACAATAAAAAAAGGAAAGGAAAAGGAATTTGGGAAGAAATGAGAAAGAGAAAGGAGAAATTATTTCACAAAAGTGGGGTATGCCAGCAGAGAGCTTGGATTTAAATCACAGAAGCACAAGAACTTTGAGACTATGATAGCAAAAAGTACTTTTATTAAAAGAAAATTAATTCAAATTTCTAGCATCATGGGGAAGCACAGGAAAGAAACCCTATGAAATTCCATGTCAAAGAATCTTCCTGACTAATGAAAAGAAAGGCTAGGGAAGGTGGCCTAGTCATACCAGATTTTAATCTGTATTATAAAGCAACAGTCATCAAAACTACTTGGTACAGGCTGAGGAATAGAGTAGTGGTTCAATAGAATAGACTGGGTACAGTAGACTCAGCAGTCAAAAACTATAGTAATCTACTATGTGATAAACCCAAAGACCCAAGTTTTGGGGATAAGAACTCACTATTTGACAAAAACTGCTGGGAAACCTGGAATACCATATGACAGAAACTGGGCATAGACCATTATCTAACATCATATACCAAAATCAAGTCTAAATGGGGGCATGATCTAGGTATAAAGGCTGATACTATAAGCAATCTGGGAAAGCAAGGAATAGTTTACCTGTCAGATTTATGGAGAAGGGAAGACTTTATGAACAAATAAGAGTTGGAAAGCCTTTATGAACAAATAAGAGTTGGAAAGCATTATAAAATGCAAAACGGATAATTTGATTACATTAAATTGAAAAGTTTCTGTACAGACAAAGCCAATGTAATCAAGATTAAGGATGAAGTGGAAAATTGGGAAAGAATTTTTACAACCTATGTCTCTGATAAAGGCCTCGTTTCTAAAATATACAAAGATGGAAAGAGATCCACATCCAGAGAAAGAACTATGGAGTTTAAATGCAGAGTGAAGCAAACTACTGGCTCTCTTTCTTTTTCTTGTTTTGTTTCCTCTTTCCCATTATTCACCCCATTGGTTATAATCTTTCTTTACAACTTGACTAATGTTTAATGTGAAGGTATTTGCAGATCCTATATTTGACTTCATGCCGCCATGGGGGACAGTGGAGAAGAGAGAGGGGGAGAAAATTTGAATCTTGTAAACTAAAAGAAAACAAATAAATTAATTTTTAAAAAAGGAATCTTCCTGTATTACACGACTGAGGAGAGGTTCTTAAGCACTGTATGTATAAAATGGACCCCTTTGGCAGTCTGAAAAAACCTCTGGACCTCTTCTTGGAATAATCTTTTTAAATGCATAAATAAAATAAAATACACAGGGTTACAAAGAAAGACAATAATTATTAAAACATAGCTATCAACATATTTTTTAAAACTGAGTTCATGGGGTGGCTAGGTGGCACAGTGAACAGAGCATCAGCCCTGGAGTCAGGAAGACCTGAGTTCGAATCTGACCTCAGACACCTGACACACTTACTAGCCATGTGACTTTGGACAAGTCACTTAACCCCAATTGCCCTCCAAAAAAAAAAAAAACAAAACCCAAACCTGAGTTCATGGACCCTAAAGTAAGAAACCTTGGGTAGAGTTTTCAATGAGGAAAAGTAGGGCAGTGCCTTTTCATGCAGATCTCTCCAGACCATACAACCTAAAGAGAGTATCTCTAACACCTGAAAAATAGTTCTAATATTTCCAGATTTTTGGAAGGGGTCTGTGAAACAGACATTTTCAAAGGCAAAACGGATTAAAACACTAAAAAAAAAAAACCATACCAAAGTTTATATCATCCTGATGCCTATTATAAAGCCAAATAAAGTTGATACTTTTAGCATTTAGTTGGGTTTTACGTAAAACTGGTAATTTTACAGAATGGCCTCTAATCATGGCTCTGTAGGTTATCCCTTCAGACATGGAAAAACATCTGTCAGATGTACCAGAAGCTTCTCTGGGCTAGAATAAGTTACTGAGAAGGAAAGATCTCTCCATAAGTCAACATTCCTCTGTCCCAGCTCCAGTCCAGCTAGGGATTATTAGAATAAATCTCATCAAAGACAGAAAAGCAGATTCTCAATGGCTGGGGCTCTCAAAGAAATTACAGAAAAGATTTCCCCAATCTTCTCCTGATGTAACATTTCCTACAGAGATAGGAATACCAAATCTACAATCCTGTCCCACACCCATGACAGCTCTCTTTTAGCCTGAGTGTGATCTCAATGTTATATAGATGACCTCCTGGGAATCCTTTTGATTTTAACAACCACCCTTCTTTAAACCATTGTTCAGTTCTTACAGCAATATCCAAACCTGACTACTATACTTAGGCCTGCAAAAGTAGGATCATCTCATTTGGGGCAAGTGCTAATTCAAGTCAATAGGATCTGTGCTAGATCTTCTGCCCTCCAGCCCTATACTTTAGTTTAGAAGGTAAGGCACTAACAATCAGGGGTAATATTGAAAGATTTCATGAAGAACACAGTGTGTGAATTGCATCTTTTAAAAAAAAAATAAGTTTTTATTGATATTTTCTGTTTCCTACATCACCATAATATCCTATGTATTCCTTCTCCTACCCCAACCAAAGTCACCCTATACAACAGTATTTTTTTAGAAAGATGAAAAAAAATGTCAGCACAATTGATTAATATATTGAAAATATCCAAATATATTGAAAATATCCCATGTGCAATGTGTAACACCTATGGACCTCCCACTTTTACAAAGTGGTTGGGGATGTTTTTTCATATCTCTTCATTAGAGTCCCACTTGATCTTTTCTTTTTGTTGTTGTTTTTTTTTGCCTTTTGGAGGGCAATTGGGTTAAGTAACTTGCCCAAGGTTACACGGCTAGTGTTTTTGTGTGGGTGTTGAGTGTCCGAGGTCAGAATTGAACACAGGTCCTCCCAACTCCGGAGTGGGCGCTTTACTCACTGCGCCACCTAGCCGCCCCCCAACTTGATCTTTTCAATTTGTGGCATTTACTTTTGATTTTTTGGTGTGTTGTTCTTTCTGTTTACATTGTTGTAGTTGCTGTGTATGTTATTTTCTTGACTGCATCAGTTCAAATAGATCTTTCCATGCTTCTCTGGATTCATCATCAGAAACATAAATTTCTTACAGTATGGTTAGTATTAGTATTCCATTCATGTCCCACAATTTGTTCAGCCATTCCCCAGTTGATGAACTTCCATTTTGTTACAAATTCTTAGCTATCACAAAAAGTGCTGCTATAAATATTTTAGAAGATATGGGGAATTTTTTCTTATGAATGGCTTATGGCAGACATTTTCATCACCATATTCATGATTCCAAATTGCTTTCTAAAATGGTTATCCCATTTAAAAGTTCCACTAACAATGTATTAATGTGTCTACCATTCCACAATTCATCTAACATTGACCACTGCCATTTTTGAAAATTCGCAGGGTATGGGATGAAATCTCAGAATTGCTCTGATTTGAATTTCTCTTATCGGTGATTTGTGATTAGTGAGTTTTTTTCATGTGATTATGAATATTTTGCAGTCCCTTCCAGAACTGTTTTTTTTTCCCATATCCTTGGATCATCTATTGGGGAATAGCTAATAGACAATTCACTAATTGTTTATATGTCTTTTTAAAAATAATTTTGCATAGTTCTTTTCAGTTTATGAGTCACATTGACCCAAAGTTAAAGAGAAGAACACAGATGGTTATATCATATAAGCCCGTGTGTGAGATTTTTAAACCTGTGACCAGGGTCAAAAAGGAATTTTTCTATTTGTGGCAAAGAAATTCTCAATTAGGCTTCACTGATCTCTTAAAAACCATAAGCTTCAGCTAACTAACTCAAATGGCAAAAGAGGCCCACAAAGCCAATGAAGAGAAAAATGCCTTCAAAAGCTGAATTTGTCAGATGGAAAAAGAATTTCAAAAGCTCACTGAAGAGGATCATTTCTTCAGAATTAGAATGGAGCAAATGGAAGCTAATGACTTTATGAGAAATCAAGATACTATTAAACAGATCCAAACAAATGGAAAAGTAGAATGCAAAGTGAAATATCTCATTGGGAAAACCACTGACCTAGAAAACAGATCCAGGAGAGATACTTTTAAAATTATTGGACTACCTGAAAGCCATGATCAAAAAAAGAACCTAGAAATCATCTTTCAAGAAATTCTCAAGGAAAATTACCCTGATATTTTAGAACCAGAGGGCAAAATAGAGGTTGAAAAAATCTACCAATCACCTCTTAAAAAAGATCTCCAAAAGAAAACTCCTAGTAATATTATAGCAAGGCTCCAGAGTTCCCAGATCAAGAAGAAAATATGAAAAGCAGCATGAAAAAACAATTTGAGTATTATGTTAAGATAATCAGGATAACACAGGATCTAGCAGCTTCTACATTAAGGGAACAAAGGGCTTGGAATATGATATTCCGGAGGTCAAAGGAGCTATTATTAAAACCAAGAATTACCTACCCAGCAAAACTGAGTATCATGTTTCAGGGGGGAAATATGGTCATTCAATGAAATAGAGGACTTTCAGGCATTCTTGATGAAAAAACCAGAGCTGAAAAGAAAATCTGACATTCAAACAGAATGAGCAAGAGAAGCATGAGAAGGTAAACAGGGAAAAGAAATCGTAAGGAACTTATCAAACATGCCTACAGGGAAAAACAATAATTGTAACTTATGAAACTTTTCTCAGTATGAGAATAGCTGAAGGGAATATAAATGGACATATGTATACATGTATGTATATATATGTCTATATAGGAGGGTATGTGTGTATGAATATATGGGTGTGTGTATATACATGTACAGGTATACACAGACAGTAGGCACAGGATCAACTGAATAGGAAGGTATAATTTATATTTAAATTTAATATTTAAATAGGTGAATATTTAAAAGTAAAATTGAGAGGTGAGAGGAATATAATGAGAGGAGATGGGGAGAGACAGAATGAAGTAAATTATCTCATATAGAAGAGGCAAGTGATAACTGTTACAATGGAAGGGAAGAACAGGAAGGCAAAAGGGAATGGGTGAACCTTACTCTCACTGAATTTGGCTTAGGGAGGGTATAACATACAGACTGAATTGGGTATCTTGCCCTACAGGAAAGTAGGGGAAAGAGGATGACAGGGTGAATGATGGAGGGGAGGGGAGGTTGGGGGGGAGGGTAGTTAGAAGCACACACTTTTGAAAAGGGTCAGGGTTAAAGTAGAGAATAGAACAAGTGGGGTTTGGGATAGGACAGAAGGAAATATAGTCAGTCTTTCACAATATATCCACTATGGAAATGTTTTGAGTAGCTACACATGTACAACCTATATTAAATTGCTTATGTTCCCAGTAAGGGTGGGTGACAAGGGAGGAAGGGAAAGAATCTAGAATTCAAAGTTTTAAAATCAAATGCTTAAAAAAATATTATTATTATTATGTTTTTACATGCAACTTGGAAATAAGCTATACAGGCACTGGGGTATGGAGATCCATTTTGCCCTACCAGAAAGTCAGAGGGGAGATGGGGAAGGATACAGGAGAGAGCAGACTGGGGCAGGGGGTATACAATGGGATCGCTGTTTTGGGGTGTTAGGTAGGGGAAAGACGGGGAGAAAATTTGTAACTCAAAATCTTGTGGAAATGAATGATGTAAACTAAAAATAAACATAAAATTCAATTAAAAAAAAAACTAACCCAAATGGCAAAAGAGTCCCAAAAAGCCATGAAAAGAAGAATGCCTTAAAAACCTGAATTTGCCAGATGGAAAAGGAATTTCAAAAACTCACTGAAGAGAATAACTCCTTCAAAATTTTATTAGAGCAAATGGAAGCTATCAAGATACTTTTAAACAGATCCAAACAAATGAAAAAATAGAAGGCAATGTGAAATATCTCATTAGAAAAACCATAGACCTGGGAAACAGATCCAGGAAAGAGAATTTAAAAATTACTGGTCTACCTGAAAGCCAAGATTAAAAAAAAGAGCCTAGAAACCATCTTTCAAGAAATTATCAAGCAAAATTGCTGTGATATTCTAGAACCAGGGGGCAAAAGAGAAATTGAAAGAATTCACTGATTGCCCCTTGAAAAAGATCCCAAAATGAAAACTCCTAGGAATATTATAGCCAAATTCCAGAGTTCCCCAGTGAAGGAGGAAATACTACAAGCAGTCAGGAAGAAACAATTTGAGTATTTTGGAAACACATTCAGGATAACCCAAGACCTAGCAGCTTCAACATTAAAGGATCAAAGGGCTTGGAATATGATATTCTGGAGGTCAGAGGATCTAGGACTAAAACCAAGAATCACCTACCCAGAAAAACTGAGTATAATGATACAGGTGAAAATACAGTCATTCAATTAAATAGAGGACTTTCAAGCATTCTTGATGAAAAAAACCAGAGTTGAACAGAAAATCTGACTTTCAAATACCGTAAGCAAGAGAAGCAAGAGAAGGTAAACAGGAAAAAGAAATCATAAGGAACATATTAAAGTTGAACTATTTGCATTCCTACAGGAAAAACAATAATTGTAACTCATAAGATTTTTCTCAGTATGAGGATAGTTGAAGGGAATACACACACACACACGCACACACATATGTATGTATAGGAGGGTGTATGTGTATATAAATATATGTGTGAGTGTGGGCATATGTATATTCATGTATACTTCGACAGAGGGCACAGGATGAGTTGATCATGAAGGGATTATATCTAAAAAATAAAATTAATAGGTAAGAAAGGAATTCATTGGGAGGAGAAAGGGAGAGATAGATTATATAAAAGAGGCAAGAGGAAACTGTTACAATGGAGGGGAAGAACAAGAAAGTGAAAGGGAGTGGGACAGCCTTACTCTAATTGAATTTGGCTTAAGGAGGGAATAACATACACATTCAATTGGGCATCTTACCCTACAGGAAAATAGGGGGGTAGGGGAAAAGAGTGGGGATGATAGAAGGGAGGGCAGACTGGGGGAGAAGGTAGTTAGAAGCAAACATTTTTGAAAAGGGATAGGGTCAAAGGAGAAAATAGAATAAGTGGGGGGTGGGAGAGGATGGAGGGAAATACAGTTAGTCTTTCACAATGTAACTACTATGGAAATGATTTGGGTAACTACACATGTACAACCTATATTAAATTGCTTATCTTCCCAGTGGTGGCAGGTGAGGAAGGAAGAAGGGAAAAAGTCTGGAACTCAAAAGTTTTAAAAACAAATTGTTTTTTTACATGCAACTGGGAAAGAAGATATACAGGCAATGAGGTATAGAAATCCATCTTGCCCTCCTAGAAAGTTAGGGGGATAATGGGGGAGGATATAAGAGACAACAGATTGGGGGAAGGGATATTCAGTAGGCTTGCTATTTTGGGGTGGGGGTAGGGGAAAGACACAGAAAAAACCGTTAACTCAAAATCTTGTGGAAATGAATGTTGAATTGTTGAAGTGCAAAATGGATAATTTCTATCATGTTAAAATTAAAAGTTTCTTGGATAAATAAAACCAATGTAGCCAAGAAGAGAAGTAATGCAGAATATTGGAGGAAAAAACTTTCATGACAGTCTGTCTGGTACAATGTGACTGGGTTGGAATATTGCTGTGGTGTAGGAAATGATAAGCTGATTATGAAAAACATGGAAAGACTTAGACCTATGAAGGAAGATGTTACCCACCTTCAGAGAAAGATCACAAGTATGGCACAATCTTAGATATATGTATATGAATGTGTATGTATTTGTATGTTTTTGATACTTATGTGTATGTATTTACATATATGTGTATGAATATATATAAATGCTTATATATTAAACAAGCATGTTTAATATGTGTTTGTATGTATACATACACACAGACATGCTTGTTTAACTGTAGCCTTTGAGGGGAGAGGGAAGAAAATAGGGGAAAAGATAAAAAGAACACAGCAGAGAACAAAAGACAACTACAAAGAAGCAAAGAAAAGCTGTGCAGTTTGGAAAACAATGTGTAGTATTCATTATGTAGGTTTTCTTGAAAAAGAAATGTATTGTTTTACATTGAATCTCCTCTTATATTCAGCTGTGTACATGGCAATGTTCTTTCTTCCTTTTGTATTTTAAGTTTAAAATGAATAAAATATTTACAGAAAAAATTTTGGAGTCACAAAAGATCTAGAAATAATGAAAACAGTTAGGAAGGAAGAACTGCTTGTTTGGAACTCAAATTCTATTATAAAGCAGTAGTTATCAAACATATGCCATTAGCTAAATAGTGGTAGACTGATGGAACAGACCAGCCAAGAGAGGATCAGCAACAATTGATTTCCATATTCTATGTTTGAAAAAAACAGAAAACATAAATTACTTAGGAATGATGTCCGTATTTGATAAATATTATTGGAATCTATGTCATGAGCAAAATTTAACAAAACGGTAGGCCAAGGCATGTTCTTTCTGAGGAAGGTAACATTTATTTTTTAAAATTTTAATTTATTTATTTTTAGTTTTCAACATTCACTTCCATAAGATTTTGAATTCCAAATTTACCTCCCTGTCTCTTCCCTCCTCTCACCCCAAGATAGGATGTAATTTGATATAGGCTCTACACAAACATTCATATTGAACCTATTTTCACATTAGTCATATGTTGTAAAGAAGAATGAGAACTGATGAAAGAAAGAGAGAGATCAAATAATATCCTTCAATCTGCATTCAGAGTCCATAGTTCTTTTTCTGGATGTGAACAGCATTTTCTATCCTGAGTCCTTTGGAGTTGGCTTGAATCTTTGCATTGATAAGAGTCTACCAAAGTTAGTCATCACACATTGTGCCTGTTACTGTGTACAATGTTCTCCTGGTCCTGCTCACTTCACTCAGCATCAGTTTATTTGAGTCTTTCCAGGTTTTTCTGAAGTCTGCCTGCTCATCATTCTTTTTTTTTTTTTTTCGCTTTTTGGAGCAGGGAAGGCAGAGCAGTTGGGGTTAAGTGACTTGCCCACGGTCACATGGCTAGTAAGTGCTAAGTGTCTGAGGCCAGAATTGAACTCAGGTCCTCCTGACTCCAGGGCTGGTGCTCTATTCACTGTGCCTCCTAGCTGCCCCTCATCATTCTTATAGGACAACAGGATTCCATCACATTCATATACCATAATTTGTTCAGCCATTCCCCAACTGATGGGCATCTGCAATGGGAATGGCAATTTGAAGATCTTCTCTGTCCCTTAATAGACCTAGGGGAGTTTGAAGATCTCCCTTGCTTTGAAAGTAAACTCTGCCCCTCTGCCCCCTAATAAGCTGAATGTAATCACACGGACCCTGTGATGGAGGGAATTTTGCTAAAGGGTTGATCAGAGCCCACAGGAAGCTTCCCTGCTGTGGAAAATAAACTCTGCCCCTGAAAGGCTGAATGTAGTCACATGGAGCCTGTGGTGGGAAGAATTTGCTGAAGGGAAACAGAGCCCACAGGAAGCTGATAGCCAGAGGCAGAGAGACGGTGAGAGAGAGAGGTGCTCAGGCAAGGAGAGAGGTTTGTGAATAAATATTGATCTTGTATTGGTTTGTGAGAAAACTGAAGGATGGCATGGCTCTGTGCTATTATGGCTTCTTAGTATCTTTGGTACTATGATGGAATCAGCTTACTGGTTTTGGGATTGGGTTTTCTGGTGTCTAAATAAATGCTTCAGGTTGATTTTGTGATTGAACGTCATGTGATATTTACAGTCACGGTCTTGATCGTGGATCATGGGCACTGTAAATATTGCATTGGTGCCACAGAATTCCAATTTCCCATTCTTTGCTACCACAAAAAGAGGTGCTATAAATATTTTTGTTCATATGGTCCTTTTCCCTTTTGTATGATCTCTTTGGGATACAGACCTAGAGTGGTATTGCTGGGTCAAATGGCATGCAGAGTTTTATAGCCCTTTGGACACAGTTCCAAATTGCTCTCCAGAATGACTGTATCAGTTCACAACTCTACCAGAAAAGTTTTAGTGTCCCAATTTGCCCACATCCTCTCTAACATTTATTATTTTCCTATTTTGTCATGTTAGCCAATCTGAAAGTTGTGAGGTGGTACCTCAGAAATTTTTTGATTTGCATTTCTCTAATCAATAATGATTTAAAGCATTTTTTCATGTGACTATAGACAGCTTTAATTTCTTCCTCTGAAAGCTGCCTGTTCATATCCTTTAACTGTTTATCAACTGGGGAATGACTTATGTTCTCATAAATTTGACTCAGTTCTCTATATATTTTAGAAATGAGGCCTCTATCAGAGACACTGGTTGTAAAAATCAAGATAACATTTATTAATAGTGATGTGTATGTATAGCTGCCAATAAGTACGTCAATGGCTCGCCTCAGTTTATGTGAAAATAAAGACATAACTCATTTTTATAAGCACAGAAGAAAGAACAGAATAGAAAACATATCATTGATTATTGAGCTGGCACGATAGGTCACATTAAAGAAAGTGGGTTTACAAAGATTCCAGCCGAAACTCTCTGTTTGACAAATACTCCTGAGAAAAAATTAGTGTGGCAGAATTAGGCATAAATCAACATCTCACATCCTATACTAAGATGAAGTAAAAATAGGTACATGATTTAGATATAAAGGATGAAATTATAAGCAAATTAGGAGAGCAATGAATAGTTTACCTATCAGATCTATGGAGAAGGGAAGAATTTATGACCAAACAGGAGATAGAGAACATTATAAAATGCAAAATGGAAAATTCTGATTACAGCAAATTAAAAAGTTCTGGCACAAAGTCAATGCAGCCAAGATTAAATGGGAAGCAGAAAGATGGGAAACAACTTTTAATTTTTAAATGAAAATAAAAAAGAACAATTTTTAAAAATTGTAATCTAATAAGGTCTCATTTAATAAGGACTAAAAAGGTATCATTTCTAAAAATATATAGAGAAATAAGAAAAATTTGTAAGAATACATGTTATTCTCCAATTGATAAATGATCAAATAATATGAACAGGCAGTTTTCAGAGAAGAAATTAAATCTATAGTCATTTGAAAAAATGCTCTAAATCACTACTGATTGAGTTGCTATTGATATCACTATTGAGAAATGGAAATTAAAACAACTCTGAGGTACCACCTCACAGCTATTAGATTGGTTAATATGACAAAACAGGAAAAGGATAAATGTTGGAGAATATGTGGGAAAATTGGAACATTAATGATCAAGTTGTGAACTGATCCAAACATTCTGGAGAACAATTTAGAACTATGCCTAAATGGCAAGAGTTAGTAGTGGAGACTGGATATGCAGGGTAAGTGGAAGGAGTCAAAGATGACACAAAAACTGGAAACCTGGTTAAATGGGAAAAAATATTGATGATACAGTAATAAAGAGATTTAGAAGAGCTAAAGGTTTTATGCAAACTTTCTAAGCCCTTAACATATATGAATTGATTACTGCCTTCTTGATAGAAGGAGCTTTGCTGGCCCTAGACTCCATGTCTTACTCCCAGAGTTTTATAGGAATTTAACTGCCCGGGTTCTCTTTGATGGAGTTCCCCGACCTTCAAATTTCCCAGGGAATTGCATGCCTGAGTGCCCTGTAGTTATCTGGAGTCTTATTTAACATCTGGTTCCAATCAACTTTTCCAGTGCTATTATATATTATTCCCCTTCAGATACTATATGGTCCAGTCCAACTGGCCTTCTTACTGTTCCTCAAAAACAGCACTATGTTTCTTATCTTAGCATCTCTGCATAGGCATAAGGCACTCTTCATATCTAGAATGTACTTCCTCCTCACTTCTCTAGTTTCCTTGAAGATTCAGCTCAGGTTTTATCTTCTATATGTAACCTTTGTTGTCTATACCTTGAATTTATTTTATACATGTACAGATACATTTCCATAGGTATAAAGCACATACCTATGCCTACCCTCCCCCCCTTAATTCTGATGTCTATCTCCCTTAATACTGGTGACTTTGCTTTGTTTATCCTGTATATACATACACCTTATTTGTTTATACTTGTTTGCATGTTGTCTAACCCATTAGACTGGGAACTCTTTGATAGTAGAGACTGTCTTTTGGCTTGCTTTGTATCCCTAGAGCTTTGTATAGTGTTGTTAGGCACACGGTAAATACTTAATAAATGTCTATTGACTAACTATATAAATACACACATTTTATACATATGTGTAAACATACATGCAGCATGTATATACATATCTATGCCTATGTGCATGACATAACTATATATGTTGTTATTGTTCAGTCACATCTGAAATACCTATATCGACATATGTATATGATTATAAAACACACCAGGATCTGTATGCATGTGTGTACGTGTATATGTTGTTACTGTTCAGTCGTGTTCGATTCTTCGTGACCCTGTGGACTATAGCATGCCAATACTGGCCACAGGATTTTCTTGACAAAGATACCGGAATGCTCTGCCATTTCCTTCTCCAACAGATTAAGGCAAACAAAGGCTAAGTGACTTGCCCAGAGTCACAAAGCTAACAAGTGACTTAGGAAAGATTTGAAGTGGACTAGTGCTCTATCCATTGAGCCATCTAACTGTCTCTATATGCATAATATACTTATGCCTATATATATCTATATTATATAACCTACTGCTTACATTCACAACCATTTAGGTAATACATCTAAAAATACATGTGCCTACATTTGTATCTATACTTTATACTTATGCCTATACATAAACATAAACACATATCTATATCTACATCTTTTCATTTCTCCAACTAATCACAAACCTAAACTCATACACACATATATACAAAGGTGTGCATATGTATGCATGTACACATACACCTTGAGAATAGAGACTTTCATTTTGTCTTTGTATCACCAGTACCTAACTCAGTGTCTGATAGTAGGTACTTCATAAATATTTGTTTGATTAAGTGACTAAGTTCATATCATACGGGGTTCACTTAAAGGAACTGGGCATGTTTACCAGAAGAAAAAACTTGAATGACTGTGTTCTGTAAGAAGGAGTAGCCTGGTTCTGTTTGGCCATGGAACTGGAAGCAAAGGCTGAAGTTGCAAAGAAGAAAAGTTGTAATTGATGTCAGTAAAAATTTTCTAACAATTATAACTATATAAAAGTAGAATGTGTTGCCTTGAGGGGTAGCTGGTGGATTCTCCTTTGGAGGTCTTCAAGCTGAAATTTTTGAAATATGTTACAGAGAGAATGCCTTTTGGTTATTACTTGGACTAGATGGCACTTATGTTTCCTTCCAACTCTCAAGTTCTGTGGTTATTACATTCCACACAAACTGCATTTTACTTGCTGCTTCTCATTCACTATGTTTTATATTCCATCTCTTTGCCCCTGCATAGACTTGTCTACATGCCTGGAATGTACACCCAAATTATCCCTGCCTCTAAGAATTAGAGATCATAGAATCATAAAATGTAGAGCTGTCAGGGAACTCAAATGCCATGTAGCTCAACCCTCTCATGTTATAGATAAGGAAACTAAGATCCCCGGAGGTTATATGACTTGCTCAAGATCTCTGGTAAAGTATCAGAAGTGCTAATAGTAAGTATCTAAACTTGGGTACTCTGACATCAGAGTTTATGCTCTTTCCACTAAACCATGGTGCTTCTCCCTGGCTTTCTTCAGATTTAGTTCAAGAGCTACCTCCTATACAACAGCCAATATTGATGCCTTTCATTGATGTGTTATATAACTTTCTTCAAATTACTCTGTGTACATGTTGTTTGCACCCTACTCCCAACAAAATATGAACTCTTTAAAAGGCAGAGGCAGTTTTGCTTTTTCTACTCTGTATTTTCACAGACTTTTAGTAGGTACTATATCCCTAGTACCTTAGAAGAAGTACATAATAAATGTTTGTTTGACCTGAATTAAGCTGAGTTACATAAAAAGAATGAAGAAATGTAAAATATAGGATAATAGTTATTTGCATGAATTCATTTTTTCCTCTTAAAAACTGGAATGTGACTGTCATTTTTTAAAACTGAAACTACTGTTTCATCAGGATAGGGAGGTCCCGGTCAGAAACATCCTCTACCTGCAAACTGGCATTTCTGCAATTAAAGAAGTGTTAAGGTTGCCAAAAATGAATAGAGCTTTTAAATGTTTAGGCAAAAATTGTGTTTATCTATGAATCAGAAATCCTTTCTATATGATGAACACTACTGTTCCAATGAATAAATAGGTCAGATTTGATTGCTAAGAAAGGAAACACAAGGAAAGAAATTCCATGAAATTATAGGGATTGCATATCGAGGGAAAAAATTAATTTACTGTAATAAACAATTTTCCAATATATAACTGCTATAAATCTATTTTTTAATAAAATAAATATAAGTATAAACTCACTGGAATGCTTTCTCTTAAGTCATATTCTTTTAAATAAGTCTGTAATACTACATAAGTAGAAAAAAATAACCAAAGTGAGACAAAGTTGCCTTTTTTCTCTTAATCGTGTATTTCCAAAGCACAGGTAGAGAAAGCAAGGAAATACAGGTAAATGTGATTTGCATGTGTTTGTTGTTAAAAATATGAAATTGAGGACAGAAATACAGAAGAGTCAAATACAGGGTAAAATAGAATAGTGAATCCTCACAATCAATTTACGTTCCTACTATCCACTACTACAAATAATTAAAAATAATCTACTGATTTGGAGCAATATATTATCACTTAATTTTATATAATTTTATTATACGAGAGAAAAAAAGTTTGATCAAGATTTAATATAATTTGGAGCAACAAGGTAGTGCAGTGAATAGAGCAGCAGCCCTGGAGTCAGAAGGACCATGAGTTCAAATTCGGTCTCAGGTACCTGACACACTTTCTAGCTGTGTGACCTTGGGAAAGTCACTTAACCCCAATTGCCTTGCCTTCCCCCCTCAAAAAAAAGAAAAGATTTAATGTAATTTTAACATCAACAATAAAACAACATGAATGACAAGCAATTATTAAGCCTTCAAGTTAGTGGATAATATTTTTTGAAATACACTTCAAAGGCAAACTTTCTTTATTCTTTTATTCATAGATGTAAGGTTTGTCAGAATTTTCTGGCTGCTAAGTTTAGCCAGTTAAAGTTAACAGTCCCTAGATTATGAACTTAGACCATACCATTTTGCTTATACTAACGCACATATACTACACCGTCATCCCATAATATTACCATATTAATAAATATATCCTTATGTACTGACAAAATTTCCCATCATAAACCTGGGAGTTGTGGATGGAAAGTAAACATTGTTTATGAACTTATAGTGTTAGGTTTACTCACATTTATGATGATGTTCAGAGACTCATCATTAGGTAGAAAAATACAAACACTTCTGCGGTCCTGCATGACTCTATTATTATGGAAGTTCAATTTGTTCATTGTATTCCGAGCTTACTCTACTGGCTTAGAGTTGTGCTCTGAGACCTTGTAGATTCCACAGGTTCAGAGCACTCTGAAGCCAAACGTTACTCCTCATCACACACTTCACAGGACAGGAAAGGTGGCATCTGTCTCCAATAGCATCACAGCTGAAAAGGAAATGGAGATACTAGTATAACAAAAAAAAATATAGTGGGAAAAGGAAAGAATCTGAACATAGTATCAATATTGCTGACTTTTCACAGTCTCATGTATTAGTAATTCAGAACACAAATTTTAATTGTCTCATACTCCTAAGTACCTATTACGTGGAAGTCACTGTAGTGAATGCAAAGAAGTATAAGATTGTCTCTCCCTTCAAGGAACTTAAAATCTAGCTGAGTGGTAAATTCAGTAGAGATGCCCAGGGAAAGGCTCATCATGGGCTGTGTTCCAAGGCAGAAAAGGTAAGATTTAAATTAGACTTTGAAGCAAGGTGTAATGGTAATGGGAATCTGAAGATCTTCCTTGCCCCTTAATAGGCCAAATGTAATCACATGGAGCCTGTGGTGGAATGAGCCCAGAGAAAGCTGGGAGTCACAACAGTTTGCACAAGGGTAGGAATTAGGTTGAAAGGAAAAGAGAAGATATTCAAGGCAAAGTGAACAGTATGAACACATGTACTGAAGAAGAATCCACAAGATATTGTTAAGAATCACTAGGATTAATAGTTGTAGCTATATGGAAATGGGAGTAGGGCACAATTCCTTTCCCTTCTTGGCTTCAATCAGAGATGAGCCCCCAAAAGTCAAGTTGATCCAAATGAAGAGGCAGGTTTGTAATCATTAACAGAGTATGGTATCCTTGATTCAAAACTGACAACAGGTATTAAGACAGCAGAATAGTTATTTTTCACAACTATTCCAAACGACCTCGAAAAGAAAAGTGTCAAATCTAGAATAATTCAATCATAGCACAATTTAAAAAAAAGATGCATGAATAACACTGGCCAACTCGGGGCTCTCAGTCTGTGTTCCCACCCCAGGCCTTTATCACTTGTCAGACACAGCCAACACAAGCAACCTGAAAGAGTTGTGTTTGAGGAAAGAGGGGTCCCTTCTAAAGTACCTCTAAAGTAGTGCCTCAACCTGAAACCATTCCATACCTCACAAGAAGATAATGACTCAGTCTATCCATGTGAAGGAAAAGAAGTATCACTGTGCTAGGGGAAACAGCATAAAACCAGCTAGAAGGAAAACTATAGGGGTTTCTATCCTTGAGGGAAAAAAAAATTAGAACTCTAATTGGGCTACGTCCTCTCTCACAGCTTCCTTCACAAATATTTCTAAGATTGTGACACTACAGAACAAGGTTCATCTAAAATAAATTTAAAAATCAAGTCAAATCAAGTCAAATTAAATTAATACACATAGGGGCAAAGATGACAAAAATAAAAATTTATCATTGTTGGAAGGGCTTCAGGAGGATAGGTACATTGAAATGCTACTATGGAAACTACAAAGCCCAAACATTCTGGAAAGTAATTTGGAAGATATGCCCCACAAGTCACTAAACTAGACATAACCACCAACCCAGCCTTACCATTACCAGGCTTATACCACAAAGCGATAAATGTGTGCAAAACTATTTATAACACAACTTTTTGCTGTAGTGAAGAACTTGAAAAATGGGTATCCGTAAATTACCCTTCTCCATCCTGACCCTATGGTGAACCAGCTCAGCTCTAGTTGAAGAGAACTTTATCTCCTTTCCTTAAGTCCCCTCCCCCATCATTCTGTTACTGGTATTACCCAACCATGCTTCAAACCTATTCTACTCATGCCATCCCTTGCATATTTTACCCTACCCGTGCAGCTGAATGAAGATGGAGAAAATCACAAAACCATGCTGACTGGATTCACTACAAATTGTGCTACAAATCTCAACTGGGCTGCCATTATAGCAAGGCATTTCCTAATCAGTCCTAAACTCCCCTTACTACATTGCCTTTTCCAAAAGTCCATAGTTCCCACTCCCTCTATTCTCTGAGTCAAAAAACTTTCCATATATTTCAGTGAAAAAACTGAGGCCATTCTGCCCTGTTCATCTCACATAACCCAGATGCCATTATCTCCTTCCCCCTTATCTCATATGAAGATGTGGCCCTTCAATGTGCATAAGTGATCCTATTCCATCCCATCTTCTCCATCAGAGAGCCCTCTCTATCATCCCTATTCCCTCATTAATCTTCAATTTCTCCCTGTTTATTGACTGTTTCCTGATTGTCTTATACATGCTCATACGTCCCTCTCCCTAAAAAATGATCCATCCAATCCTGTTAGCCACTATTCTCTCTCTCTCCTCTTTTGTGGCTAAAATCTTTGAGAAGGCCATCTTTAAAAGGTTTTTCCATTTCCATTGCTCACTCTATTCTTTAAATAAATATAGTTTGACTTTCAACTTCATCATTCAATTGAAACTATTTCCTCCAAAGATCTTTTAAACTGTCAAATCTAATGGCCATTTCTCAGTCCTTAACCTTCTTGACCTCTCTGAAGCCTACAGTAGTACCCTCTTTTTTATTCCCTCTAGGTTTTCATGAAGCTGCTTTTTGCCTGGTTCTCCTTTTACCATCTCAGTCATATATTACCGATTCCCCGCAAACCTCTCCTCTTTCTTATTACTCTACCCACCACCTTCCCAGCCACTTATGCTCACAATCTAGGTGTCATTTGGTGTCATTCCTCTTTCTCATATTCCATATTGAATCAGTTGCCAAATTCTATTTTTTTAATCTTTGTTTTGATCTCTAAAATATAACCACTTATCTCTGCTGACATTGCAACTATTCTCATATAGACCTTCATCACATTATACCTGAATTACTGCAGTGCCCTGCTAGTTGGTCTTCTCGTCTCAAGTTTCTCCCCACTCCAGTCTGCTGTTGACTTGACAGTCAAACTGATCTTCCTTAAGCACAGGTCTGATGATGTCACACCTTCACACATACTAATTAAATAAATTGCAGTGGCTCTCCTATCTCTAGGTTCAAATATCGAATCCTCTGTTTGGAATTTAAATCCCTTCATAACCTGAACCCTGTATACCTTTCCAGTCTTCTTACACTTAAACTCAACTCTCCCACCCCACCGCGCCCCATACTCTGTGATACAGTTACACTGGCTTCCTTGCTGTTCTTCATACACATAACATTTTCTTTTTTTTCTTTTGCTTTTTGGAAGGCAATTGTGGTTAAGTGACATGCCCAAGGTCACATAGCTAGTTTTTGTGTTTTGTCTGAGGCTGGATTTGAACTCAGGTCCTCCTGACTCCAGGGCCAGTGCTCTACTCACTGTGCCACCTAGCCATCCCCACATAACATTTTCAATTGAGCGTTTTCACTAGCTATCCCCCATGCTTTTAACACATTCTCTCCCCCCCACATTTCTATCTTCTGGCTTGGTTTTCTTTTGGCCTGGTTTCCTTCAACTTTCAACTAACTAATGTTTCTCACTTCCTGCCAGAACTCTTTCCAGGTCCTTTATCTTTCTTCCCTCTGAGATCACCCCAATTTTATTCTGTATATATCTTGTTTCTTCTTAGTTGTTTACATGTTGTCTCCCCTATTAAGAGTGTGAATTTCTTGAGAACTGAGACTTTTTCCCCCTTTCTTTGTATCTCCAATGCTTCATACAGTTCCTGTCACATAGTAGGCTTCTTGACTATTAGTAGAGTCTGTGAGAAAATATTAAAAATATCTCCCTTGATGAACTTGGGTATATGCCAGGAAGAGATATTTCAGCATTGTGAATACTATAAATAATATACCATAATACATTTTAAAATGTAAATAAATCACAAGATTATTTCAACATATGCATAAAAACTTTTGATAAAATATTTATGTTAAAAAATACTAGAAAGCATAAGAATAAATGGACTTTTCTTCAAAATAGAAAAGGACCTAAAAACAAAAATCAGTATTATCTATAATAGAGAAACATTTTTCCTTTTTTCTGGTTTATTTTAACATCCATATTTTAAAATGTTGAATTCTAAATTATCTTCCTCCCTGTAATTCCTCCCCTAACCAATGAGAAGGCAAGCAATATGATATTAATTATACATGAGAAATAATGCAAAACATGTTTCGGTATTAGCTTATGTTGCGCGAGGTGGGGGAGGCAAGAAAAATAAAGTCAAAAAAGAATGCATCAATCGGTACTCAAGTTCATTATTTTTCTCTTTATAGGTAGATGGCATGTTTCATCATGAGTCCTTTGAATTCCCTTGTATCAAAATACTGATTAGAATACCTAAGTCTTTCAAATGATCACTGCTATAATATTACCGTATAAATAATGTTACTGAATAAATTGTTCTCTATTTTGTATCAGTTCATTTAAGTCTTCCCAGGTTTTTCTGAGATGATTCTCCTCATTATTTCTTATAGCACAACAGTATTCCGTCACAGTCATATGATTGATGGACATTTTCTCAATTTCCAGTTTGTTGACACCACAGAAAGAACTGCTAAATTAAAACAACTCTGAGGTACCACATCACACCTATCAGATTGGTTAACATGACAAAATATGAAAATGATAAATGTTGGAGAAGATGTAGGAAAATTGAAACACGAATTCATTGTTGGTGGAGTTGTAAACTGATCCAACCATTCTGGAGAACAATTTAGAACTATAAAACTGTGTAACCTTTGATCCAGGTTTGTATTCCAAAGAGATAACAAAAAAAGGGAAAAGGAACCACATGTTTAAAAATACTTATAGAAGCTCTTTTTGTGGTGGCAAAGAATTGGAAATTGAAGGGACACCCATCAATTGGGTAATGGCTGAACAAGTTGTGGTATATGAATGTAATGGAATACTATTTTTCCATAAGAAATGATGAGCAGGCAGATTTCAGAAAAACCCAGACTTACATGAACCAATACTGAATGAAGTGAGCAGAACCTGGAGAACATTATACACAGTAACAGCAACATTGTGCAATGACCAACTTTATTAGTCTTTGCCATTCTCAGCAATGCAACGATTTAAGACAATTGCAAAAAACTCATGATGGAAAATGCTATCCACATCCAGAGTCTAAAGCACACCATTTTTTCTTTTTTGTTGTTTTTCTCTCTCCTGGTTTTCCCCTTTTATTCTGATTCTTCTTTCACAACATGACTAATGTGGCATTATTTTTAATATGAATGTACATGTATAGCCTATATCAGATTGCATGCTGTCTTGTTTAGAGGAGGAAGAGAGGAAAATTTAGAACACAAAATCTTATAAAAGTGAATGCTGAAACTAATAATAAATAAAAAAGAGCTACTGAAAATATATTTGTACATATAGGGCACTTTCTTTTTTCTTGTGTTCTCTTTGGAATACAGACATATTAGGGATACTGCTAGGTTAAGGAGTATGCACAGCTTTACAATGCTTTGGGCATGTTTCCAAATTGTTCTCCAGAATGGTTTGACCAGTTCACAACTCCACGTATTATTTTTCCACACCCTTTATCCCCTCTAGCCCTTGTCATTTTTCCTTTTCTGTCATGTTAGCCAACTGACTGGTGTGAGATGGTAACTCAAAGCAGTTTTAATTTGCATTTCTCTGATCAACTGTGATTTAGAGCATTTTTTCATATGAGTACTGATAGCTTTGGTTTCTTCTTCTGAAAACTGCCCATCATTTAGGGAATGGCAGAAGAGGCTTTTTTCCAATAAGATCCAGGGTACAGCAAGACTGGCCAATGCTACTATTTAATATATTCTAGAAATATTACCCATTACAAGAAATTGAGAAAATAAGTTCAGGCTAAGAGGAAACAATCATCAACATATTCAGAAAAATATTCACTGAAATAATATTAGTAAAGTGGTAGGATATAAAGTAAACCCACAAAATCTATTCACTGTGCCACCTAGCCACCCTGTTATTTTTTTTTAATAGTAGGAAATGACAGAAAAAAAAACAGGTTCAAAGGACATACAGAATGTATTAAGTATGTAGAAGTCTACAAAGACACACTCAGAACACATGACTATAACAACAAAATACTTTTTATAAAACTAGAGGACTTAATTGGAAAGATAATTAACTTCACATTTAAGCCATAAATAATTATAACAAAAATAATTATATCACAACAAAAGTTTAAATACTTATACTAAAAATGGAAATACTATCTAAGTTAAGTTAGAAATTTACTGCCATACTAATCAAACTCTCAAAATAAAAATGAAATTATTCAGAAAAATCATTACTAAATCAATCTGGAAAAACAAAAGGTCAGTGATTTCAAGGGAAAAAAAGTAGCAGTACTAAAATCTTAAAATATTTTATAAAACAACAGTTAACAAAAGCATTTGGTACTGTTTAAAAATTAGAAAAGCTGATCAATAGAAACAATTGGGCAAATGAGACTCATAAGCAATCAAACATAGTAACAATGTTCAATAAAACCAAGGACACGGAACACTGGGGTAAATATCTGACAAAAATGTCAAAGCAAAACAGAAATCAGTCTAGCAGAAACTAGGTTTATACCAAAATCTTATACTATCTTCTACAATATATTTTAAGTAGAATCATATGTAATACCACATACTTTGCACAACTATAGCTAAGAAAAGAACACTTATTTAAAGATAGAGATGATAATAAAATACCAAATATATAATTTTGATTACATTAACAGCTTCTTTACCAACAAAAAGTTAAAGTAAGAGAAATCACTGGGAAAAACATCCATAGCAAATTTCTTTGAAAAAATTCTAATATCCAGGACATATAAATAATCTAATAATCAAAATATATAAAGTTCTAATATTCAGGGTATATAAATAATTCATAGAAAAAACAATTAATACAAGAATAAGAGTAACCATAAGCAATAAGTGGCCAAAAGATAAAAACTTTTATTTCTAAAAAAAAAAAGAAATGTAAGCTACCAATTACAATATGCTCCAAATCAGTAATAATGTGAGAATTACAAACTAAAAAAACTACCCTATCAGATTGGCAAAGATAATAACAAAAACAGGGGCGGCCAGGTGGCTCAGCAAGTAAGAGCACCGGCCCCAGTGTCAAGATGACCTGGAGATCGAATCCGGGCTCAGATACTTAGCACCACACCCAGAAATAACTGGCCGTGTAACCTTGAGCAAGTTACTTAACCCCAATTGCTTTAAAAAAAAAAAATAACAAAAACAGAAATTGCTGGATGGGCTTGGTCATAAAAGCATAATAGTATATTGTTGGTGGAATTGTGTATTGGTTCAACCATTTTTTAAAACAATTTGGACTTAGACCAAAAAGTTGACTAAACTGTGCTTCCTCTTTGACCCAGAGATTAGGTTCATACTCAATGAAATAAAAGACAGAGAAAGGTTTCCTATGTATAAGAATATTTATAGTACAACTTTGCATTAGAGCAAAAATCATAGGGTTGGGGGAGGTGGAGACTTCATCAACTGAAGAAAGACGAAAAAAACTGCACTATGAGACAAAGGAAATTTTGCCGTACCGAATTTTATAAGTGAATATGCTATTCAGAAAAGAAAATAGGCAAAGGAGAACATACAATTACAACCAAAAATAGGGGAAAATAACTCTGAAAGACCTCAAAACTAAGGTATGTGACTTCAAAAGGTTAAGAATTAAACATTACCTTCGGGCATAAATGATAGACTACAGATACAGAATCAAATATGTATTCTCATAGATGACCAAAGGTTGCTTTGTTTTGCTTGACCATACATAAATATTGCATTATTATAAGGGAGGGCTTCTATTTGTTCTTTTAAACATCAGTAAAGCATCTTAAAAGATACACACACAATACAAAGGGGAGGTGGAAAAGGGGACACAAGGAATCTATTACTGCATTCTTAACTTATTTTAAAAAATCAGACCATCTTAATAACAAAGTAGGTGGCTAAAAAACCAATTATTGCCAATTATTCTCCAAACAAAACAGAATCTTTATGAAATTCATGCATACATGAATCAAGTGCATATTTTTTTTTTTTTTTTGGAGGGCAATTGGGGTTAAGAGACTTGCCCAAAGTCACACAGCTAGTAAGTGTGTCAAGTGTCTGAGGTCGGATTTGAACTCAGGTCCTCCTGACTCCAGGGCCAGTGCTCTATTCACTGCGCCACCTAGCCGCCCCTCAAGTGCATCTTTGTACATAAAATGCTGCAAGGTAATCTTTTATACCTCCCTAACTATCTCTGACCACAATGGTTTTTGAAACCTTTTCACCTTTCCTCAAAACTCCATGGTTCCTCCTTGTCACTTCTCACCACCTCAGCCAAGAATTTTGCTTCAGATTTTACTTAAAAATTGAGGCCACTCACCTAGAGCTCCCTCTTCTTCCTTCCTCCACATCTCAAATAATCCAGATGTCTTCTGCTAAGCCTTCATTCCTATCTCGCATAATGAAGCAGCCCTTCTCCTTGCCAAGGCAAACCCCTCTAAATGCATAAATGATCCCATCTTCTTCAGGAAATTTCCCTCTATCATCACTCTCTCACTAAATCTTCAATCTCTCCTTGTCTACTGGCTGCTTCCTAACTACTTACAATTATGCCTTTGTCTTTCACATTCACCCACAAAAAAATCCTTCCTCCATCCAATGATCTATCTATCCATCCATCCATCCATCCATTCACAAGCTATTGTCCCACCATCTTTCCTCCCTATAGTAGCTAGAATCTCTGAGGTCAACTTCCTTTTCTCTTACTCTCAAACCCTCTATTGACCTTTAGTCTCACATCAACAACTGCCTATTAGATATCCCAAACTGGAAGTCCTACAGAAATCTTAAACTGAACATAACCAAAACTGAATTCATTCTTTCCCTCTAAACCCTACCCCCTTCCAAACTTCCCTAGGGTACCACCATCCTTCCAAAAACTCAGGTTCAAAATCTGGGTGTCATCCTCAGTTTCTCATAATCTCTCAACCCTCTATATTCAATATCTTGCTAAGACTTATCAAGATCTGACCTTATTAGCATTCTCAAATACATCTCGTCTTATCTGTCACTACCACCTCTCTGATAACCACATTCTTGTACTATCACTGCAACAGCCTGCTGGTTGGTCTCCCTGACACAAGTCTCTCCCCTTTAATCTAACTTCCATTCAACGGTCAAAGCAATCTTTCTGAAATAAATAAATGGGTTACCATGTCACTTTCCTACTTAATAAATTCCAGTGGATACCCCTGGAGCAAATATGAAATCCTGTTTCACATTCAAAGTCTGTTATAACCTGCCCAATACACTCTAATACTCTAATATTCTTTCTCCGTACTCCCCTCCAAGTACTCTGCCACTCGATGTTGATTCCCTTATTGTTCATTAAACAAGACACCCTGCCTCTTGGCTCTGGTCAGTTTCATTTGCCTTCCCCACCCTCCATGCTTGGAATGTTCTTGTTCTTAATTTCCACTCCCTGGCTTCCTTTAAGTCTCAGCTAAAATCCCATCTTCTACCTGAAACCTTTCCTGATAGCCTTATAGAAATCAGTCAAATTAATCCTGTATAAAACTTACCTGTATACTAGTGGTTTTCATGTTGTTTCCCCACCCCCACCCCACCCACTGGAGATCCCTGAAATCAAGAATTGTCTTTTACCTTTCTCTGTATCCCCAGTGCATATCATTAATGATACTGGTTTATAGTTCTCCTATAGTTCCTACAGTTCCCTTGCTTAAACATTAGCACTACATTTGTTTTATTACAGGAATTTAGTAAAATGCTTTTCTTTCTCAATTTCTGAAAATAATTTGTGAAACAAGGGTAGCAATACTTTAAATGTTTAATAGAATTGTACCCCGGAATTATCAGGGTCAGATTTTTTTTTCATACTTGTTTTATAGCTAATTCTATTTCTTTTTTTTCTGAGATTGAGTTAAATCTCTACTTGGTCCTTTGTTAGAGTATTTTATATTTCTGAAGGTATTTCCCTATGATTTTGTGTTCTCAGGTTTGTTAACATATAGCAGATTTTGGGGTGGGGGTAGGGAAGAGATGGAGAGAAAATTTGCAACTCAAAATCTTGTGGAAATTAAAATTAAAACTAAAATGAAAAGAAAATGAAAAATAGATTACAAAAAAACCCCAGTTTTGACGATTTCTTCTGCTTTTGTTGTATTTGTGGGTTTTTTTTTTTTTGTTCATTTGCTATTTTGCTGATATTTTTTAACCCTCTTTAACTGGGTTGGCTAAAAGTTTATCAATTTTTTCAGTCCTTTCAAAGAATTAGGTTTCAGTTGTAACTTAGCATTTTTATAGTTTCTTTTGGGAAGGCTCCATTTTATCTATTTCTTTCCTAATTTCTAATATGTCATCTCATTTCAGGTTTCTTTGTTGACTTCTTTCTTTCTAAAAATTTTTTTAGTTAAATTTACTTTTACTTTTCAGCATTCACTTCCATATATTCCAATTTTTCTCCCCATCTTTCCCCTCCACTCACCCTAAGATGTCATGTAATTTGACAGAGGCTTTACATATACATTCATATTAAACGTATTTTCACATTAGTCATGTTGTAAGGAATTAGAACCAATGGGAGAAACCACAAGGTAGAAGAAACAAACAAAAAGGAGAGCAAATAATATGCTGCGATCTGCATTCACACTCCATAGTTCTTTTGCTGGATGTAAAAAGCATTTTCCATCATGAGTCTTTTGGAATTGTCTTAGATCTTTGCATTTCTGAGAAGAGTCTATCAAAATTAGTCATGGCACATTACAGCTGTTAGACTGTATATAATATATTCCTAGTTCTGCCCACTTCACTTAGCATCAGTTCATTCAAGTCTTTCCAGGTTTTTCTGAAGGTAGCCTGATCATCATTTCTTATAGCTCAATAGTACTGTATTACATTCATATAACCACAACTTGTTCAGCCATTCCCCAACTGATGGGCATCTCATCAATTTCCAATTCTTTGCCACCACAAAAAGAGCTGCTATCAATATTTTTGTACATGTGGGCCCTTTTCTCATTTTTATGATCTCTTTGGGATAGAGACCTAGAAGTGGCACTGTTGGATTAAAGGTTATGCACAGTTTATCAAAGGTTATGCACATGCCTTTGGGGCATGGTTCCAAATTGCCCTCCAGAATAGCTGCATTAGTTCACAACTCCACCAACAATGAATTAGTGTTCCAATTTTCCCCCATCTCCAACATTTAACATTTTCCTTTTCTGTTATGTTAGTCAATCTGATAGGTGTGAGGTGGTACCTTAGACTTCTTCTGATTTGCATTTCTTTAGTCCATAGTGATTTAGAGCATTTTTTTCATATGACTATAGATAGCTTCAATTTCTTCATCTGAAAACTGCCTGTTCATATCCTTTGACCATTTATCAACTGAGGAATGATTGTATTCTTATAAATTTGACTCAGTTTTCTATACATTTTAGAAAGAAGGCCTTTATCAGACACACTGGCTGTAAAAACTCTTTCCCAGGTTTCTGTTTTCCTTCTAATCTTGGTTGCATTGGCTTTGTACAAAAACTTTTCAATTTAATGCAATCAAAATTATCAATTTTGCATTTTATAACCTCCTCTCTTGTCTGTAATAAATTCTTCTGTATTCCATAAATCTGACAGGTAAACTATTCTTTGCACTCTCAATATGCTTATAGTATCGGCCTTTGTATCTAAATCATGTACTCATTTTGACTTTATCTTGGTATATGGTGTAAGATGTTGGTCTATGCCTAGTTTCTGCCATAATATTTACTAGTTTTCCCAGAAGTTTTTATCAAATAGTGAGTTCTTATCCCAGAAACTGGAGTCTTTGTGTTTATCAAATAGTATATTACTATAGACATTGACTACTGATCTTATATACGTAACCTATTTCACTGACCTACCACTATATTTCTTAGCCAGTACCAAGTAGTTTTGATGACTGCTGCTTTATAATACAATTTAAGATCTGATAAGGCTAGACCACCTTGCCTTGAATTTCTTTTAATTAATTCCCTTGATACTCTGGACCTTTTGTTCTTCCAGATGAATTGTTTTATTTTTATAGCTCCATAAAACAAATTTTTGGTAGTATGATTGGTATGGCACTTGACTTCCTCATTTTCTTAAATGCATATTAATTTCACTAATCCTCTCCAATTCTATTTTGTTAATGTGTTTTTCGTAGGCATGTGTTTCTCCCTTTCAGGACTGCTTTGCTTTATCCCAAATATTTTGCAATCTTATATCATCAACATTATCATTTTCTTTTACATAATTCCTGTTTCTATTATTTATTCTTTGACTCACTTTGACTCAGGATTTCATTATTAAGTCTCCATTTGGGTCTGTGTCTTTGGTTTGTGGTCCTTGAACTGATTATTATTTTTACTCTGAAGGAAGTATTTACTATTCTAGTCTTTTAATACTTACATAATCTCTGTGCCCTTAATACATGGTCAATTTTTGTAAAAGTTCAACATGGTAGTGAGAAATAAATATATTCCTTCACAGTCCCATTTAGAATATGGTATGTTTCTCAGCTCTAGTTCTGTATCTTCAGGGATTTTTTAACCTTTCTTTTAGAGTTATGCAAAACTGAAAGAGGGACACTGAAATCTGTCATTATGATGTTACTATTTATGTTTCCTTATAGTTCTGATGTTTCCTTTATGAATTTAGATGCTAAAGCATGAGGAGTAATACCAATAGTGGTATGTTGTCTATAGCTCCTTTTAGGATAATATTCTTTGTCTATTCCTTCTTATGTTGTGAATGGCTGTTTTCACTTTATCAGATAGTATGACTGCAACTCCTACTTTTTTGGATCCAATGAATGTACATTTTTTCTAATTTCTCATTTTAATTTTTTCATGTTTTTATTTTTAAAATATATTACTTGGTAGCAGCAGCAGTGGCTGCTTCCTGAGATCCTGGCCCACAGATGGTATGATTGATCAGAGAGGGATTTCAGGAATCTCTTTGCTGGTGCTGAGGCAGGATTCTCTTGTCCTGCTTGGATCTGGGTCGAAGTCCTGGGTGGCAGTCCAGAGGAGGAGCACTAGTGTGCTCCTGGTGAGCTCATGGCTGTGGTGGCAAGGGAATCCTCCTCACAGTTCCAAGGCAGAAAAGAGTGCTTGTGGTCACTCACAGACCAGTGAACAGGCCAGGAAAGGAGTAAACACCTCTCCTTTGATCATACCACCTTGGAAGAGTTGAAAATTTACCGGAGTATCCCTGAAAACAGCTGCACAAAAAGTCTGCCCTAAAGTCTGAGACAGTATACCCACCCCCATCCCGACCTCCAGTGGAAGCAGAGTTCTACTTTGACAAAGAGTTACAAAGTCAAATATGTGACTGGGAAAATGAATAAACAGTGGAAAAAACTCAAGACTATAGAATCTTACTTTGGTGACAAAGAAGATCAAAACATACAACCAGAAGAAGACAATAAAGTCAAAGTTCCTATGTTAAAAGTCTCCAAGGAAAACATGAATTGGTCACAGGCAATGGAAGAGTTCAAAAAGAATTCTGAAAATCAAGTAAGAGAACTAGAGAAAAGACTGGGAAGAGAAATGAGAGTGATGCAAGAAAATCATGAAAAAATAAGTCAACAGCATGCTGAAGAAAATCCCCCAAAATACTAGATAAAATAAAATCTTAAAAACTGGACAACCCAAATGGCAAAAGAGGTCCAAAAGACCAATGAAGCTCACTGAAGAAAATAATTCCTTCAAAATTAGAATGGAGCAAATGGGAGCTAAAGACTTTATGAGAAATCAAGAAATTATAAAAAAGAACTAAAAGAATGAAAAAATAGAAGACAATTGTGAAATATCTCATTAGAAAAACAATGAACCTGGAAAATAGAACCAGGAGAGATCATTTAAAAATTATTGGATTACCTAGAAGTCATAATCAAATAAAAAGAGCCTAGACATCATCTTTCAAGAAATTATCAAAGAAAACTGTCCTGATATTCTAGAACCAGAGTGTAAAATAGAAATTGAAAGAATCCAGTGATTGCCTCTCGAAAGAAATACCAAAAGGAAAACTCCTAGGAGTATTGTAGCCAAATTTCAGAGTTGCCAGGTCAAGGAGAAAATATTGCAAGCAGTCAGAAAGAAACAATTCAAGCATTGTGGAAACACAATGAGGATAACACAAGATTTAGAAGTTTCTACATTAAGGGATCACAAGGGACTTGGAATATCATATTGGGGTGGTCAAGGGATCTAGGATTAAAACCAAGAATCACCTACCCAGCAAAACTGAGTATAATACTTCAGGGAGGGGTGGCTAGGTGGCACAGTAAATAGAGCACCAGCCCTGGAGTCAGGAGGATCTGAGTTCAAATCCGGCTTCAGACACTTAACACTTAATAGCTACGTGACCTTGGGCAAGTCACTTAAGCCCAATTGCCCTACCTTCCCCCTTCCAAAAAGCAAAATAAATAAAATCAACCAGCTCATCATAAAAAAAAAAAAACTACTTCAGGGCAAAAATTGGACATTCAATGAAATAGAAGACTTTCAAGCATTCTTGATGAAAAGACCAGAGCTGAATAGAAAATCCGACTTTCAAATACAAGAATCAAAAGAAGCATGAAAAGGCAAACAGGAAAGAAAAATCATAAGGGACTTACTAAAGTTGAACTGTTTACATTCTTACATGGAAAGATGATATTTGTAACTCATGAGACCTTTCTCAGAATTAGGGTAGTTGGAGGGAATATACACACACACAAAAAGAGAGAGGGCATAGTCAGAAGTAAACACTTTTGAAAATGGACAGAGTCAAAGGAGAAAATAGAATAAATAGGGGTGCATAGGATGGAGGGAAATATAGTTTTTCATAGCATGACTATTATGTAAGTGTTTTACATAACTACACATATATAACCGATACTGAATTGCTTGCTTTCTCAATAAGGGTGAGTAGGGAAGGAAAAAAAGGAGAATCTGGAACTTAAAGTTTTAAAAACAAATGTTAAAAATTGTTTTTATATGCAACTGGGAAATAAGATACACAAGCAATGGGGTATAGAAATCTATCTTGCCCTACAAGTAAGAGGGAAGGAGAGAAATGGGGGGGGTATGACAGAAAGAAGGGTAGACTGGCGGAAGGGGTAATCTGAAGGGTGCCTAAATATCTGATCCAGGAATCAGGCTGGTCCTAGATAAGTTAGCTCTGGGTTTTCAGTAATGCGACCAGTCCATACTGTCCAGTCCTGGTTTTCTCTGTGATGCAGCTGTAAATCAGAGCCTGCTTGATATTCTGAGATCCAGGGCTCTACCCTGTTCTGGGATTATAGCCAGAAGATGTTAGCTGCCTTTTATGATTATTATACATTTTTAGATAACATTCATGTGTATGGATACAGCAAGGACATGATCATTGTCAAGGCCTACTTGACATTACTGTCTGGCATCCTGAAACTGAACAAAGCAGTATTAGAAAACTTGGTGACCTATAGTTACCTTCTTTGTCTCATTACTTTATGAAACCTTGCTCATGGTATCAATAAATGGATTGCATTGATGATTGTGCCTGGCCCACAACTTATTCTGCACTTCCACAGTCTTACCTGTCATTTCAGAGCTAGCATAAGAAACCACTTAGACTGAGTTCTACAGTAATCAGAATGCATGCCATCTTGGGGTGAGGAGGAAGTGAGAGATGAGGAGAAAATCTGGAACTCAAACTCTTGTGGAAATGAATCTTGAAAATTAAAAGTAAATGAATTTTGAAAAATTTTAAAATATATTGTAGATAACAAATTGTGAGGTTTTTTAAAATTCAGTCTTTCATTCCTTCTAATTTTATTGGATTGTTTCATCTGTTCACAGCTAAAGTTATAATCTAGGTTCATATTTTCTTCCATTTGTCCCTAACATTATTTCCCCTCCTTTACTATTTTTCCTTTCTCTGTAAACTGTGTCTCCTCATTTATTTTAGCTTGATCTATATTAAAGAAGTCCTTATTCCTAGCAGCTTTCTTCTTCCCTTCAACCTCCTCTCCCTACTGTGTTTGGGACCCTTTTCATTAGTTCTGCTTTTTCCTTTTCCTTTCTTGTTTAATTCTTTCATTCTTTTTCCCTGCTCAGTTAGATACAGTAGAATCCCCCTTCCTCTTCTATCCTTCAATTTATCAGTTAAAAAATTTTCATTCTCTGTGCCTCTTTCTAAAAATATATATCTTTCCTTCATTCTTTTTATTATCTTACTTTTCTGTCTAATATTGACTTTTCTTCTTTGATTCATGGCTCCTATATGCTTATTTAGTTTTTCTTTAGTCTTTGTATTCCTCATGGAATTAAGATACCTCTTAATGTTTTCTCATCTAAACAATTTCTGTCACTGTTTTGTTGAATCTTAAACCCACGTCCCCTTTTTTTGTGTTGGGTCTCATATAAAAGTATCGATTGCAATAGATTGTTCCATGGCAGGGATTTCCCTACTTGATTGTATAGGTAGGTCATTACTGACCTTACCCTGCCAACTTAGTTTATTCCCCCACCCCCCACCCCATTTACCTCAAAATCTTCTCCCTGGGTCTTCTTCCTTCTCTTCTGGTTATCAGTTACCCTCAGGAGTTCCCATTCTCATGAAGCTGGATAAATAGTCTCTCTAACCACTAAGTTCCTGAAATACATATTTTAAGTTTCCCATTATAAAATCCCCCAGCTGTCCCCATTGTAGCATTCAGTGGTATCTGTGCTCTCTTCTAAGATAAGATTTTCCCTTTTCTTTCCCCCCTTTTCAATCTCTCCCTTTGCCTTCTTGCCCATTTTCAAGGAAATGCTCTTCTTCCTGAAAGACTACAGGAGTTATTTTCTTGTCATTGCTGGTCTTAAAACTTGATATGGGTATATTACATATTACCTTTATCTTCTTCCCCGTCTCCCTTTATGCACCCTCTCATTCTGTAATTTAATCTTGTTAAAAAAAAAAAGATTCACCCATAGGTGGTCTGCTGTGAAATTTAGTTTATACTTCACGTCTAATTCTCCTCTAACCCTTCTGTTTAATTTCTACTTTCATTTTTGTCTCCTCATGAACATTTAGGAAGAAGTTACTTAGTGGTATCTCAATTATCATCTTTTTGTCTTTGGTTGTTATATTTATTTGCCATGGATTTCTCTTTGGATGGGGGGGGAAGAGATTTGAGAAGCAAATAAGTCTTTCTAGAAATATTTCAAACACTTCTTTTAAATTTTATTTACAAAGTTTTTTTTTTTATTTATGATTAAGTTCAGGTTTGCCTGCCTGATGGGCAACCTTGAATTACACTTTGAGCTCCCATTCCTCTTTGAAAAACATTATTCTGTTCCCTCCAGCTGTTCCTGCGGCTTTAGTTTATGTTACTTAATTTCCTTTCCTTTGTATCAGATGTTGAAGGTTTCAGGTTTTTTTTTCCTCCAGGTTGCTTGCAGAATTTGCTTCTCAATGGAAATACTAAACCTAACTAATTTCTGTCTTGGAGTTTATAGCTTGGGGGCGGGGGAAGGGCGGGGAGGGGGCCTTGTTTTTTCCTCTTAAGGTGATCTGTCAATTCTATTTATTTTCTGTGTTCAGAAGTTATGGATAATTTTCTTGTATAATTTCTTATACTATAGTATTCGGTTTTTTGACTTGTCAAGTTCTTCTGGGAGATCTATAATTCTTTATTTGTCCATATATCCTGCCCTTCATGTTCAGTATGATTTACTGGTAGAGACACTATAATTTCTTTTAATATTGTTTTTTTTCTTCTAGATTTTCTTAAAATTCCATGTATCTGCATTCCCAATCAGTTATCCTCTCTTTTTTCTTTGGTGAGATATGTCACTGTAGACTCAATTTTTATATTGTCCCAATTATTTCTGTTGTGTAGAACATAAATTCTGCTCTCACAAATTCCCATTTCTCTTTTAAACCATTTAGAAAAAATCTTGCTATATATAGTTTTATACTGGGATGGCAAACCACAGCTTTCTCTGCCAATTCATTTGCCTTAGACTTGCAATATTTATTCATAGTTGCCTAATAAAAGGGAACTGGAGTCACAATGGTAGTTCTTCCACTAAATAGTAATTTTTCTTTTTTTCTTTATTTTTCCTTATTACTCATATTCTTACTCCTTTTGCTTTAATGATGGTTTCCCTGGGTCCTGGATCTCAAAGTATCTCAGTCTTGTCCCATGAACAATTAATGGTTTACCAACTTCAGTCTCTACCCTAAGTAACTTTTTGGAGGGCAGAATTATCCCCATTTGAATGCTGGGATCTTCATCTTAGGTTTGGTGAAGTGCCACTCAGTCCCATATACGTGCCTTGACCACTTTCCCTGTGTTCCTCCATTTTCTGCCCAAGTTCTATGGCAGCACAGAGCATTACATCATGCTACTACAGACTGAGAAAATTTGTGCTATTTAGATGTCTGTGGTACTGCGGTAAGGTGGGGTGATCAGAGTGTGGAACTAAATTCTGTTGCAATGTATGCATTGGCTTATGAAGCCCTACTGCTGAAGGTGTCTTTGGTGAAGGGGGAGGAGGTGTTGAGGGAGTGAGCCAGAGGTTTGGAATTAGCTCTCTCTGATACTAGCTCCTCAGGGTTGGGGGGGAGGGGAGAGGGGTTGGTACCATTTTTGTGTTCTAAGTGTCCTAGAGTAGAAGCCAAACAGTTTCTAATGGAAAATAGATACCTTATTACATGATACCTGCTGTAGGAAGTAATGGTATCACAAAACACTGACTAAAGCATAACCTCACTTATGGACAACTTGCTGGAGGCACCTGGAATTACACTAAGCTCCATTTCAAGAGGGGACCTGAGAATATGAAAATTCCCAGTATAAAGATTCTGCTTGGACTCATTCCTCAATAATGAGCAAAATCTCATCTATTTGCTTTCCTCATCCCAGTGATTCTGAACACCCAGCTATCACTGCACAAACACCAATTCCAATACCCATTTCTTTATTCTCATACCCCTTTAACCCTATGCTCCCCAAAGCTCCATTCCTGGTATATTCCCCCATCACTGATCTCTCTGGAATTAAGTTTGTTTTCACCTTGAATGTTTTTCTTTCTTACTCCCTACATCTTCCAGCTTTCACTGAGACCTGGCTCCCTCCTATTGACACTGGCTACCTTCTTTTTTTTTTATTTAATTTTTTTAGTTTACATCATTCATTTCCACAAGATTTTGAGTTACAAATTTTCTCCCCATTTTTCCCCTACCCACCACCCCAAAACAGTGATCCCACTGAATATGCCCTCCCCCAGTCTTCTCTCTCCTATGTCTTCCCCCATGCACCCTCCAATTTTCCAGTAGGGCATGGTGGATCTCTATGCCCCAGTGCCTCTATATCTTATTTCCCAGTTACATGTAAAATAATAATAATATATATATTTTTTAAACATTTGATTTTAAATCTTTGAATTCCAGATTCCTTCCCTACCTCCCTTGTCAACCATCCTTACTGGGAAGACAAGCAACTCAACATAGGCTGTACATATGTATCCATGCAAAACATTTCCATAGTAGATATATTGTGAAAGATTGACTATATTTCCCTCCATCCCATACCACCCTCCACTTGTTCTACTTTCTACTTTGATCCTGTCCCTTTTCAAAAGTGGGTGCTTTCAACTTCCCTTCCCCCCAGCCTGTCCTCCCTTCCATCACCTTCCCCCCTACTCTCCTGTAGGGTGAGATGCCCTATTTAGTGCATATGTGTTTCCCTCCCTAAGCCAAATTCATTGGGAATATGGTTGACTCATTCCCTTTTGCCTTCCTGTTCTTGCCCTCCATTGTAACAGTTTTCCCTTGCCTCTTCTATACGAGATAATTTACCCCATTCTGTCTCTCCTCATCTCCTCTCATTATATTCCTCTCTCACCTCTAAATTTCACCTTAAGTATTATCCCTTCCTATTCAACTGGTCCTGTACCCCCTGTCTATGTATACCTGCACACATATATACATACATTCACATATGCATTCATATGCCCATATACCCTTCTTTATAGACATTTATGTATGTGTGTATATATATACATATATATATACACATATACACACATTTCTATTCCCTTCAACTATTCTCATACTGAGAAAAGTTTCATAAGTTACAATTATCATTTTTCTGTATATGAATGTAAGTAGTTCAACTCTGATAAGTTCCTTATGATTTCTTTCCCCTGTTTACCTTTTCATGCTTCTCTTGCTTCATGTAAGTGAATGTCAAATTTTCTGTTCAACTCTATTTTTTTCTTCAAGAATGCTTTAAAGTCCTCTATTCCACTGAATGCCCATATTTTCCCCTGAAACATTATATTCAGTTTGCTGGGTAGGTGATTCTTGGTTTTAATCCCAGCTCCTTTGACATCCAGAATATCATATTCCAAGCCCTTCGATCCTTCAGTGTGGAAGCTGCCAGATCCTGGGTTATCCTGACTGTGTTTCCACAATATTCAAATTGTTTTTTTTCTGGATGCTTGTATTTTCTCCTTGATCTGGGAATTCCGGAACCTGGCTATAATATTCTTAGGAGTTTTATTTTTGGGATCTTTTTCAGGTGATCTGTGGATTCTTTCAACCTCTATTATGCCCTCTGGTTTTAAAACATCAGGACAATTTTCCTTGAGAATTTCTTGAAGGATGATTGCTAGGTTCTTTTTTTGATCATGGCTTTCAGGTAGTCCAATAATTTTAAAATTATCTCTCCTGCATCTATCCTCCAGGTCAGAGATTTTTCCAATGAGATATTTCACAGTGCCTTCTATTTTTTCATTTGCTTGGATCTGTTTAGTAGTATCTTGATTTCTCATAAAGTCACTAGCTTCCATTTGCTCCAATCTAATTCTGAAGGAATGATTCTCTTCAGTGGGCTTTTGAGATTCTTTTTCCATCTGGCAAATTTGGCTTTTTAAGCCTCTTTTGCCATTTGAGTTAAGTCTATTTTTTAAGGTGCTTTTTTCTTCAGTCAGGTTGTTGACTCTCATTTTATAATTTTCTTGCATCATTCTCATTTCTCTTTCCAATTTTTCCTCCACTCCTCTTATTTGGCTTTCAAAATCCTGCTTAAGCTCCTCTATTACCTGTAAGCAGCTTATTCTTTTCCTGAAAGCTTCTGATCCAGGAGTTCTGACTTTGCTGTCTTCCTCCTGTTCCATGCTTTGATCCTTTTTGTTCCCAAAAAAGGAGTCCTAAGTTGGATTACTGTGCTTGTCTTGCTTCCCTCGTTTGCTCATGTTGCCACTCAATTACTTGACTTCTGAGCTTTTTGCCACAGTAGAACTCTGCTACCAGAGAGGGGAGTTTTGTCCCAATCGCTGGGGTTTTCTCAGCTGCTGAAGCTATTAGCTGGGCGCCTTCTTTGAAGACTTCCCACACTCTGGCAAACTGGTCACACACCCCAGGACCGCCACCCTATATAGCAATCCAGACCCAAGCAGGTTAAAACAAGAGCAATCACCCCTCAGAATGGTTGCTTGGTTCCCCTGCAATCTGCAGGCCAGGAGCTCTGAAGCAGCCATGTGCCAGCGAATTCCCAGGTCCCAAAGTCCACACTGCACTGACCTCTCACTTTGTCCTTAGCATCTATGGGTTGATAATTCTGGAAAGTGTCAAAGATGCTGGTGATCTGAAGTCCCTCAAGCTGGCAGCTGGTTGTGGCTACCCTGAGGTACCTCTGGCTCACATGGGGCTGGACTCTGCTCCCAGAGCTCTGCGTTGGCCCCTTCCTGCCAGCCTGCTAGACTGTCTTCAGCAGGAGGTTAGCTTCTCTCCATCATTTTGTGGGTTCTGTAGCCAGCTCTGTCCAGTCCCAGCCCTGCAGTGATAGGCCTGGCAATGTTCATTGTGGTGGGTGGGTCAACTTGCCACCACTTTGCAGGCCTTGTCAGGGCCTCTGTGTACCCTGGTGTCCAGGCCTCTGCACTGGCCCCTGTCATCTTCTGGGTACTTTTTCAATATTGCCTATACTTTAACTCACACTTCTCTTCTCAATGGTCATGGTGAGAAGTCAAGATTATTCCTTCCTCCCCAATGCCACTTCTACATTGTTAGAAACAGGGCTTGACTTAGGCCATTTTGCTAGTGGTTTAGGTTCAATCCTGGAACAAAATGAGATGCTCTCAAGCAATCTCTCCCTACCTTTGACTTACTGAACCCCCAAAATTTGTTCAAGTCTCAGTTCAGGTGCCACTTCCCTTTCAATGCTTTCTCTGATCCTACCCATTCCCTCCCTGACCCCAGCTTTCAGTGCTCTCCTAATAAAATTTCCTTATATTTACTTATTTGAATGTGATATATACAATCCCATGCCCAATGACAAAATTTGAAATTGTTTCATATTTGCCCCTGAATCCTAAGTAACTAAAATAAAGAGCCTTTCATATGATAAACACTTAATAAATGGTGAACTAAAGCAAATTTAGCCAAGTACTAAACTAGCTAAAAAGGGATGGAGTACAATGTGGAAGATGATAAATTATAGTGACAAAGATCATAGATAGTAACACCATTTAACTAGCATCTTCAACTAGGTTAATGTTGCTAGGCGATGGGGGCAGGGGCACAGCAGAGAACCAAGAACTCAGTAAAAAAGGGCCTCTTAGGGGTGGCCAGGTAGCATAGCGAGTAAGAGCACCAGCCCCAGAGTCGGGATGACCTGGGATTGAATCCGGGCTCAGACACTTAGCACTCACCCAGAAATAACTGGCTGTGTAAACTTGAACAAGTTACTTAACCCCAATTGCTTAAGAAAAAAAAAAAGGGCCTCTTAGTAGCCAAAATATATAGCATAATATTTAAATATAGAGGACCATTTGAAGTCATTTTCTGCTGACTGAAAAAAAAAAGTCTTCAAATTCTAGCAACATGACCCTTTAAGGCTGACAAAGTTCCTATATCTCACAAAGAGAAAGTGTTACCCTTCCACTTGTCCTGGAAGAGTACTACAAAGTGAGGTAGGATGTGCATGAAGGCATGTGGATAATTGGAGAGGTTAAGTGAGTAATCTGCAAGAGAGAAAGATGAATGGAGACTAAGGCAAAGAAATAAAATAGAAGACTGGCACACTCATGATAAGTAGCCAGCAGAACTCCATATAGCCACTGCCACCCTAGGAGAATAAGGTTGGGAGTGATCTAATCTTCGCTGAATAGTTCATTTGGAAGAGTTCATATAGATGATTCTTTTCTTTTCTTTCCTCTCCTCCCTCTCTTCCTTCCTTCTTTCTTTCCTTCTTTCTCTCTCTCTTTCTTTCTGTGTCTCTCTCTCTCTCAATGTCCTGGAGGGCTTATATTAACTCTAAAGAATTTTTTTTTTATATTTTTCTGTAATTGAGATGACAGCTTAAGGAAAATTTTAATTAATCAGAACTGATTCTGATTTCTGTATTTAATTATTGTGATCAGAAAACCAAAAGAATGACAATGATACCAAGGCATGTGGACAAAGGACAAAGATACAAGGTACATCTGTCAGAACTGTTGGAGTCACACTGACTGGGAGGTCTGGTGCCAAATGAGAAAGGACGTAAATGATTTTTAACATTTCATAACTCCCTGAAAAGCAGAGAAAAGATCAAGCCAGGTGAATCTGGATCAATGTCTCCAAGTCAAGCTGAAAACATTTTAAGTAAAGGTCTTTAAGTAAAGGTCAAAAGACTATGGTAAGCAGGACTCTTCCCTCAGGGACAGTTGGTCTCAGGCAATTTTGATTTTTCTGTTGTTCTCTCCCTGTAGGAAAATGGGGGCCATAAATTTGGACGGGAGTAGCAAGTTTTCCCAATAAAATATCGTTGAACAACCTACAATTGTTCCGTAAATACTAAAATTCAGACAAAATACTTGGCCCTGAATAGTAACCAACACTATTATATTAACAAACTTTTAACAAGTTTAGTTATATGGTTTATGTATATAAATTAGAAGGTGTAACCTAAACCCAGGGACTGTAAAAGCAGTAAGAAGCAACTGCTGACAGTGAGGCAAAAGTCATAAAATTTCAAAGCAGACAAGAAAATAAAAAATCAAATAATTAATTCTAGTCAATAGGCATCACTTCTTTTTTTTTCAGACTGTCAGCTCCCAATAGGGAAAGTCCCACTAGCAATACACATCAACACAGTCTCTCATTTTCTTGGGGCACTGAGAGAGTGACTTGTCCAGGGTCACAAAGCCAGTGTGTGTCAGAGGCAAGACTTGAACCCATTTCTCCAGACTCTCAGGCAAACTTTCAATTCACTATGTCTGGTGAGTCATCACTATACTAGAGCAAAGTTTTTAAAAATGAATAGCAATTATTGTGTATAATAATAAAAACCACAAGTCATAAAAACAATTAAATTAGATTTACATTATATGAGAAAAGTAGGGTATATGACACATTTCAAAAATTTCCATCCAAAAAGATTCAATTTTTTAAAAAGTCTTTGGCACTTACAATGGCAAGCTTTAGTTATATAGAAAATTCACTTCATGGAATATACATTTCACTATGTATTATTATAATACAAACTGAAATGATATGAAGCCATAAAGGACTAGAATTGGATGAGCTATCGACCTGAACATTAATTTACACCATTAGCATTTTTGTTAAAAGATCAGTGCTCCATGATCAGATCACCAGCACCACTATTTTGGCAATAGCACTAGAAAATGATTTCCCAAAATATATCTAGGTGAATGTTTTTCAAACTGTATTTCATAGAACTATTTTGGTTCTATAGGAATATGCATGGGGGTTATAAGAAAAAATTTCAGTGCTAGGGATGTTTTTCTTCAGAGCTCAAGTATTCCTGGTGTTGAGGTCAGAGTTGGGAGAGCTAGTTAAAGTTTTTTGAAAGAATTCAATGAGACCTTCTCTTCAGCCAAACGGAGCTTTATTAATGAAAAAGCATGTGGGCCTGAGACCTAGCAAGGAGCTAAACAAAGGTAATGATACAGGACAAGTACCAGACTTATATAGCCAGAAAGCTATACATACAGCCTATATGATGGTGATGTTAAGTTTTAGGCTTTCTAAAGGGGGTTGGAGATTTAGGGACAAGAAGTCTGCAAGATAAAGACACAGGAAGAGGACAACGAATGACACAAGATAAGGGAGACATGGGAATTTTTGTGACCCAGGATGGGGGAGGGGGGAAGACAAGGAATTTTATAGTCCAGGATAAGGGGAAGTTTTGTGGTATTTCAAGATAAGGGGAGACTTTAGGAAGCCAGGGAATGAGCAACTCAACCCTTAGGGCAGGCACCTTTGTATCCACATCACTGGGATCATAGATCTAGAGCTGGAAGGAACCAAAGTACAACTCTCTCATTTTATAGATAAGGCAACTGATGATGACAGGGAGATCAAGAATTCATAATTACAAAGCATCAGAGGTGAGATTTAAACCCAGGTCCAGAGTACTCAGTAATTTGCTGCTAGTATTTCTCAAAATACTCACTATGGGAATCAATTTTTAGCATGAAAAAGAGGTTAGTTCCATTTTACTCTAAAATTTCCCTAGCTCTCTTTATATGGATAATATATCATATCCCCACACTAGCATTTATAGGCTCCATTAATAATATTCAAACCCAAAAGTGCTCCAAGGCCAAATGAATAAATTAAGAATCAGACATTGCCAGACACTGTGCTAAGCACTAGGGGTACAAATAAAAAAGCAAGTCATCTCCTGCCCTCAAGAAGTTAACATTCAAATAGGTGGAGACAGCACCTATGAGAATAATAGGCAGGGAAATGCTTGGTCTAGGAAGTATCAGGGGAAACAAGTGGAGCCATAAGACAGTTGATTGATGGTGCTTTTTGTAGAAATAACAGTAGTAGTGATTTGATTGCTATTTCCAGAGCAAGAGGCAGAAGGGGAGAAGGGTAGTTAAATGTACAAATGGCAAGAAGATACATGGGGTAGCGGACTGGATAGGATGTGAAACAAGGCCTGGTCCTAGGCAAGCTAGATAACAATAAGTTATGTTAATTTCTGCTCACTCACTTACTAATAAGGACAATTCAGCTCTACAGAAGCTCTCATGAGTTAATTAGTTACCCCAAGCCATGTTACATAGATGTGTGAGAGTCTGAAGCACGGAGCAATAGGACAGCCTCCCAAAATTAGTATGGGAAATACTGAAATACTTCATTTACTTTAATAACAAATATGCAACATATATTTATTAGGTGCAAGGTGCTATGCTATGCAATGGTAATACAAAGAAAAACCTAAGAAATGGTTCCTACCCTCATGGAGCTGATACCCTACTTGTATAAACAAGACATGTATATATGGATGTAGATATATGACAGCAAGTAGCACCAACAATAATTTGCTACAAGAGTACAGTAGAGGGGTGAGGATACAGTTAATATTAACAAGTTAGAGTTTATAGAAAGATTTGTTGTGGCTTGCTGTTGGCCTCAAAGGAAGATTAAGACTTACATAAGTAAAAAGAGAAAGAGTAATAATATTCTAGGCAGTAGAGAAGGATGATGAGCAGCATTTATTTAGAAAGTAGCTAAAAATAAGGTTGAAAAATAGTACAGTTCAAGAGGAGGGAAGATTGTGAAGAAAAATTTCCAAGTTTTATACTTAAAAAAAAAGTTCTTATTGATTAGCTTCTGATTTTTACACATCATCATCGTTATCCTAAGTATCCTACCTACTGCCCCTCCCAAAGAGCCATCTCATATAACAAATAGTATTTTTTATTTTATTTTGTTTTTTGGAGGGCAATTGAGTAACGTTAAGTGACTTGCCCCAAGTCACATGGCTATTAAGTGTGTCAAGTGTCTGAGGCAGGATTTTAATTCAGGTCCTCCTGATTCCAGGGCTGGTACTGTATTCACTGCGCCACCTAGCCGCCCCAAATTGTATTTTTTAAAGAGAAAAAAAAAATCAGCAGAACTGATCAATACATTGAAAGAGTCTAAAAAACCTGTGGACTTACCTAGTTGATGAGGAGATGACTCTCTTCAATAGAGTCCTGCTGGATCTTTATAATTTTGTCACATTTACTTTTCATTTCTGGGGGGTATAATTGTTTTATGCATTAGTGTTATAGTAGTTACTGTGTATACCTTGTCTTCTTGGCTCACTGAACCAGTTCATATAAATTATTTCTGTACTTATCATACACATAATTTCCTACAGTACAATAATATTTCATTACATTAATGTACCACATACTTTGTTTAGCCATTCCCCAAGTTACGAGCATCTACTTTGATTCTAGGTCTTGCCTATCAGAAAAAAAATGCTCTTATAAATATTTTTGAGTACATGAAGATTTTTATCTTATAGATAGCTTCCTTGGGGTATATGCCCGGCAATATAATCTCTAGTTCAAAGACTATGGACATTTTGTTTGCATAATTCCAAATTTTTTACAAAATGGGTACCATTTCACAACCACATCAACAATAAATCACTGTCCTTATCATTCCATAATTCCTCCAACACTGTTGTCATTTTTGCCCAATTGCATGGTATGAGGTGAAACCTCAGGGTTGTTTTGATTTGTATTTCTCTTATTATCAATAATTTTAGACATTCTTTCAATTGGTTATAAATACTTTGCAATTCTCTTTAAGAACTGTTTGCTCATATCTTTAAACTACTTATATATTTGAAAATGATTATAAATCATAAATACATATATTGTTTGTATGCCTAGGATACCAAACGTTTACCAGGAAAATCAGATACAAAAAATTTTTTCCCACATTCAACAACTTCACTTCTTATCCTAGGCACATTATTTTATCTATATAGAATCCTTTCAGATTCAAGTAACCCAAAGCATCTATTCATCTACCCATAGCTATGAAAAGTATATGATCTATTTTTTTTTAGTTTTGTAATAGTATAATCTTTAATATTAAGAGTGTATATCAATGTAGAATATATGTGGAGCATGGAGTATATGTTGTTCATCTAAGTCTAATTTGTGCCAGAATACTATTCAGTTTTACCATGAAATTTTATCAAACAAGTAGTTTTTTCCTAGGTAACTTGTTTTCTATTTTAGCAAAAACTGGGTTGAGTTCTATCATATCTGATTCTCTCTTCTCTACTCTTTTCCACTGATCTATTTTTAAAGCCAATAGTAGATGGATTAGATGCCCACAGCATTATAATACTGAGTGAGTTCTGAACCATTCCCCCACCATTCACAAGACCTAAAGACATCTTACAAGTGAAACCCTAAAAATAAAATAAAGACTGGACTTAAGAATAACAAGAACTCCTAGAAGAGTTAAATAAGGAGATAAAAAGGAACAATTGATGATTTTAAAAATCAACTAAGAGCAAGAGAGGAAAAAGCAGGGAAAGAAATGAGAGCTATGCAAGATAATTATGAAAAGAGAATTAACAGTTATGTAAAACAGATTAAAAAAAAAAACACTGAAAAAAAGAACTACTTAAACATCAGGAATTTTCCAGAAGGTAGAAGAGGTACTAAACTCTCACTAAAGAAAATAAATCTTTAAAAATTAGGAAATGCTAAGTAGAAGCTAATGATTCTAAGAAACATCAAGATAAATGAAATGTATGTATATCTACAAAAATATAAATAACCCAGATTAACAGAAAAGAAATAAAATACTTGAATAATCCCCATTTTAGGGAAAAAAAACTGAACAAACCATCAATAAACTTCTTATGAAAAAATCTCCAGGGACAGATGGATTCACAAGCAAATTCTACCAAACATCTAAAGAACAATTAACTCCAATACTACATAAATTACTTGGAAAAATAGTTGAAGGAGTCTGGCCAAATTCCTTTTACAATATGTATTAAATACTGATGATGCTTAAACTGGGAAGAGTTAAAACAGAGAAAAAATTTGATGACCAATTTCCCTCATAAATATTGATGCAAAAATTTTTAATAAAACATAAGCAAGGAGATTACAGCAATTTAGCAGCAGAATCATATACTATGACCAGACAGGATTTATATCAAGAATGCAGGGCTAGTTCACTATTACCATATGACCATATCAATAACAAAACCAAGAAATCATTTGATTATCTCAATAGATACAGAAAGCCTTTGAAAAAATAATACTCATTCCTATTATTAAACACTAGAGAGAATAGGGATTAATAGAGCTTACCTTAAAAGGATAAGTAATATTTATCTAAACCCATCAGCAAGCATTATCTGTAATGGGGATAAACTAGAAGAAGCCTTTCCAATACAATCAGGGCTTAAGCAAGGAAGACCCTTATCACTTCTATTTTTCAATATTGTACTAGAAATGTTAGCTACAGAAATAAGAAAAAGAAATCGAGAGGCGGCCAGGTAGCACAGTGAGTAAGAGCACCAGCTCCAGTGTTGGGATGACCTGGAGATCAAATCCCAGGCTCAGACACTTAGCACCCACCCAAAAACACCTGGCCGTGTAACCTTGAGCAAGTTACTTAATCCCAATTGCTTAGGGGCAGCCAGGAGGCGCAATGAGTAAGAGCACCGGCCCCAGAGTCAGGATGACCAGGGATCGAATCCGGGCTCTGATACGTAGCACCACACCCAGAAATAACTGGTCATGTAACCTTGACCAAGTTACTTAACCCAAACTGCTTAAAATAAAAATTATAATTCTACCTAAATTAATCCATTTATTCAGTGCCATACCAATCAAACTACCCAAAAATTATTTTATAGAGCTGGAAGGACAAAAGCTCAAGGATATCAAGGGAATCAATGAAAAAAACAAAAGAGAAGGAAGGTGATCTAGCTTTACCAGATCTCAAACTGCATTATAATGCAATAATTACTGAAACAATTTGTTACTATCTAAAAAACAGAGTGGTGGATCCATGGAATAGATTATGTACACATTACATTATAGTAAACGACCATAGTTATTTAGTATATAATAAACTCAAAGATTCAAGCTTTTGGAACCAAAACTCATTATTTGGCAAAAACTATTAGGAAAACTGGAAAACAATATGACAGAAACTAGGTACAGACCAACATTTCACACCATACACAAAAATAAGGTCAAAACAGGTGCATGATTTACACATAGTGATACCATAAACAAATTAGGAGAGCATGGAATAGTTTATATGTCAGATTCATAGATAAAGGAAGAATTTAGGACCTAAGAAAATGTAGAGAGCATTATAAAATGTAAAATAAATAATTTTCATTATATTGAATTAAAAGATTTTACACAAACAAAACCAATGTAACCAAAATTAAAAGAAAAGCAGAAAACTGGGGGAGGAAGGGTGCAGCAGGATTTTTTTTTGCAATAAGTATCTCTAATAAAAGCCTCATTTCTCAAATATATAGAGAACTGAGTCAAATTTATAAGAATACAAGTCATTCCCCAATTAATAAAAAGTCAAAGGATATGAACAGGCAGTTGTGAGACAAAGAAATCAAAGCTATCTATAGTCATACAAAAAAATGCTCTAAATCACTGTTAGAGAAATGCAAAATTAAACCACCTCACACCTATCAGATTAGCTAATATGACAAAAAAGGAAAATGATAAATGTTGGAGGAGATGTGGGAAAGCTGGGACACTAATGTACGGTTGGTGGAGTTGTGAACTGGTCAAACCATTCTAGAGAACAATTTGGAACCATGCCCAAAAAGCTATAAAAATGTGCATATCCTTTGATCCAGCAATAACAACTACTAGGTATATATATCCCAAAGACATCCAAAAAAAAGGAGAAAGGACCTATTTGTACAAAAATATTTATAGCAACTCTTTTTGTGGTATCTAGGAATTGGAAATTGAGGGGAGGTCCATTTATTGGGGAATGACTAAACAAGCTGTGATATATGATTGTGATGAAATATTATTGTGTGATAAGAAATAAGATGCAGGATGATTTCAGAAAAATCTGGAAAGACTTACATGAACTGATGCAAAGTGAAATGAGTAGAAGCAGAACATCATGCACAGTAAGAGCAATACTGTATGAGGAAGAACTATGAATGACTTAGCTATTCTCAGCAATACAATGATGCAAGAGAATCCCAAATGACTCATACTAAAACATTTTCCACCTCCAGAAAAAAGAACTGATAGTCTGAATACAGACTGAAGCATGCTATTTTTTCATTTTCTTCCATTAAAAAAAAATTAGTCTCCTTGTATAAAATTACTAATACTAATTACATGTTTCACATGATTGCACATTTATAACCTGTACATGATTGCTTACCCTATCAGGAAGGGGGGATGGGGAGGGAGGGAGGGATAGAATTTGGAATTCAAAACTTTAAAAAGAAAACAAATATGTAAAAAAATTGTTTTAGCGTGTAATTTGGAAAAAATGAAATATATAAAAAAGAGACATTAGGAAACAAAAAAATTCAAAAGATTGTAAAAAATAGAAATTGTAAAATATTTCAAAAAAAAAACTGACCTGAAAAAATATAAATCTTTTAAAGTAAACAAAAACAAATGCACTAAAAAAAGCAAAGGAATAAATGGACCTTACTTAAGTGTGTTAATTTGCACACATTTTAAATCAAGGGCCAACATTATATATAAAAAGACTAGAGACCTTTCCAGGAAGAACAGGAAGCAAAATAATGATAGTCATTATCACAACTATTGGATTATATCTAGAAATCTTAGCTACAGTTGTAAGACAAGAAAAAGAAATCAAAGGCATAAGTATAATCAAAGAGAATACAGTTCTACAGCTTGTTGCTAATATGATCTTTTATAAATTTCTAAGGAATCAACTAAAATTAATTGAAACTACTTTAGCAAAATGGCATAATGTAAAATAAATCCACAGAAATCATTACCTTGTCTATATACAAAGAAAATCTAGCAAAAAGAGAGAGGGAAATTCCATTTAAAGTAATTACAGAATATAAACTATCTGGGAGCCTATCTACAAAAATATACGTAGGAATTCTATGAATATAAGTAGTAAATGCTACTTACAGAAATTAAGACAGACCTAAAACTTAGAGAAATATTAATTGCTCATGGTTAGGATGTGCCAATATAATAAAAATGGAAACACTAAACAAATTAATGTATTTGGTGCCTTTCCAAGAAAAATGTTTTCTATTTCAAAGATAATTTAAGAATCATTGAAATACCTAAAAATCACAAAGAAAAAAAGCCCAGACGTCATATTTCAAGCTATAAGAAAGGCAAACTACACAGATCTCTCAGGACCAGAAGACAAAGTAAAAACTGAAAGATTTCACTGGTTACCTCCTAAAAAATTTTTTCAAAATGAAAACTCGCAGAAATAATATAGTCAAAATCCAGAACTCCTACATTAAGAAGAAAATACTATAAGCAGCCAGAAAGAAATAATTCAAATACCATGGAGTCATAATTAGGATCACACAAGATTTAGCAGTTAACCACTACAAGGACTTACAGGCTTGGAATACAACATTCCAAAAAGGCAAAGGAGCTAGGATTAAAGCCAAGAACAACATCCAGCAAAATTTAGTATAATCCTTCAGAGGGAAAAATGGATATTTATTGAATTAAATAATTTTCAAGTAAGACTGATGAAAAGACTAAAGGTGAACAGAAAATCTGATATTCAAGCACAAGCCTCAAGAAAAGTATAAAAAGATAAAACATGAGTGAGAAAACATAAGAGACTAAACAAGGTTAAACTGGTTAGATACCTATATGGGGGAAATGATATACATAAAGCCTGAGAATTTTATTGCTATGGCTATTATATGGAGTCTACTTTAGAGGTCAAGGGTATGATCATATTATGATGGGATGATCTCAAAAGACTTGAGGGTGAAAAAGAGGACTACAGTGCGGGAGGGGGGCATGGGAGAGGAAAAATGGGGCAAATTATCTCACATAAATAGGGCAAGCAAGAAGGAATTATACAATGGAAGGGAGGATTGGGGGAGTGAGAAACCCTAATACCTTATTCTCATCTGAACATGTTGGTTTCCAGGGGGGGGAAGAATATACCATATACACACAGTTGAATATATATATTCATCTTACTCAACAGGGAATTAGTAAGAGGGTAGATTAAGGAAGGAAGTAGTCAAAAGAAAAACAGATTCTGGAGAAGGATAGAGGGATAAAAAAAGAGAAGGATAAGTATAAGAGAATAGGATGGAGGGAAATATTCATTTAGCAATCATAAGTATGTATGTAAATAGGATGAACTCACACATAAAACAGAAGAGGATGGGAAAATGGATTAGAAATCAGAACACAAAAATTCAGGGTTTGTATGAAACACATGGACAGAGCCAAGATGGAGGAAAAAAGGCAATTACTGGCCTAAGCTCTCCCAAGAGAGGTCTCAAAACCATTTCTGTGCCCTCTGTCCTTTTAAATGCCCTAAAAAAGAGAATAAAATAATAAGAAGAAAATTATAAACCAATTTCCCTAATCAAGATAGATGCAAAAATTTTAAATAAAATATTAGCAAAGGGATTACAGCAACATATCACAAGGACAATACGCTATTATCAGGTTGGACTTATACCAGGAATGCAGGGCTGGTTCAATATTAGGAAAACTATAAGTATTAATTGACCATATTTATAACAAAATTAACACACATCATAGGATTATCTCAATAGATGCAGAAAAAACTTTTGACAAAACACAGCACCCATTCCTATTAAAAACACTACACAGCATAGGCATAAATGGAGTTTTCCTTAAAATTATAAGTAGCATCTATCTAAAACCATCAGTAAGCATTAAATGTAATAGGGAGAAGCTAGAAGCATTTCCAATAAGATCAAGGTGATGAAACAAGGATGTTCATTATCACCATTGTTATTCAATACTGTACCAGAAAGGTTAACTTTATTTTTAAGAGAAGAAAAAGAAATTGAAGGAATTAGAATAGGCAAAGAAACAAAGCTATCGCTCTTTGCAGATGATATGATTATATACTTGGAGAATCCTAGAGAATCAAGTAAAAAATTACTTGACATAATTAACAACTTTAGCAAAGTTGCAGGATATAAAATAAACCCACCTAAATCATCATCATTTCTTTATATTACTAACAAAGCCCAGTAACAGGAGATAGAAAAAGAAATTTCATTTAAAGTAACTGTAGATAATGCAAAATATTTGGAAGTTTACTTGCCAAGACAAATCCAGGAACTATATGAACACAATTATAACACACTTTTTACACAAATAAAGTCAGATCTAAATAACTGGGAAAGTATCTGTTGCTCATGGGTAGGCCAGACTAATATAATTAAAAATGAAAAATCTACCTAAATTAATTTACTTATTCAATGCCATACCAAACTACCAAAAACTTATTTGATAGAACTAGAAAAAAAATTAATCTGGAAGAACCAAGGTCCAGAATATCAAGGGAATTAATGAAAAGAAAGTGGCCTAACTGTACCAGATCTAAAACTGTATTATAAATAAGAAATCATCAAAACTATTTGGTACTGGCTAAGAAACAGAGTGATGGATCAGTGGAATAGATTAGGTACATAAGACACAGGAGCCAATGATTATAGCAATGTACTGTTTGATAATCATAAAGACTCCAGCTTCTGGGATAAGAACTCACTATTAGCCAAAACCTGCTGGGGAAAAAATTAGTATGGCATAGACCAACATCTTGTACTATATAAAACCAAAATGGGCACACAATGCAGATATAGGGGCTGATACAATAAGCAAACTGGGAGAGCAAGGAATAGTTTACCTGCCAGATGTATGGAGAAGTGAAGAATTTCTGACAAAACAAGAGATAGAGAACATTGTGAAATGTAAAATGGATAATATTGATTACATTAAATTAAAAGGTTTTTCCACAAACAAAGCCAGTGCAACCGTGAATTGAAGGAAATAAGAACGTTGGGAAACAATTTTTACAGCCTGAGTCACTGATAAAGGCCTCATTTCTAAAATAAATAGAAACGAAGTCCAATTTATAAGAATACAATTTATTCCCCCAATTGAGAAATGGTCAAAGGATATGAACAGGCAGTTTTCAGAGGAAGAAATTAAAGCTATCTATAATCATATGAAAAAATGCTCTAAATCACTACTAATTAGAGAAATTCAAATTAAAACAACTCTGAGTTATCCCCTCACACCTATCAAATTGGCTAATATGACAGAAAAGGTAAATGAGATGTTGGAGAAAATGTGGGAAAATCGGAACACTTATGCATTGTTGGTGGAGTTATAAACTCATCTAACTATTTCTGGAGAACAATTTAGAACTACGCCCAAAGGGCTATAAAACTGTATACCCTGTGATCCAGTAATATCACTACTGGGTTCCATATCTCAAAGAGATCATAAAAATAGGAAAAGGATCCACATGTACAAAAATATTTATAGTAGCTCTTTTTGTGGTGGCAAAGAATTTGAAATTGAGGGGATGACCATCACTTGGGAAATGGCTAAACAAGTTGTGGTATATGCAGGATGATTTCAGAAAAACCTGGAAAGACTTACATGAACTGATGCTGAGTGAAGTGAGCAAAACTAGGAGAACACCACTACTAAAGCAACACTGTGTGATGGTCAACTTTGATGGACTTAGCTCTTCTCAGCAACACAATGATCCAAAAGACTCAAGATGGAAAATGCTATGCATATCCAGAGAAAGAACTATGGAGTCTGAATGTAGATTGAAGTAGACTGTTTTCTTTTTGTGCTGTTTTTTCTTTCTTGTGGTTTTTCCCTTTTGTTCTGACTCTTCCTTCACAACATGACTAATGTGTAAATGTTTTACATGATTGTACATGTACGGCCTATATCAGATTGCTTGCTGTCTTGGGGGAGGGGCAGAAGAAGGGAGAAAAATATGTAACTAAATGTCAATGTTGAAAACCATCTTTACATATAATTGGAAAAAAATAAAGTACTATTAAGTGAGGGGGAGAAAGAGTGACAAGTTATGCATAGTAAATTTGTAGTTTTATGTACAATCACATTTTTATTTGCATGTAGAAATGTTTGTTTCATTGCACAAATTAAAAATTAAAAAGTTAAAACTTTAAAAGTTCTTATACTTTAACTTCTCACTTTTTCATAAACTGAAATGGAAGACATATGGACAAATTTGGATTTTGTCCATATAACTTCAAGAAGTAACACCTCCTTTTATATGATTGGAGTTGCGGAGGAACAGATCTAAAATTCATGTTATATTAAGTTTTTTTTTTAAATGGGAACATATGATTTAGCCCATTTATATGTTATAACAAAACGTTACTATAAATTTACAATTACTAAGACCATTTTCAAATCTGTCTTTTAAAAAGTAAAAAGATTGGTTCAAACATAAATATATGTCACGTTTTGTTAACTCTAACCACTACCAGTTCATTTTTTCTGCCCCAGTTGAAATAATTCTACATAATATTAGCATTTCATGAGGCTTAATCCAATTACTGTTTAAAAAAAATCTCAGCAGAAAAAAATAACACATCTTTCTAAAGAGCTTAAACAATATCATAAATGTACTTTAGAGAAATATAACATGAAGCTTAGTTCCCAATTTGAGGTTTCTGAGAAATCTCAAAATAACTATGCTTTCTATATGTTCCATCTGGGGTCCAGGTATCATTCACAAAGAGATATCTCATTGAGATCATTCAAATCTCAGGTTCATACACATGGTCTGTATTAATCTCTCCTTGGTATTAGATTTTGTGCAGTAAAATAATTACTTGCAGATTTTATTTAAAAAATCCCTTTAGAAATCAAAATGTGCAACTTGCAAGTTCAAAATTACTTTACCCCAAAAAAAGATAATATTCCTTCATGCTAAAATCTGACAATCTTGTCAAAAAGACTGATTCTAAAATCTTTCAATTCTAGCATTATTCTTAAAGTCTATTGTCATAAATTCTGAAAGTCAAAAACTTTAGAACCACTGTAAAGGAAAACTGGAAACCAAGTGCCACAAACTAGAAAAGCTAGAATATAACTGACTTAAATATTTTACAAGAAAATCCATTAATTCAATAACAATTTTAAAGAACTCTGATACAAAATACCTATAGCCAGAATATCCAACCCAGATTGAAAATCTGAGTTATACCAACATTAAACTTTGACAAAGTCCTGTTTTCATTTGTAGTATTTTGTTTTGCATTTTTCTGAAAAGCTTCTCTGCCCTGATCAACTCTCCAGTATCAACCTGCAAATTCAAGAAATACAGTGCACCAAAAGAAAGAAAAAGAGGGAGAGGAGAAGAAAAACAAATATTTCCGCGACACAGAAACTTTTTTGAAACATTCCAGTGGTCAATCAGTATAAAATCTTAATCACTCCCTTCCCTGCCCCCACCAAAAAAACAAAAAAGTCCAGTTCATATTACAAGCACTCTTCTCTGCCACAGGCAGCTGGGGGTTCAGTGGACAGAACTGCTACTTCTTGGGGTTAGAGCACATAGTGGGAGTTATATAAAAGCTTACTCTCTGGAAAAGATAGTCAATATAAGTTTAATAAATTTTCCAAATGCATGTTTTTATGTGAAATATGAATTTGATATCAGTCAATATACTGGGGATCTAAGTGTCATATTTATCACATATATTTATTATATTCTGCCCTGTACTTTATTCTCCAAACCACAAAGGTTTAAATTTCTAACAAATTTTATACATGAGGGCCAGAATCAAATCATCTGTTCTTTTTTCTGCTCCTTTCCTTTGCCACTCTTTTATGGAGGCTTAGAATGGGATGTTTATAGAACTTCATGGCTATTTAAATTACTTTCTTTAAAACTCTCAAAAAGTCCTATTTTGAAAAACTCCACACTGCTTACTGTCACAATGTAAATGTATGCTCCTATTTTAAAACAAAGGGGGACATACATCTCAAAATAACCATGCTTTCTGAGGGGAAAAAAAGTTTCTCCACAGAAAGTTTTGAGGCAGTGAAATATCAACTGGCTGAAATCACTGAAAGGAAATGACTAACATTCTTGGAAAATGAAGCCACTGGCAGCTTTCTGCAACATAATCCCTAAAACTCTACCCTGTGGAAAAGAGTATTTTGTGTATAAATAAATTTAGATAGATTCTTTCAAAGCTAATAAATAAAATATCTAGGGTTACCCTAGAAAGGCAATTAGGATTACATGTAATACAGAGGAAATCCCAAGAAGACATGACATTTACCATGCATTCCAAGATCAGATTCAGAACCACTGGAGGACAAAACCTTAAATTTTAAATACCATGACAAATTTTCAATGGTGTATTATGGTTTCCTTTAACACTCTAAAACAATAAATCCACTGGTTCAACTGAACTCCAGAAGAAAATAAAGGATTTTGTGTTATGTTATTAAATCTAAACACATTTTTTTGGAGGGTGGGGGAAGGCGGCAAAAACAAAGAAAGGTGAGGAAGTTCAGAGACTAGGGTCTACAGAGACCATATCACAAATGAATGACTTGAAAAAACTGTTGCTCTTCATTTCAGCAGCAAAATACACTTTGAGGTGCAGTTTTTCACCAATTCATAGATAGCTTCCAAAAAAAATCTCCCTATTAACATACTCCATTCCAGAGAGTCAACTCTTACCTTCTGGGCAAAACACATTACTTAAATGCACTATTTCCATCTTGCTAGACAATTATTCACACAAATAAAAAAATGTTTACTACCTCAGTAGATTGCTCTAATTTTTGACATCTCGATTTCTGAAAGCACCCATCCCTAGGGAAGCACAGGGTCCTCGGCCTCCACACGTGCTGTCCTGCAGACTCTGCTGATCCTGGGTTTCAGCATCAGCTCCTTGGGATGCAAGTTACCCTGAGGAAGCCTCACAGCTTTCCTATGTCCCAGCACCCACCTACAGCCCCCAAAACTAGGCAGAATAGCTTTCGGGAAGGGCAAAGGCCGCTTACTCAGGTTCATCGCAACAACTTTAAAGAGCTGCCTCCCCGCTGGGGCAAGTGACAGCTTTGGGTTCCTCCCCCAGCAGCCCCTTCTCCCCTAGCTGCCAGTTCTAGGACTCTGGTTGGTAGAAACTAGGCTGCTGGAGCACCAAGCGGTACATGGTTAATATTTTTTCGTGAGCCCAGAGAACCCTATAAGTGTGGGAGGAAGGGAAGGAGGAGGAAAGGAAAAGCGGGGGCGGGAACGGAGAGTTGAAAGGAAGCAGCAACCAAGCAACATAGCCTCATTTCTTTAAGGGAGCAAGTCATCGGCACCGCCTGCCTCCAGCTACCTCACCCCACTCCTAGGACTACAAGCCACAAGGCTAATGCACATCCTCCAGTCCGGGAAATTTGCTGGGAGCAGCGAATTTATAAATAGACAAAACGACTCTAAAAACCAAGGGGGAGGGAGGAAAAAAACAAGGGTGACCTGCAGGGGTGAGAAGAAAAAGAGACGAAATATTTCTTTGTCTGAGGCCCGCCAGCTTTTTCCACTTTGAAGCACCCCCTCCCCCCTCCCCAACGCTCCAAGCCCTGCTCTACCGCGTCTGCCAGGGGAGCCAAAAGAGAAACTGTGGGGCCCGTTCCGGCTCGGATCGAAACACCACCGGCCTTTTCCCCACCCCCCACCGTGGCGCAGCTTTCCACCTCCCGTACCTTCAATAAATTCTAAGATAGGAGGCATCAGAAACTCCTTTCGCTTCTCTCCCCAGGGCTTTCCTCCACCTCCTTCCCGTCTCAGTCTCCTCTGCCTTGAGCCTGGATAGCAATCGCCCAGCTTTCGTCCCGCCCCTAGTCCCTCCTCTTCCACGTCTTCTCCCTCCGCTCGTCACTAGGTGGCCGCCGAGCTGCATCGGAACTCCTACGGGGCAGAGCACGTGGACGCCCCGCCAGCCCCGCCCAGGGACGATACCAAGTGCCTTCTAAGGAGGAAAACTTGGAAAACAGAAGAATGGGAAATGAAACAGGCGTCGAAGCTTTAGTAAACGACGGATCATAAATCTTGAGCATAACCACAAGCTTAAAACTCTTCAGAGTTATGCAAAATTTGCAATACAAGAAATATCCCTCACTTCAACAAAAAAATCTTTGGTATTGCTCCCCTTCTCCCAGATATAGCCTCCCGAGCGTCTGCTCTCTCTCCTTAAATATGAGTTGGGTTTGGGAGATTTATGTGGGGGTCAATGCTTCACCAGTTGTTTCTCTCGTTCCCTGAAATTAGGGGTGATAACTCAAAGGAAGTAGCAAAGGAGGACTCAGTGCCTTCTTCCCAGCGGTTCTTCCTCTTCCACTGAAACGATACTGCAACAACCATCTTCACAAAGCAGACTTTGTGCTAAATGAATAGACTCTGGGTACCTTGAAGTGTGTTTTACAATGTCTGTAAAAAATGAACCCATCTCCCATTACTCTCTGGAGAACAGAAATGGTAAATTTAAATGCCTCGTCTCCCCTCTAATATTCATCAAATAATTCAGGATAGCTTGAGGAAATTCAAAGACTGCTTTTATTTAGGGATGAAGTCTCTGAGGAACTGGGATGCTGGAAGAGAAGAATTTCTCTACAATTGATCTCCTATTTACAGGTTTTCCATTTGGATGCCAGCTTCTTGAATGCAGAGACTTGAAACTCTTTGTCTTTCTCTCCCCCCTCCCCCTTAAAACTCAACACTCAATGCAGAGCCTGGTACCAATAAGAACTTTCTCATTGATTGTTACATTAGATCTGATTATGTCTGTAAACTGTAAGGGATTAGTGAAGAAAGTGACAAATGGAAGCCTTAAGTTAAGAATGGGGGTGAGTGGATATCTAGACCCCATTTATGCCTTACCTTCAAGTATGATCATTCAACATGAACAAATGTAGCTCCAACCACTTACTTTTCTACCTTCCTACCTTTTCTTCCTTTCTTTTCACTGTGCGATTGACCTTAAAGTTCTGGTCCTAGTCGACCCGTAGACAATGGGAAGTGCAAACCACTTAAAATGAGTCCACGGAGGATCGATGGAAGTGAATATGAGAATCAAGAGAAGGATGCAAAGATAACAAATTATGTCGAAGAGTAATCAACTTAAAAGAACTTAAAAAAATTAACCTTTAAAATTTATATTTCCTTTTCTTGGAGGGAGTTAACACAAAAATCATTAAAATACAACAGTATCAATGGCAATTCAGCCCAATTCAACAAACCTTTAAAAAGCATCTGCTGTCTGGAAAGTACTTACATACTGTTGGGCTTACCCTCTCCTCCGTTCCCCCCACCCACCCCCCCACAAAAAAAAAACCCCAAAAGAACAACAAAAATGATCTAGCTCTAAAGGAGTTCACATTCTACTAGGGAATACACATAGGCAGATAAGTAAATGAAGAATTATTTGAGAAGGGAGGGAGCTAACAACAGGGAAAGATTCCTTTGGGAGTTAAATAAGCCTTGAAGAAATCAAAAACTGAGTGAAGTGAGACAGTGCAAACCAAGTTTGGAATTGCAGCCACCACAAGTAGACCAGTTTGACTGGAATGTAGAGTACATGAGAGTAATGAAATCAGCCTGAAAAATAAATTGTAGCCAGATTGTGCAGAGGTTTAAATACCAAAATATTTTAAATATATAAATGTATTTTAATCCAGAGGCAATAGGTAGCCACTGGAGATTGATGAGCAGGGGAATGACCCCTCAGACCTGTACATGCCCATTTACCTTGTTCATCCATTAAGAGCATAGTGCCTGTTTCACTGTAGAAACAATCACAGAATTAAAGGCCTTTAAGGAAAACATTTTTAATATGATAGGATGTGGAAAGATGCTCTCCACCTCCAGAAAGAACTAATGAACTCTGAATGCAGGGTGAAACATACTTTTTTAAAACTTTATTTTTGATTTGTTTTCTGTTTTCTTTTGCAACAATGGCTATTATGGAAATGTTTTGCATGACTTCACATGTATAATCAATATCAAATCTTCTCAAGGAGAGGAAGGAGGGAGATAATTTGGAGCTTAAATTTTTTTTAAACGAGTGTTATGAAAAAATTTTACATATAATTGGGAAATATTTTACAAAATAAATAAAAATAATTTAAAGGAAAAAATGATAGAACTTCCAAGATGGCAGATTAGTAACTTTCTCCAAGATTGCTTTATCCTCCAAGTGACATAAAATAAAGTCCAACCAATGCAAAAGGAACACACACACACACACACACACACACACACACACACACACAAATGACGCACCAGATAAAAAGAGTTTGTTGTTATTGTTCAGTCATTTCCAGTTGTGCAGTTCTTCATGACCCCATTTGGGGTTTTCTTGGCCAAGATATGGAGATTTGCCATTTTCTTCTCCAGCTCATTTTATAGATGAGGAAACCTAGGCACTCCAGGGTCACACAGTTAGTTTCTGAGGCCATATTTGAAATCAGGAAGATGAGTTTTCCTGTCACCTAGCTACTCCAAAATAAAGAGTAATTATAGCTAAATCCAGAAGAAAAAGAAGGCAAAAGAGAGCCCAGACAAGGCAAAATCCTTATGAATCAACACTGACATGATAGGACCAGGGTTGCTATTTCTTTGAACTAGGAATTTGTTTTCTAATTAAATTTAAATTAAATTAATTTTTTTGTAAGAAAAAAAGGAAATAGTTTTCCTTAAAAGGCAACAAAGCTGACTCCCTTGTTGAAGACTCCTGGTCCCCAAAAGGCATAAAAAATTACACCCATGTGGGATTTCTTCTAAAAAAGCTATGTACCACTATATCCTTGATTCATATACATACATATACATAATATATATATATATACATACTTGCTGAGTTAACTGTCCAACGATTTCTAAGTACCTCATTTTATCCCAACATTGAACCTAAATTAACAGTGTTCTAGCATTAGGTAAACCCCTAACCCTAATATTTGCAAAGTTGGTGATCAGGAAGAGATGAACTAGCAGCGCAGCTCACATCATAATTGAGTTGGGGGAAGGGCATTGCAAATACAGAGGGCAAGTTGATCAAATGGTAGGATACTGCATAGCTCCCCAGCAAAAGAGTCCTTTTGCTGCCTGGGAGGATAAAGAAAGTACCAAGTCCAGCATTTCCCAATTGTTGATTGCCCTGGAGAAGTTTAACTAGCAGCATAATAAAATTGAAAGCAAACTGGCCAAGAGTATTGTTATAAGGAAACTTCTTTGGACTTTTGCCATGATTAAAGAGGTGAAACATACATCAAGGTAGTAAAATGTTGACAGGTTGATCACTGGAGATCAGCAAGGGGTTCAAGATAAAGCCAGGTTTCTTTTGGGGTTTTTTGCTTTTGGGGGGGGCATTTGGGGTCAAGCGACTTGCCCAAGGTCACACAGCTAGTATTTTTGTGTTAAGTGTCTAAGGTCATATTTGAACTCAGGTCCTCCTGACTCCAGGGCTGGTGTTGTATTCTCTGCGCCACCTAGCCGCCCCAAAGCCAACTTTTATTGATAACTTTTGTAATGAGATAAAGATGATTTGGATAGGTCCAGGTCAACAAATGGGATAGGCATCTTACTTCCTCCCTAATTGCTGTGTGTGAGTGTATGATGAATGAAAAGTCTGAAAGATATAATTTCTGGGTAACTAATTATCAGTTTATTGATCAATAATCAGGATACCCATGCCAAGACCAACCCTCCCTTATCCCTTTTCTCTTTTTACTATTATTAGGAGATACCCTGTTTTCCAGAGCTAAGACTCAACAGACAAGCTGTGCTTTGACCTTGGCATAACAGCAGTCTTTATGCTCACTGTCTGGGCAAATCAGAGAATTGTTTCACATCAGGCTCAGGTGGTTCTTGAGCTTGGACAAGCAACCACATTCTGCTCATCAACTGCTGCTGTGAATCAAACTCTCTTGTTTAGTCATAAATTCTTTCCTTCTCCATAGATCTGACAGATAAATTATTCCTTGCTCTCCTAGTTTGCTTATAATATCAGTCTTTATATCTAAATCATGTACCCATTTTGATTTTATTTTGGCCTAGGGCATATGTTGTTGTTCTCTACCTAACTTCTGTCATACAATTTTCCAGGTTTCCCAGCAGTTTTTTTTTTATATAGTCAGTTCTTATCCTAATAGCTGGAGTCTTTGGATTTATCAAAAGTAGATTATAGTCACTGACTGTTGTGTCTTGTGTACCTGACCTATTTCACTGATCCACCATTCTATTTCTTAGCCAGTACTAACTAGTTTTGATGATTGCTGCTTTATAATACAATTTGAGATCTCCTGGTACAGCAAGGTCATATTCCCTTGCATTTCTTTTCATTAATTCCTTTGATATTTTGAAACTTTTGTTCTTCTGGATTAATTTTGTTAATTTTTTTTCTAGCTCTATAAAATAATTTTTGGTAATTTGATTTATATGTCAATGAATAAGTAATTTAATTTAGGTAAAATTCTTATTTTTATTATATTAGCTCTTCCTACCTATGAACAACTGATATTTTTCCAATTATTTAGATCTGACTTTATTTGTGTGAAAAGTGTTTTGTAATTGTGTTCAAATAAATTCTGGGTTTCTTTTGGCAAATAGATTCCCAAATACTTTATAATGTTTACAGTAACTCTAAATGGGATTTCTCTTTCTATCTCTTGCTATTGGGTTTTGTTCACAATTGTACGTGTCAAGCAATCCATATGTCTTCTCTGAAAACTTGCCCTATACTGATTAGTCGTTTCTGGGCCCCTACTAGGTCCTTCTGATTATTCTCATAGCTACCAAATTTGTGCATATGAACTCCTGGATCATCTGAAGAAAACTCTCACTCCTGAGTGAATGGCAGAACCCTCTGGGAACCTCAAGGTTCATCTAGTATGGACCCAAAAGCAGCCAACACCCAAATAACACAACTGTCCCAAGATTCCAGACAATTGCTGACTATACTGTCCTAGTAGTTTTTCTTTTCCCTTTTTTTATGTGCCCAGCCACCAAGGCCCTCATTCAAGCATGTGTTGTCATTTTCTCCCTCTACATTCTTGGTTCTCCTCTTTTCTGCTTTGAACAAACAATGGTCAGGCAAAACCTATTGCTGTACTTGGAACCCAACTCCCCCAAAGAGCTAACTTCCTGGGATAAAGATGCCATTCCATCATTGCTCAGGGGAAAGGGCTAACAAATCGTTAAGCCACTGTAACCCCTTAGCTCACCAACATAAGCCTACAGCTATCTCCCAACTCAAGGAACTATCCTGGCCCAACTGGCCTTACATGGCATCTTGGCTTATACCTGCCTCTCCTTTATTGGCCAGAAGGGGAGAGTTCTTTTACATTCTATCCCTTTGGGAAAAAGGGGGAAATGTCAGGATCCCCATGCTGAGATCACACCTCTCTTTTTACTATTAGGAGACACCCTGGTTCCAGAGCTAAGGTCCAGCAAGCAAGCTGTGCCCTGAACTTGGCATACCAACAATCCTTCGTATTCACCCTCTGGATGAACTCTGCTTCAACTAAATCACAGAGCTGATGGTCACTGAGCTTGGGGAAACACCAAGAAGCCCTGACATGAAGCCCTGCTATGAATGGACTTTTTTTTTACTAGGTAACCTTTCCTCACTGTTGGTCATAACTGTTGCTACACCACACTATTTGATTCTTTGTCTAGCCACAAATATAAATATCAAAGTTTAGGGGTGACCTGGAGATAGAATCCCGGGCTCAGACACTTAGCACCTACCCAGAAACACCTTGCCATGTAACCTTGAGCAAGTTACTTAACCCCAATTGCTTAGGGGTGGCCAGGTGGCTCAGCGAGTAAGAGCACCAGCTCCAGTGTCAGGATGACCTGGGGATCAAATCCGGGCTCAGATACTCAGCACCACACCCAGAAATAACTGGCCGTGTAACCTTGAGCAAGTTACTTAACCCCGATTGCTTAAAAAAAAAAAAAATCAAAGTTTAGCCTCACTGCCTTGGGTTTCCTTCTAGAAGAGATCCCAGCACATGTGTCTAGTTTCCCTCCTCCAAAAGAATAAAAAAAAGTTTTTGCTTATGACGACTGTTAGCTCTTTGATTTGATTTTATTTTTCAGAGTTAACTGTGCTTAACAGAGATAACCTGTGTGAACTCTTTGGTATTTTTAGAATTAATAGAAATTGAAAAACCTCTGTGACTCTTTGGTCATTTGGTTTTTTTTGTTGTTGTTGTTTATTCTCTCTTTTTTATTTTTTAGTTTACATCATTCATTTCCACAAGATTTTCAGTTACAAATTTTCTCCCCATTTTTCCCCGAACCACCACCCCAAAATAACAATCCCATTGAATATCCCCTCCCCCAATCTGCTCTCTCCCATATCTTCGACAATGCCCCCTCTGACTTTCCAGTAGGGCAAGGTGGATCTCTGTGCCCCAGTGCCTGTATATCTTATTTCCCAGTTGCATGTAAAATAATAGTAATAATAGTGTGTATATATATATGTATATACACATACATGTATATATATATATATATATTTAAATATTTGATTTTAAAACTTTGAATTCCAGATTCCTTCCATTCCTCCCTTGTCACCCACCCTTACTAGGAAGATAAGCAAATCAACATAGGTTGTATATGTATAGCTAAGCAAAACATTTCCATAGTGGATATATTGTAAAAGACTGACTATATTTCCCTCCCTCCTATCCCACTCCCCACTTGTTCTATTCTCTACTTTGATCCAGTCTCTTTTCAAAAGTGGGTGCTTCCAACTTCCCTACCCCCAAACCTGCCCTACCCTTCATCATCCCCCCTCTCATCCCCTTCCCCCCTACTCTCCTGTAGGGTAAGATATCCTATTTAGTGTGTATGTCATTCCCTCCCTAAGCCAAATTTAATGAGAATAAGGTTGACTCATTTGCTTTTGCCTTCCTGTTATTTCCCTTCATTGTAACAGTTTTCCCTTACCTCTTCTATATGAGATAATGTACCCCATTTTGTTTCTCCCCATCTCCTCTCATTATATTCCTCTCTCAACTCCTAATTTAACCTTTTAAGTATCATCCTTTCCTATTCAGTTGGTCTGTGCCCTCTGTCTGTATATACCTGTACACACACTCGCATATGTATTCATACACCCATATACCCTCCTATATAGACATATATATATATATATATGTATACATATTTCTATTCCTTTCAGCTATTCTCATACTGAGAAAAGTTTCATAAGTTACAATTATCATTTTTCCATGTAGGAATATAAATAATTCAACTTTGATAAATTCCTTATGATTTCTTTTCCTCATTTACCTTCTCATGCTTCTCCTGTTTCTTGTATCTGAATGTCTGAATTTTCTTTCAACTCTGTTTTTTTCATCAAGAATGCTTGAAAGTTCTCTATTCCACTGAATGACCATATTTTCCCTTGAAACATGATACTCAGTTTTTCTGGGTAGATGACTCTTTGTTTTAATCCCAACTTCTTTGACCTCCGGAATATCATATTCCAAGCCCTTCTATCCCTCAGTGTAGAAGCTGCCAGATCCTGTGTTATCCTGCTTCTGTTTCCACAATATTGAAGTTGTTCTTCCTGGCTGCTTGTAATATTTTTTCCTTGATCTGGGAATTCCTGAACCTGGCTATAATATTCCTAGGAGTTTTCTTTGTGGGATCTTTTTCAGCAGGTGATCAGTGGATTCTTTCAACCTCTATTTTGCCCTCTGGTTCTAAAAAATCAGGGCAATTTTCCTTGAGAATTTCTTGAAGGATGATTTCTAGGTTCTTTTTTTGATCATGACTTTCAGGTAGTCCAATAATTTTAAAATTATCTCTCCTGGATCTATTTTCCAGGTCAGTAGTTTTTCCAATGAGATATTTCACATTGCCTTCTATTTTTTCCATTTGTTTGGATCTGTTTAATAGTATCTTGATTTCTCATAAAGTCACTAGCTTCCATTTGCTCCAATCTAATTCTGAAAGAATGATTCTCTTCAGTGAGCTTTTGAGATTCTTTTTCTATCTGGAAAATTTGGCTTTTTAAGGCATTCTTCTCCTCATTTCCTTTTTGAGCCTCTTTTGCCATTTGAGTTAGTCTGTTTTTTAAGGTGTTATTTCCTTCATTCAGGTTGTTGACTCTCATTTCATAATTTTCTTGTCTCATTATCATTTCCCTTCCCAATTTTTCCTCCACTTCTCTTATTTGGTTTTCAAAATCCTTTTTAAGCTCCTCTGTAGCCTGTAACCAACTCATATTTTTCTTGGAAGCTTTTGGCACAGGAGTTCTGACTTCACTGTCTTCCTCCTGTTCCATGCTTTGATTCTTTTTGTCCCCAAAATAGGAGTTGAATTGCTGTTGGATTGTTATTGGATGTTGGATTGCTACGTTTGCTTTGCTTCCTTTGCTTGCTCATGTTGCCACTCACTTACTTGACTTTTGAGCTTTTTGCCACAGTAGAACTCTGCTACCAGAAAGTGCAGCTTAATCTCAATCACTGGGGTTTCCACAGCTGCCAGAGGTATTAGTTGGGTGCCCTCTCTGAAGCCTCCATATGCTTGGGCAAACTAGTCACACATCCCAGGACCTCCACCCTAGACAGCAATCCAGATCCAAGCAGGTTAGAGCAAGAGCAATTACCCCTCAGACTAGTCACTTGGTCCGCCTGCACTCTGCAGACCTAGAGCTCTGAAGCAGCATGACTGCAGAGCCTGAGCTGCTTCTCGCCCCAGGAACAAAGGCCGGATCCCACTCCTGAACTCCCTGTTCCTGCAAAGTCTGCACTGACCTCTCACTTTGTCTTTGGCATCTATGGGCTCATAATTCTGGAAACCACCACAGCTGCTGGTGGAGTCCTTCTAACTGGTAGCTGGTCAGGCTGCCGAAGGCTAAAACCTCTGGCTCGCAGGGCTGGACTCTGCTCCCAAAGCGCTGCACTGTCCCCTTCCTGCCGACTTACTGGGCTGTCTTCAGCAGGAGGTTAGCTTCTCTCTGTCATTTTGTAGGTTCTGTAGCCCCAAAATTTGTCTAGAGTCATTTTTTACATGAATTGGAGGAGGTGGAAGCCCATGCCAAGAGGAGGTCCTGTTTGTACTCTGCCATCTTGACTCCACCCCCCTGGTCATTTGTTTTCAGGGCTAAACGAGCTTACACACCACAGCAAGCAGCACACCCTCTACTCTCCAACCTTGAGGTTCTAGTTCCTTCTCTGATCAGATCAGTGATACAGAAGACTGACAGCAGAAGTAAGGAAGGGGCTGTTTCCAAGAGAAAAGTTATGCTGCTCTGAGGATTCAGGGGACACTGGGGTGGTAAATGAGAAGTTCAAACAGAAACCCGGAACTCCTGAGAAGGTGGTATAATGGAGCTAAAGCTGAGACCTCTCTCCAGCTCACTTCCATAGAGTAGGATACCTTTCTGTGGATTTTTGTAGTCATTTAAATTTATTAGAGCTTCCCTACAGGGATGAACCTTTTCCCCTCACTTAATAATTCAGGTGCCTAAGTTATTAGGAGTTATTCATACCTGGCCCCACAAAGATTCATTTCCATTGAAGTTGACATTCCCCTGGCAATCTTAAGAGAGGGAGTGAAGTGGAAATGAGTTTTATTGATTGGATTTATGTGTCACAGCTCCACAACAAACTATACCCTGTGCCCAGCCTTCCTCAGAGACAATTGTACCTTGCATTCAAGGTAGATGGCTTTATTCACCATAATGGCTTTACACTTATATATAACTATACAGTTGTATGGGCTGATCATTTGGTGAAATCTGAGCAGGAGGTTTTGATAGTTGTGGCTTGGGAAAAAACTGCTGTTAGTACAAATTGACACTCTAGGAATTATGGGAAGATTCAGTAAACTCAAAGCCCTGCTAGTAGAGAGCATTTACGACTTCTGTAAAAAGGAGCTTTAAGTATTGTTCCTGAAACATGGGTTTGATAAGAAAGCATTTGATGGCCAATACATGGGGAGTGCTAGTAATACTGTATGGGGAAATTCAGCACAAGGACACTTAGCTACATCCAAACCTGAGATAGTCTCTAAAGCCTCAGCCCCAGTTACAACATTTAAGGAATGCTTCAGAGGGAAAAACCAAGGAATATTATATGCACATTATTTATGTAGACCTTTCAGCAACTTCTATGCATGTTATTATGAAGAGGGCCAAATGGAAGCCCTTCGAGTTATCTCTACCCTCCCACATAGGTAACATGAAAAAATATTGGTCCTATAGGGGGTTGAAAGATATTTCTTCTCTAATAATGGAGTTTAAGGAAGACAGAGTATTTCATTATACCAGCTCTTGTTACAGCAAACCTGTGAAGAAGGCAGGTAGCACATGGAAGCTTACAGTAAAGTATAAGGTGCTTAACAAACTCATAATGTCCATTACTGTTTCTGACCTTGTCAATATTGGAAAACAGGTAGTTCAGGCCTAGGGTGAGTGGCATGGAGTTATTGACCCATCAATGCCTTTTATTCACTATTCCAGTGACTGAGACTAGTCATGAGCAGTTTGCTTTCATCTGGGAAGGTAACCAGTACACATTCCCCAGAACCTTACGTCTCCCTCATGCTGCCACATAATGATGGGCAGAGACTTGAAAGATGAGTCCTCTCATGATAGCATTGATATATGCCACAACATTTCTTGTTGTTCTACCCATCTGAGTGCACCTTCTTTGTCTCCATTGTTGTATTCTCTTCCAGATCATGCCCTCTAACTCAGAGTTATATCCTGGACTTCTTCTGTCTCTATAGTACTTTACTTGATGATCTCATTAACTCCCAGGGGTTTAATTATCACCTCTAGGTTGATAATTTTCAAATCTATCTATCCTGCCTCAAACTCTCCTGACTCTAATCTTGCATCTCCAACTACCTTTAAACATCTTAAACTGGATGTTCAGTAAGCATCTTAAATTCACTATGTCCAAAACAGAACTCATCATGAGCTGCCTCCCCATTCCTGGAACTCTCCCCTTTCTCTACTCTGCCTACTGATTTCCTCAGCTTCCTTTATGTCCCTAAAATTCCACCTTATACAGCAAGCCTTTCTTGATCCTTCTTAATTCCTATGCCTCTACTCTGTTAATTATTTCCTATTTATCTCATATAAGCTTATTTTGTATATATTTGTTGGCATGTTGTTTTCCTCATTAGGCTGAAAACTTCTTGAGAACAAAACTGTCTTTTGCCTCTTTTGTATACCTTGTGTTTAGCAGAGTACCTGGAACATAGCAGACAGTTAATAAATATTTACTGATTGATTAATTGACTAAGCCATAGAATGCCATTGTGGCAGAAGTCATTTGAGGAATGAGAAATCAAAGTTGAAAAAATTGAGGGATTTTCTTTTCTAACCTTGATCACAAGCCTGATTGGTCTCTTTCAAGAAATTATCAAGGAAAACTGCCCTGATGTCCTAGAACCAGAGGGTAAAATAACCAGTGAAAGAATCCACCTGCTGAAAGAGATTCCAAAATGAAAACTGCCAGGAATATTATAGTCAAATTCCAGGATTATTGGATTAAGGAGAAAATACTTCAAGCAGCCAGAAAGAAACAATGCAAATATTATGGAACCGCAGTCAGGATTACAAAGGACTTAGCAGCTTCTACATTAAAAAATTGGAGGGCTTGGAATATGATATCCTGAAAAGCAAAGGAGCTTGGATTACAACCAAAGATCAACTACCCAGAAAAACTGAGCATTATCTTGCAGGGGAGGAGATGGACATTCAATAAAATAGGAGACTTTTCATCATTCCTGATGAAAAAAACAAAAGTTAACAGAAAATTCAATCTTCAAATACAAGACTCAAGAGTAGCATAAAAAGGTAAGCGGAAAAGAAAAAAAAAACATACAATAAGGTTAAATTGTTTACATCCCTACCTGGGAAGATGATACTTGTAACTCTTGAGGACTGTATCTTTATTAAAGCATTTAGAATGGGGTATACATAGAGCAAGGGTGTGGGTATGAGTTGATTTTGATGTGATAATAAAAAAAAATTCCTCAAGGGGTGAAAAAAAGGATTGTACTGGGAGAAGAGGAAGGGGAAGGCAGGATGGGATAAATTATATCACATGAATAGGTGCAATCACCTATTGCAGTGGAGGGAAATAATAGAGGGGAGCAAACATTGTTTGAACATTACTCTCATCAGATTTGGCCCAAGGATGGAATAACATACACATTCAGTTGGCTATAGAAATCTATCTTACTCTATAGAGAAGTAGGAGGAGAAAGGGAAAAGAAAAGGGAGAGGGACTAATAGAAAGTGGGGCAGATTGAGGGAGGTGGCACTCAAAAGCAAAACTCTAGTGAGAAGGGAAAGGGGGAAAGGAGAGAGAAGAGCATAAAGAGAAAAAGAAAGTAATCATCACTGTGAAAGTGAATGGGATGAATTCTCCCATAAAATGTAAGTGGATATCAGAGTGGATTAAAAAACATAATCCTACATTGTGCTGTTTACAAGAAACACATGTAAAGCAGAGAGATACTCACAGAGTAAAAGTAAAAGGTTGTAGCAGAATCTATTATACTTTAGCTGAACTAAAAAGAAAAAAAGCAGGGGTATCAACCCTGAACTTAGAAAAAGCAAAAGCAAAAAAAAAAAGAGAGAGAGAGAGAGATAAGTAAGGGAACCAAATCTTGCTAAAAGGTACCATAGAAGTAATATCAATACTAAACATGTTCGCACCAGGTGTACTTAGAGGAGAAGTTAAGGGAGTTACAGGAATAAATAGTAAAATTATACTAGTAGGGGACCTCAACCTTACCTTCTCAGAACTAGATAAATCTAACCACAAAATAAGAAAGAAGTTAAGGAGGTCAATAGAATTTTAGAAAAGTTAGATATGATAGACCTCTGGAGAAAACTGAAGGGGAATAGAAAGGAATATACCTTTTTCTCATGGTACATGGCACCTACACAAAAATTGACTATGTATTAGGGCATGAAAACCTCACAGTCCAATGCAGAAAAGCAGATTAAATGCATTATTTTCCGATTGCAATGAAAAAAAAATTATGTAATAAAGAGCCATGGAAAGATAGACTAAAAATCTGTTGAAAACTAATTAATCCTAAAGAATGAGTGGGTTAAACAATAAGTCATAGAAACAATAACTTCATCCAAAAGAATTGCAGTAATGAAACAACATACTAAAACTAATGGGATGCAGCGAAAGTGGTTCTTAGGGAAAATTTTATATCTCTAAATGCTTACATGAATAAAAAAGAGAAAGAGGAGATCAGTGAATTGAGCATGCAACTAAAAAACCTAGAAAAAGAACAAATTAAAAAGCTCCAGTTGAATACCAAATTAGAAATTCTGAAAACCAAAGTGAGATTAATAAAATTGAAATTAAAAAACTAATGAATAAAACTAAGAGTTCATATTTTTGGGAGAGAGCCCAATAAAATATTTAAATATTTGGTTAATTTGGTTTAAGAAAAAGAAGGAAGAAAACCAAATGACCAGTATCAAGAATGAAAAGAATGAATTCACCACAAATGAAGAGAAAAATTTAAAAATAGGAGCTATTTTGCCCAACTGTATGCCAATAAATCTGATAATCTAAGTGAAAAGGATGAGTATTTACAAAAATGTGAATTTCCCAGATTAACAGAAAAGGAAATGAAATACTTAAATAACCTCATTCAGAAAGTAAAATTGAACAAGCCATCAATGAACTTCCTAAGAAAAGATTTCCAAGGCCAGATGGATTTATTTTTTAAAGCAATTGGGGTTAAGTAACTTGCTCAAGGTTACATGGCCAGTTATTTCTGGGTGTGGTGCTAAGTATCTGAGCCCAGATTCAATCCCAGGTCTCCCGACTCTGGGGCCGGCACTCTTACTCACTGCGCCACCTAGCCACCCCTAAGCAATTGGGGTTAAGTAGCTTGCTCGAGGTTACACAGCCAGGTGTTTCTGGGTGGGTGCTAAGTATTTGAGCCCAGATTCAATCCCAGGTCTCCCAACTCTGGGGCCAGTGCTCTTACTAACTGTGACACCTGGCCACCCCCAGATGGATTTATAATTGACTTCTACCAAACATTTAAAGAACAATTAATTCCAATGCCATTTAAACTATATGAAAAAAAATAGGTGAAGGAGTCTTACCAAATTGTCTTTGTGATACAGATATGGTGCTGATGCCTAAACCAGGAAGAGCTAAAACAGAAAAAGAATATTAAAGAAATGTATAGAAAGAAAATAACAGAGATAAAAAATTTCCCTAGTAAATATTGATGCAAAAAAATTTAAATATTAGCAAATAGATTATCACAACTTAACAGAAGGATAATACTTTATGACCAGGTGGCATCTATATCAGGAATATAGGGCTGGTTTAATATTAGGAAAACTATTAGCATAATTGGTTATGTCAATAAAGAAAACCTAGAAATCACATGATTATCTCAAAAGATGCAGAGAAAAGCTTTTGAGAAAATACAGAACTCGTTCTATTAAAAACACTAGAAAGCACAGGAATAGAGTTTTCCTTAAAATGATAAATAGCATCTATCTAAAACCATCAGCAAGCATTATATGTAATGGGGATGAACTATATTCCCAATAAGATCAGGACTAAAAAAAAACAATGTCTATTATCACCACTGTTCTTCAATATTGTATTAGAAATGTTAACATTTCTATATATTGCTTACAAACCCCAGCAGCAAGAAATAGAGAAATTACATTGAAAATAACTGTACACAATGCAAAATATTTGGAAGTCTACCTGCCAAGACAAACCCAGGAATTATATAAATACCATTACAATACTCTTTCTGCACAATTCAGGTCTAATTGATTGGAAAAATATCAGTTGTTCATGGGTAGGCCAAACTAATATAATAAAAATTACAATTCTGTCTAAATTAACTTACTTATTTGTATATTTACAAACATTCTGGAGAACAATTTGGAACCATGCTGAAAGAGCTATAAAACTGTGCATACCCTTTGATTCAGCAATACAATTACTAGGTCTGTATTCAAAAGAGATCATAACAAAGGCAAAAGGACCCACATGTACAAAAATTTTATAGGAGCTCTTTTAGTGGTAGCCAAGAATTGGAAATTGGGGGGATGCCCATCAGTTGGGGAATGGATAAATAAGTTGTGGCATAGGAATGTAATTGAATACTATTGTTCCATAAGAAATGGTGAGCAGGCAGATTTCAGAAAAACCTGGAGAGGTTTTTGATGCTGAATGAAGTGAGCAGAACCAGGAGAACATTGTACACATTAACAGCAACATGGTGGAAGGGCCAACTTTGCTCTACCTACCTCTTCTCAATAATGCAATAGCTATAACTATTCCAAAGGCTCATGATGGAAAATGCTATCCGTATCCACAGAAAAATCAATGGAGTCTGAATTCAGATTGACCATACTATTTTCTTTTTTGTTCTTCTAAAATTGTCAAGTTCATCATTTCTTATAGCACAATAGTATTCCTTCATGATCATATGCAGCAACTTATTCAGCCATTCCCCAATTGATGGACGTCCCCTCAGTTTCCAGTTCTTTGCTAACGCAAAGAGAGCTACTGTCTTCTTGGGAAACAGACCTAAGAGTGGTATTTCTGGGTAAAAAGGTATAAGCAGTTTAATAACTCTTTGGGCACAATTCCAGATTGCTCTCCAAAATGGTTAGACCATTTTATAATTCCATCAACAATGAATTAATGTCCTAATTTTTTCACATCTCCTCCAACATTTGTCACTTTCCTCTTCTATCATTTTAGCTAATCTGGTAGGTGTAAAATTAAATCTTGGCTTTTTGATTGGGCAATGGGTCAAGAGGGTTGTGACATTCTCTGAGCCAGGAGAAGGCTACATATACCCTGATGTGAGATTTTGTTTTGGGGTTCACTTTGAGAAGAATTGTATGATTTGACCAGATGAGACTCCAGGCAGCCATTGAGCCTTTCAAAGTCTGGCTTTGAAAACCCAGATGTTGGTGCTTCCCTCTCTGGTAACTGACTAGAGAAGAGCTACCCTACCCTCCATCTGTGCTGGCTCAGCCCATTGTCCCTTTTGGGTATCCTGTCCATGGAGTGGAGGTGATGCCACGTCACACAGTGGTGATCACAGGCCTCCACTTTGATGGACCAGTTGCATCAGACTACAAGGTAGTAGTCACTGTTGTCATAGTAATAGTAACAACCCATTCAAATTTCATCAGATTGTCCATTCTGTGGGGGTAGGAGGAGGGCAAAAAAAAAAAAAAAAAAGGAAACTTCAACCAAAGTGATGTACAGCAAGGAACCTGATGCCTTGAGATAATAATGGTAGCTGTGGAGATCTGGCAGGCACCCAGTGGTTCTACTTGAGTCAGCGTGACAGCCAGTATGATGCAATTGCATCTCTAAATCTAAGAAACAGACAGGGTGGCCTTACTTGGAGCCATTGTAACGATAAGCTTGGCACAGATTAAAATGGAGTGCTTCTTGGAGATGGCTACGTGGCTTCATGGAGGCAGTGAAGAGAGCACCAGCCCCAGAGTCAGGATGACCTGAATTTGGATCCAGCCTCAGACATTTAACACTTCTAGCCATGTGACCTTGGGCAAGTCACTTAACCCCAAATGCCCTGCCCTCCCTCCTCCAAAAAGCAAAAAAATTTAAAAAATGAAATGACATCTTGAGGTTGTTTGAATTTGCGTTTCTCTAATAAATAATGTTTTAGAGTATTTTTATATGACTATGAATTGTTTTGCTTTCTTCATCAGAAAACTGCCTTTAATATCCTTCAGCTATTTATCAAATTGGTGAATGACTCATATTCTTATAGATTTGAAGAAGTTCTTCAGATATTTGAAATATAAGGCCTTTATTTGAGAAACTGTCTATAAAAATCTTCCCCAGTTTTCTGCTTTCCCTCTGATCTTGGCTACATTGGTACTATTCATACAACCCTTTTTTAATTTAATGTAATCCAAATTATCTGTCTTACACCTATATATCACCAATGCAATACCCACAATGGCTGCTATGATTATGCAGGCATATTTCTAGGTTTGAATTATAAGATATAACAGATTCTCTTCTTCAAAGACAAAACCAAGATATTTATTCATGTACCAGAAAGCCAAATCCACCATGGCAATAAAAAGTTGATGCACATTATGAATGCAGGGAGCATCATCATCCCCAAGCCTTCCCTCTGTCAGGCCATGCCACACACAAGCTCCCTTAGGCAAAATGCCCCTCTCTCCCCCATGCTAGCTGCTCTGCCTCTCTCTGCCTCCTCTCCCTCTCAGCTTTACCTGACTCTCCCTCAGTTATGCCTTACCCACACTTCATGCTCTACCTCTTCCATCTCCACCTGTGCAGCAAACTCCTCCAACCACAGGCTCATGTGACTCAGGCTCAAAGCAGGTCACATAGATCTATTAATGGATGGCAAAGATCTTCCATTCCCAATAACATCATAACCTCCCAATAATCTCTGTTTCTCATTTATTCATAAATTATGATGTTCCATGTTGTTTAAATTTTCTTGTAATATCTCTCTTTATATCTAGGTCAGGTGTGCATTTAGACCTAATCTTGTTAAATGGTATAAGATATTGGTCTATGCTCAATTTCTGCCGTTCTGTTTTCTAGTTTTCCCAACAATTTTTTTTTACCAAATGATGAATTCTTATTGTCAAAAGCTGTCTTTACACTTCCCAAACACAAGATTATTATAATCAGTTGCTGTAGTAAATTGTATATCTACTCTGTTTCACTAATCTACTTTTGTATTTCTTAGCTAGTACCAGATAGTTTTGATAATTACTCCTTTTTAATATAGTCAAGTACCTGCAACTGCTAAGCCTCTTTTCTTTATTTTTCCTTTTTGCTCTTTATATTCTTGACCTTTTGTTCTTCCAAATGAATTTGTTATTATTTTTTCTAACAGTAAAATAATTTTTTGGTAATTTAATTGGTTTGGCATTGAATATACATATTAATTTAGGTAAAGTTATTTTTGTTATTTGTCCCTACCTACCATTGAACAATGAATATTTCTCTAATTTTTTAAATCTCATTTTATTTGTATAAACATTTAAAAAATAATTTTGTTCACATAATTCCTGTTTTTGTTTTGTCAGGAGTACTCCCAGGTATTTTATATTGTCTAGAGTTATTTTAAGTGAGGTGTCTCTTACTATCTCTTTTTGTGCAATTTTGTTAGTGATATATAGGAATGGTGATGATTTATGTGGCTTTACTTTATATCCTACTACTTTGCTAAAATTGTTTCAACTATTTTGTTAAATCTTTAGGATTTTCCAAGTATATCGTGAAATCATCAGCAAAATAGATAGTTTTATTACCACATTGACCACTCTAATTCCTTCTATTTCTTTTTTTTCTCTTATTGCTAAGATTTCCAATATAATATTGAATAATATTGGTGGTAGTGGGCACCCTTGTTTTGCATCTAATTAACTGAAAAAGGGATAGCTCATCCCTATTAGAAATCATGCTCTCTGATGGTTTTTGTTAAATGCTTCTTATCAATGTAAGGAAAATTCCATTTATACCTATTCCTTCAAATGTTCTTAATAGAAATTAGTGTTGTACTTTATCAAAAGCTTTTTTTGTACCTTTTGACATAATAATAACATTTTCATACTTTTATTATTAATTTTTTATTTTTTAGCTTACATCATTCATTTCCACAAGATTTTGAGTTACAAATTTTCTCCTGATTTTTTCCCTACCCACCACCGCAAAACAGAGGTCCCATTGAATATCCCCTACCCCAATCTGCTCTCTCCCATATCTTCCCCCATACCTCCTCTGACCTTCCAGTAGGGCATGGTGGATCTCTATGTCCCAGTGCCTGTATATCTTATTTCCCAGTTACATGTAAAATAATAATAATGATAATATATATAGATATATTTTTTAAACATTTCATTTTAAAACTTTGAATTCCAGATTCTTTCCATTCCTCCCTTGTCACCCACCCTTACTGGGAAGATAAGCAATTCAATATAGGTTGTACATGTATAGCTATGCAAAACATTTCCATAGTGGATATATTGTGAAAGACTGACTATATTTCCCTCCATCCTATCCCACCCCCCCACTTGTTCTATTCTCTACTTTGATCCCATCCCTTTATTTTTCTTTTCTTTTTTTTTTTTTAAAGCAATTGGGGTTAAGTAACTTGCTCAAGGTTACAAGGCCAGTTATTTCTGGGTGTGGTGCTGAGTGTCTGTGCCTGGGGTTTGATCTCCAGGTCATCCCAACACTGGAGCCAGTGCTGTTACTCGCTGAGCCACCTGGCTGCCCCTGTTCCCATCCCTTTTCAAAAGTGGGTGCTTCCAACTTCCTTTCCCCCCAGCCTACCCTCTCTTCCATCATCCCCTCTCTCATCCCCTTCCCCCCTACTCTCCTGTAGGGTGAGTTACCCTATTTATTGTGGATGTCATTCCCTCCCTAAGCCAAATTCAATGAGAAAATGAGAATAAGGTTGACTCATTCCCTTTTGCCTTCCTGTTATTCCCCTCCATTGTGACAGTTTTCCCTTGCCTCTCCTATATGAGATAATTTACCCCATTCTGTCTCTCCCCTTCTGCTCTCATTATATTCCTCTCTCACCTCCTAATTTCACCTTTTAAGTATCATCCCTTCCTATTAAATTGATCCTGTGCCCTCTGTCTATACCTAAACACGTATATACACACGTACATATGTATTCATATGCCTATATACCCTCCTATATAGACATATATATGTATGTATACATATATATGTATACATTTCTATTTCCTGCAACTATTCTCATACTGAGAAAAATTTCATAAGTTACAATTATTGTTTTTCCATATAGGAATGTAAATAGTTCAAATTTTATAAGTTCCTTATGATTTATTTTCCCTGTTTACCTTTTCATGCTTCTCTTACTTCTTGTATCTGAATGTCAAATTTTCTATTCAATTCTGGTTTTTTCATCAAGTTTTTTCATCAAGCTTCAAAGTCCTCTATTCCATTAAATGACCATATTTTTCCATGACACATAATACTCAGTTTTGCTGGGTAGGTTATTCTTGGTTTTAATCCCAGCTTCTTTGACCTCCAGAATATCATATTCTAAGCCCTTTGATCCCTCAGTGTAGAAGATGCCAGATCCTGTGTTATCCTGATTCTGTTTCCTCAATATTCAAATTGTTTCTTCCTGGCTGCTTGTAATATTTTCTCCTTGATCTGGGAATTCCTGAACCTGGCTATAATATTCCTAGCAGCTTTCTTTGTGGGATCTTTTTTAGGAGATGATCAGTGGATTCCTTCAACCTCTGTTTTGCCCTCTGGTTCTAAAACATCAGGGCAATTTTCCTTGAGAATTTCTTAAAGGATGATTTCTAGGTTGTTTTTTTTGATCATGTCTTTCAGGTAGTCCAATAATTTTTAAATTATCTCTCTTGGATCTATTTTTCACATCAATGGTTTTTCCAATGAGATATTTCACATTGCCTTCTATTCTTTCAGTTATTTGGATCTGTTTAAAAGCATCTTGATTTTTCATAAAGTCACTAGCTTCCATTTGCTCCAATCTAATTCTGAAAGAATGATTCTCTTCAGTGAGCTTTTGAGATTCTTTTTCCATCTGGAAAATTTGGCTTTTTAAGGCATTCTTCTCCTCATTTCCTTTTTGAGCCTCTTTTGCCATTTGAGTTAGTCTGTTTTTTAAGGTGTTATTTCCTTTATTCAGGTTGTTGACTCTCATTTCATAATTTTCTTGCCTCATTCTCATATCTCTTCCCAATTTTTCCTCCACTTCTCTTATTTGGTTTCCAAAATCCTTTTTAAGCTCCTCTGTAGCCTGTAACCAGCTCATAGTTTTCTTGGAAGCTTTTGGCGCAGAAGTTCTGACCATGCTGTTTTTCTCCTGTTCCATGCTTTGATCCTTTTTGTCCCCCAAAATAGTAGTCTAATGTCAGATTGCTCTGCTTGCTTTTCTTCCTTTGCTTTCTCATGTTGCCACTCACTTACTTGACTTTTGAGTTTTTTGCCACAGTAGAACTCTGCTACCAGAAAGGGGAGCTTTGTCCCAATCACTGGGGTTTTCACAGCTGCTGGAGCTATTAGTTGGGTGCTCTTTCAGAAGCCTCCACATGCTCTGGCACACTGGTCCCACATCCCAGGACCTCCACCCTAGACAGCAATCCAGATTCAAGCAGGTTAAAGCAAGAGTGATTACCCCTCAGACTTGTTGCTTAGTCCCCCTACAATATGCAGACCAGGAACTCTGAAGCAGCCACGTGGTGGAGACTTCACTACTCCAGCTCCTCAGCCACTTCTCCCTCTGAGGGGTAAAGGCCAGACTGCACTCCTGAACTCCCGGTTCCCAAAGTTCACACTGCACTTATCTCTCACTTTGTCCTTAGCATCTGTGGGTTGATAATTCTGGAAATTGCCACAGCTGTTGGTGATCTGAAGTCCCTCCAGCCAGTCAGCTTGTTGTGGCCGCCCTGAGGCTAAAACCTCGGGCTCATGCGGGGCTGGACTCTACCTCCAGAGAGCTGGCTGGCCTTTTCCTTCCAGCCTGCTGGGCTGTCTTCAGCAGGAGGTTAGCTTCTCTCTGTCATTTTGTGGGTCTTGTGGCTCCAAAGTTTGTTTAGAATCATTTTTTTCATGAATTGGAGGAGGTGGGAGCAGGAGCCATGCAGAAGTCCTGTTTCTACTCCTCTTGTTTTTGTTATTGATATAATTAATTATATTAATAGTTTTCTATATACTAAAACCCTCCATGCCTTCCTGATATAAATCCCACTTGGTTGTAATGTATAATCTTGGAAAAACAGTGTTGTAATCTCTGTACCCTGGTCTGTGATTGACCACAAGCACTCTTCTGCCCTGGCTCTGTAATCAGGGTCTTTTCCTGCTAGTAAGCCTTCTAATCTTATAATGCACCAGAGTCTTGCTACCAGTGCCAGCAAAAGGTCTCCTGTAATCTCTAACTGACCAGTTAGATTATCCCCTTACCTTATGTGAACTGAGATCTCTGCTACTACTCACTTAGTAGCCCCTAATGCCTGCTGCTGACTTGCCAAGCTGGACTGTGCTACACTCTCACCTCAGTTGCACAGACCTTTCCTGCTGACCTTCTAGGTCATTTTGAGTTGGAAATTTTTTTTGCTCCATTTTGTTGTTGCTTCTGTTGCTCCAGAATTCATTTTGAGACTTTATTTTGACATTTTTTGGAGGAGAATTATTCAGCCATCTTACTTATGACCTTGAGTATTTTCATTTGTCTTGGGGTTAGAAATGCTATCATGGGAAATTCTACGTTAAAAATCTGTTTGCTGGGCCAGTCACTTAACCCCAATTGCCCTCCAAAAAAAAGAGAAAGAAATCTGTTTGCCATTTTACAAAACAAGGGGGCAACTAATTTTCCAAAATTTGGGGGATCTCAGGATATAAACTAATGTCAGTATATCCATATGTTTACCAAAAGGAATGTCAGAGAATAATAAAAGTTAACATTTGTATGGTTAAAAAAAAGAATAGATGGAATGCTTCACATTCTTTTCATGATAGAGTTTAACGGAATACCTGAAAATAAAATAACATTTCTATTCAGATCATTGTACGACAATAGTGATTTAAGTAGACAATTTCTTTGGTTACAAACTGGTCCAGAGACTTCAGTGTAATTTTTACTTGCAAGGAAAAAAAAGGATAAGAAACCAAAATCAAGATTAGAGAAGTTATAGGAGGTCTTGTGTGCATATGTTTAAAAGATAAATTGAATTTGAATAATTTGGTTTAACTTGGAACAAAGATAGATGATAATCATATCAATCAGTTTTCTCTATTCCTCTATCCTAGCACAATGTCTGATATTTATGAACTAGGGACTGGATCTGTGATTTCACTGGTATATTCAACAAACAAGGAAACGCCTACATATTTACGTCAGCACTTATCTGCAAGTTATATAGTCTTAGTTTCGTAGAGCAGAAAGAGGTTAAATGACACGCACAGAATCAGAGCGTATGTGTCAGAAGTGGGGCTTGAACTTAAGTCTTCTTGGTTATGAGGCTGCCTTTCTGTCCACCACACCATACTCACTGCCTCTCCATAAATAATAGTAAACTTGTCAATTGATTACTCATATTTTATAACAGAAGACAAGAATGATAAAGGCAGATAGTAAAAACAAAAAGTAAGTAATGCTATAAAAATTCAACCAAGTAGGCATTTTATCTTGAAGATGCAGCTACCACTAATTATGTTAAGAAAAGTTTCAGTCCTTTGACAAGTACAAGGCATGTGTATCTCTTTCCTACTCTTTCAAAATGATTTTCTAAGCAGGAGTGTATTATGTTTTATCAATATATTTTCCCATAACCATAGAGAAAATAAAGCTCTAATCTTTAGACTTGACCAAAAAAATCTATTGGCAAACTAACACACACATAAGAATGTATGTATAACCTTAACTGGGACAATACTGCTTCTAGATAACCCTACTATATTTTATTAAATCACCATCCTATTCTCCACAATGACTTTTCCAAATTTTTTAATCTCTTCTTAAAGCTTTCATGGCTCTTCCTCCCCTCAGCTGAGAACTTTGCCTCATATTTTATAGAGAAAAATCAAGGCCATTTGTTGTCAACTCCTTCCCTCTTCCTCATCTCCTATCACTCAAGTGCTTTCTGCCCCTTTCTCTTCCTTCACTCCTGTATCACATGAAGTGGTCTTACTCCTTTCCAAGGTTAACCCCTAAACTTGTTCAAGCAATCCATTCCATCTTGTGTCTTCTAACGGACTGTCTCCATCTGTCATCCTCACTGTATTACCTATTTTCAATCAAATGCTGACTAATTTCTTACTGCCTACAAGCATGCCCATGTGTCTCTTATCCTGGAAAAAAAAAAAAGACCTCACTTGATCCTTTCATTCCTGCTAACTCTTACTTTATGTTTCTTCTGCCCTTTGTAGCTAAACTCCTCAAAAAGGCTATCTACAATTATTGCCTCCTTTTTCTCTCCATTTACTCTTTTCTTAGTCCCTTATAATCTGGTTTCTGACCATATCATTCCACAAAAAGTACTCTCTCCAAGTTTCTAAGGATCTCCTAGTTACCAGATCCAATGAACTTTTCTCAATCTTCATTCTTCTTGACAATTTCTGCATTACTTGACCATTTTCATCACTCTTTTTGAAATTTGACACTGTTGATAACCCTGTTCTCCTTAATATTTTCTTCTCTCTAGGTTTTTGGGACACCACTCTCTCCTGGTTTTGTTCCTACCTAGTGGGCCTCTCCTTCTTAGTTTCCATTATTGTGTGGATCATCTTCCAGATCACATCCTTTAACTGTAGATGTCCTTCAGAGCTCTGTTCTGGGCCCTCTTCTTTCTCTCTTCTATTGCACTTGGTGATTTCATTAGCTCCTATGGCATTATCATCCTTACAATGCTTACCTTTCCAGTCCTAATTCTATGCTGACCTCCATTATCCTATGATATTAAACATTTTGAGAGACATAGTTTCCAGGTAATTAATCATTTTATTAATAATGCTGACCTGTTATTAATAAAAGTGGCACTCTCAAATGCTAAAGACCCTCATGGTGGCAGGCTCCCAACTTATATGCTTTTGGAAAAGTGGGTGTTTCTGAGGGTAGCCATCAACTCTAATTGGTTAACAATTAATGAGAAGATGAATATTATAATGAGATGTGGGTCTATTCTGATGAAGGTCTTGACAAAAGGGAGAATCCACATTATCCCAGACCTGTCTTAGTAAACACAATGAACAAGAATCTTCCCATTCACTTAAACTTAGTATTTCTTTATTGTCTTTGATTAGATCTTAGCTTTCCTGGCTGAGTAAATGTTTGTGCAAGATTTCTGACACTGGTTTATTTCTGGATGAGGAATTAGAAAAGAAGAAAAACCTTGATCCTAATTCAATAATTGGTCACTAAATACAGTAGAGAAATACTCATTTCTGTCACTCCCATATCTAATTGCCTTTCAGACATCTTGAACTGGATGTCCAATAGACATCTTAAACTCAATATGCCCCAAACAGTTCTCATTATCTTTCCCTGTAAACTGAGCCCCCTCCCTATTATTTGTAAAGTGCAACACCATCTTCCCAGTCCCCGATGCTTGAAGACTACCAGTTATCCTGGACTCCTCCTATGTCTTACCCCTCCATATCCAAGCTGTTGCCAAAATCTATCAATTTCACTCTTGCAACATCAAATATGCTTCCTTATCTCCTCTGCCACTGCCACTACTCTAGTTCAGGCTCTCGTTGCCTCATGTCTTGATTATTGCAATAGCTTGCTGGTTTGTCTGCCTTTCTCAAGTCTCTCCCCACTCTAATCCATCCTTCCATTCACCACTAAAGTAATTTTCCTAAAGTATAGGATCAATTTTGTCACCTCCACTCCCACATTCACTAAACTCCAATAACTTTCTATTCCTCTAAGAGCAAATACAAGATGCTCTATTTGGTATTCAAAGCCCTTTATCATCTATCTCCCACTTATCTTTTCAGTCTTCTTACACATTATTCCTCATATACTCTTTGTTCCATTGACGGTGATTTCTTGGATGTCCCATGGACAAGATACTCCATCTTTTGGCTCTAGGTATTTTCTCTGGCTGTTTCCCATGCCTGGAATGCTCTCCTACACTCTCACTACTGACTGCCCCATCTTCTTTTAAGTCTCATCTAAAATAACCATCTTTGACTGGAAACCTTCCACAATCCTTAATTCCAGTGCCTTCCTTTTGTTGACTATTTCCAATTCATTCTGTATATAGTTTGCTTTGGATACACTTGCTTGTATGTTGTTTCTCTTATCAGATTGTAAACTCCTTAATGGCAGGGATATCCTTTTGTCTCTTTTTGTATCCCCATTGCTTAGCACAGTGCCTGGCACAAAGTATTCACTTAATAAATGTCTATTGATTGATTTTTGATATGTTCAATAAGCTATGTGATCACTGTGTATTAAGTATATGAATTCTATGAGTGTGGGTAGAGCCATATAACTTGAGAGAAGAGAGTGGAATCTCTTTAAGTGTGTATGGACTGACTATTCAAATTGCTTGAGCAAGGTTGTCTTCAAGTTCTTTATAATCTAATTTTGCCTTTAAAAAAATCCAGGAGATGAAGAATAGGTTTTTTTATTCAGTTGTTGTCAGTCATGTCGAACTCTTTGTGACCCAATTTGGGGTTTGCTTGGCAAAGATACTGGAGTGGTTTGCTATTTCATTCTCTGGCTCATTTCAGTGATGAGGAAACTGAGACACACAGGGTAAAGGGATTTGTCCAGGGTCACACAGCTAGTAAGTATCTCAGGCTGGATTTGAAGAGATGAGTCTTCCTGATCTAGGCCCAATACTCACTCTCTCTCTCTCTCTCTCTCTCTCTCTCTCTCTCTCTCTCTCTCTCTGTATATATATACTCTATACCACTTTGCCAAGCCCTAAACCTAATTGATGTTTATTGGTTCAGTTATATTGGGGTACTAATCACTGGTCATATTGGGAAGAACATACCAGAATTAGGTCAGGAGGAGTTAGCATTAGATAAACTCCTAATTTATCAGAAGTACTCCTAGAGCCCTAGAACCTTGAGGAGAAAATGTGGGAATCAACTTGCCAGTGAGAGTAGTGTAACAATGACTCTCTGAAAGCCAGGTTTGCTACATTTCATTCCTCCCCCAGGGTTCTCCAATATCCTTAAAGTGAGTTGAGGGTATCTCTAAAATCTTTCATTGTCTTCAGCTACCACTGATGGTGTAAACTCCCCCCCCCTCCAATTGTTGAGGGTTTCTGAATCCCAGTTCCATTCAACCACTTAATACTCAGATTAGCTTTTATGAAGGAATATTTACTTAAAAGGTATAGCAATAATAATATACAAGCATACCTCTCCCCCCTCTTGCCCACAATGCCTAGGGTCATAATTTCCCTTTGTACCACCTCAGTCTCTGGGGAGAGAAAGATTAGCTTCACAGTTTAGTTTAGTCCTAAATTCCAAGCCCTCTTGAGCTCATGTCCCAAGCACCCTGGCTTTTCAGGGCTTCCCTGCCAAGCTAGCTGGCATAGAATACTGGCTCCAAGGTCACCATGACTCAATTCAGGTTTCAATGGAGATTCCCTCCCTCTCCGCTAAAACTGAGAAGGATCAATGAAATGGAACAAGGCAAACACCCTAAGCCTGTTTCTTGGGCCCCAGGTATAAGTGAGAGAAGAAAAAGATAGCCCTTACCCCTTTCCATGTTTAGTACATGGTGGCTGTGCTTCTAGGCAAATCTTCACCTCTCTGAACACAAAGCAGATAAATTACTCAGAAAAAAGAAAGCAAAACTGTTCCATTCTGCAACTTTTAAAGACACAAACTGTTCTATCTATACATCCAATGGAAAGAGGCTACTCCAACCCATACAGTAGGAGAACCCAGGCTGTTTTCTCTCCAAAACAGGGTCAGGTGATCTGGGCATACTCAAAAGCTTCCATTACAGTAGAAACTGGGACAAAATCTGGCATTGACTTCAGCTCCCAAATCTCTGACAGTTTGGTCTCCCAACCTTTCAAAGCTTACAGGGTCACAGCATACTCCATTTAAGGTCAGGAAAAACAAACACAAAGAGGCAAAGAAGAGATACAGGGGAGATTAAGACCTGAGGTATCTTTCTCAACTCATTTACAATTTGCCCATGTAACTAGGCAGAAGGGGTCAAATCATACAGTTATTGCCTTTTTTAACCATTTTACTATCTGGAATACTTCCAGAACAGCGGTCAGTTGAAAGTCTCTCTTTTACATGGTAAATAGACCCCAAATAATTCATACACATGCTCTGAAAGTCCATGTGGAATTGCATTGGAAGAATATCATGTGTATGCATCCTCATAAGGAATGATCTCCTTGACCAATCCAACTGTTAGAGTAAGATTACATCAGCAAGCACAAACACAGACCCAGGGGATCTAATCCACATCTGTGTGATCAAGCATGCCACACTTCCATTTTTTGTAACATTACTTTTATATTTCTTTGAATGTAAAAAAAAATTCCCATAGTAAACCAGTCAGTGTATTATCCTTATTTTAAAGATGAAGAAACTGAGTCATAGGGAGTTCAGTCAGTTTAGTCAGGGTTAAACCAAGTGGCAAGCATTGCAGACAGTTCTTGAACATAGTTCTTCTAATTTCTAATTCTAAGATTAATTCTAAGATTTCTTTTAAAGGAATGGTTCATTGACGCGTTTTGTCTTTGCATCATTCATTTTTTTGTAAAGAAATATGATACTCTCCCCTCCTAGTCATCTAGGTGGTACAACAGAGAGAGTGCTGGGCCTGGAGTCAAAAAGACCTGATTTTAAATCAGGACTAAGATTCTGGTCAGCTGTAACTGACCCCGAGTAAGTCATTTAAAAACTGCTTCCTTCAGTTTCCCCAACTGTAAAATGGGGATTTTTAAAAGCACCTACCTCACAGGGTAGTGATGACCAAATGAGATGTTTGTAAAGTGCTAAATATAATACCTAGTATATTACAGGTACTTAATAAATGCTTGTTCTCTCCTCCCTCATCCCCTGTACGTATTAAATTCTTAAGATAAAGAAAAAAATTAAGTATGAACATCTATTATATATCTGGTCATATCTCACAATGTGTACAATTGTCCCTTTTCTCTTCTGTAAGAATGTATGTCACATTTTAGGTTCTCTGGGACTTTCAAAACTTTTTCAGTTCCTCAGAGTTGACTTCCTTTTAGTGATAATATCTTTTACATTATTTTGAGGGGGGTTGGGGAGTATATTTTTCTTTTGTTTTAATCTTAATTATTTCATATAAGTTTTTCTATGTTTCTCTGATTTCCTTATTTTAATTTTTTGCCCTAAAATGTCATTTTATCATATGCTTTTTTCAGTCATTCCTTGATTAATATGAATCTACTTTCTAGTGCTTTACTGCCATAAGGAGTACTGCTAGGGATATATTTCAGATATTCCTTTCTGTTTTTAACTACCTTTGAGGTAGCCAAAAATGGAATCCCTGAGGAGAATTAGATTAGTGTTCTTTTAGCTCCACCAGACAGTCTCTATTGCTACTTCTTTCATAGCTTTGGTATAGGACAAGGGAATTGAACAATGTCATTATACTGTCAGAATCTCAGGTTCTTTACTTTAACTTGGGAGTAACAATACAGAATTACTTTAAAAGGGTGTTGCAAATGCTGATTCATATTTGCATACCTTTCTATCCCTGAATTAAAATAATTACTTAAACATAATGTATAATTAAGAAGTATATTATTTTTAGATATGATCTGTGAAGGTGGCACTGTAAAAGCAGACTTTAAAGATCATAGAGTCTATAAGAAATTCTATCTAATAGGATTTAAGGGATGAGTTTATTGTGAAAAGAGAACTTGAAAGCCATAGCTAATTATCCCTAGACTAATAAGAATGTGTGCTCAAGGCTGAATCTTGTAGAGATAAATAGGAGAGTGATTACTTGATACACAAAGTAAGGTCTTTAAATTCTTGCTCTTGCCTCCCCTGCTATCTCTAGAATAATAACTCTCTGTACCACTTTATAGGAAACACTCAAGGATTTTTCCTTTAAAAAAAGATGGAGATGATGGAGTTGCAGGAAATAGTACAGTCAACCCTTAAACTCATCTCCAGAAAATGTTTGAATCTGTTCACAACTCTACAAACAGTGCATTAATGTCTCAGTTTTCCCATATCCCCTCTAACATTTGTCATTTACCTCTTCTGTCCTATTAGCCAATCTAATATGCATCAGATAGAACTTCAGAATTGTTTTAATTTGCATTTCTCTAAATCAATAGTGACTTAGAGTATTTTTTCATTTAGCTATAGATATCTGATTATCTGAAAACTGATCACATCTTTTGATCATTTATCAATTTGGGAATGATTTTTATTTTTATAAATTTGATTCAGTTCTATATATGTTTGAGAAATGAGGCTTCTATCAGAGAAACTTGCTTCAAGATTTTTTTTACAGTTACTATTGCTACCTGTATTTCCCTCCATCATCTCCCCTCATCACATTTATTATATTCTCTCTCTCTTTTCATTCTGTCCCTCCTCAAAAATGTTTTGCTTCTAACTATCCCCTCTCCCAATCTGCCCTCCCTTCTATCAATGTTTTCCTTCTCTTATTCCCTTCCCCTCCTACTTTCCTGTTCCAGGATTTCTCCTGGGTCCCTATTTTCTGTTTTTTTCCAAGGTCAATAATGGAGATTGACAGCAATTTACTGCTTACTGTGCCATCTTGGCTCCTGAGAGTCCTGAGACTCTTTCTAAAGAAGAGAAAGATAGGTTAACTGAAGAGGAAGAAACTGCTTCTCCTTGAAAGATTTATATAATAGAAGTCACAAGTGCTATCACGTAAGAAATGAGAGGCAGAGGTCAGAAAAGAAAGGCAGTAGAAATTGGTGATTTCCTTCATAGGAGTACTGGGACAGCAATGTGTAGACCTGATAGCAATATAGATGCCTTTTGTTTTCCTGGGGCATATATCGAAACATAATAAAAATATTTTTAAATGTATTTTTATTTCGTTAAATATTTCTCAATTACATGTAAAACACTTTTAAGCATTCATTTTAAAAATCTTTTGTTTCACATTTTCTTTCTCCTTCTGACTGCTCCTGACCCCTTGAGAAGGCAAGCAATATGATATCAATTACATATGTGACATCATGCAAAACATATTCCTATATTGGCCATGCTGCAAAAGAAAACACATATGTACACAGCGATCAATAAAAATAAAGAACATGAAAAAGTATGCTTCAGTCTCTACTCAAGAGTTCTCTCTCTTGAAGTGGATAGCATTTTTCATCATATGTCTAACAGAGAACCTTTTAAGACTAATCAAAACATATGACAAAACTACCCACTCTTCCTCCACTTTATTTACATGGGTACATATGACACTTCTGGAAGGAACATAAAATATTGGCAATGATTAGGTAGTCCTATGGAAGAAACAAATAACATAAGATCATAGGCTATTTTCTTCACAATTGCTGATTGAAGACGAGATACAGAAGACAAAAATTTATTTGGCTGGTTATGAGGGAGATGGCTTAGAATGGAATTTGGTTTTCTGGATCATGGCTTATAATAAATAGTTGATAGATTCCTGGTCATAGATGAAGTATGATTGACAAAGGCTAGTAAGAATGCCTTCTCACGTGTCTTGAAAAATGTTATCTAAATGACTTTAAACTAAAAAGGAAAGGGAAAGAATAGAGTACTAATGTTTATTTCTTAAGTTATTCCCCCCCCCCAAAATAAAGGTAGCCACAAAGAAAGAATAAAATCTTTTATACTCAGAAATTCAAAGGAAATGAAATCCAAGAGTCAGAAGTGAAACTCATAGCCTTAAGTGTCTATATACAAATGCCCCAAAATTTAAGTACTATAACCAATAGAAATAGAAATTCTAAAGCAAGGAGGCAAATTTGACCTTGTATCACTGATACTTTCAGAGATAAAACTGGGCTTCAAACTACAACTCTGGACCATATTAAAAACAAATAGAATGGGAGGTAGAGATAGGACATGTGAGGAAATCCAGTAATCAAAGGATGGAAGGATAAAAGAGAGTATGTAGATAAAGAACAAAGAAAGGAGAAACAGGAGTGATTTTTTTTTAGCATTGCAGTATACAATGGACCAAAAGAGGAAATAAGCAGATCACAAGCCTGGCACATATACCTGATATCATAGTAATAGAGGGCTTCAGTCATCTAAACACATAATAGGTGTGCTAGGTATGCTCTCTTATAAAAAGCAGAGTAACTAATAACTTCTTGACATTGCTTATTGCTAACTTTATCCCTTAAAAGATGAAGAAATCAACAAGGGGAAATACTATTTTGATCCTATTTTCACTAATAGAGTTACAAGTTTAGACTTGCTTGTGTGGAGATTATGGGAAACTTGAGGAAAGAGAACTTTCATTTTAGAGCTTATGATAACAGCATAGGAATCATATAGTCTAATATGCACCCTAGATTTTGAGAAAATAAATTTCAATGGGATCAAAGGTAGGATCTCTTGGGATAAAATATTTCAAGAGAATCCAACCCAGGAGGCTAGAGAGATGTTCAAGAAAAAAATTTTTTTAATGGCACAAAAAAATGAGTTCCAATATGAAGGAAAAAATGAATTTGTCTGAAGATAACTCAGGGAACTGACTAGCCAAATTAAACTTAAATTTTTTTATAGAATATAGAAGTATGACTTGGTAACAGAAGAGGAATATGAATATAAAAGTTCTGTAAAAAGTGACAGGAATACAAAAGCTCAGAATGAGCTGAGGCTAATAAAGAAAGCTAAGGCCAATACAAAGAGTTTAAAGGTTGTTTTCTTTTAAGCTAAATTGTGAGTAAAAGGAAGATCAAAGCAGGGTTATGTTTTTATGGGGTTGTTGAGATAATAACTAACTTAAGAGAGAAGGTAGCAACACTACTCAGTTCCTGTTTTGTTTTTGTTTTCTCTGCAAAGGAAAAGAGAGAACAAAAATGACTGCCAAAAAGTTGATACCCAAGATGAATAAAGAGATAGTATGAAATCATCTAGCTATCTTTGACTACTTTTAGTCACCTGACCTAGATGAACTACATCATTGGGTACTGAAAGGACTATTACATGTGATTATTAGCCACTGTCAATGATATTTGAAAGATGATTAAAAATAAGAGAGTTGGGACAGCTAGGTGGTGCAGTGAATAGAGCACCGGCCCTGGAGTCAGAAGGACCTGAGTTCAAATCTGCCTTCAGACACTTAACACTTACTAGCCATGTGACCTTGGGCAAGTCACTTAACCCCAATTGTCCTGCCCTTCCCTCTCCAAAAAAGTAAAAAAAAAAAATAGGAGAGTTGCCCCAATGAAAGACTGAAGAAAGACAAATGTCCTGATTTTCAAAAAAGGAGAAGAGAATAGAGTCTTATGACAGGTCAATGTGCTTAACTTCAATTCTAAGAGAAAAATTCTAGAATAGATAATTGAAGTGATGCTAGGCAAACATTTAGGAAATAAGTGATTACAAAGAGCTAACATGACTTCATCAAGAAAAGTTTATGGAGATTTCTAAAATGGTTATCTACATGGAGGTAGATTGCCCAGCTCCCACTCTAGCAAGCACCTGAAATTAACCCCAGACCAAATAATGCTATCCAGAAATCCAAAAATAAACTAACAACCACATCTTGGAACTACAAAAAAACAAACACACAGAAGTCCATGGGCAATAGTAAAGAACCAACAAACAGGTCAACAGCTTCCCAGCACTCCCTGGGATGGACCAGAGGCTGTATGACTTTGGGTCTGGAGGGAGCAGAAGTAGAGGACCCGCCCCCAAAAAGACCTAAAAAGGACAGAAAGCCCAAGATGGAGGTCTATAAGGCACAGGGAACAATAGTGACCAGAGCAGCATGTTAATGCTAAGGATTGGCGCAACTCATAGTACTAAAGGGATCCATGGTTCTGGTTCCTTTTCCTGAGATACCATATAAGATCTTGAAGATCCAGTGCTCTAGACTCCAAACATCCAGGAGAGGTTTAACCTGGGAGGAGGAGGTCAGCACAAACCCCTGGAAGAATCAAGGTGAGATCAAGCAGGACTGACCACCCCACCCAAAAGTGAAAAAATTAGCAAAGGCTGGCCCCAGTTTAAGAACTAAAGTTGGAGAGATGAATAAATTAAAGAAAACAATGATCAATATAAAATGCGTAAATCTAGAGACCCAAAAAGATAGAATGAGTAAATCTGTAACAACTGCAAATAATGAGTAGAGGAAAAAATAGATTTTCCACAAGGACCATAGATAGAAGAAATAATGCAAGAAATAAAAATGAAATAAGAGTTCTGGAGGACCAAATTGGAAGGAGAATAAATAGATTAGAAAAGAAAGTAGTACACCTTACCCAAGTAACAAGTTACCTAAAAATTAGATTAGAACAAACAGAAATCAGTAATGCCATAAGACAATAAGAAATATTAGAACAAAAGCAAAGAAGAAAATGTAAAATATCTGCTATAAAAAACAACTGCTCTGGAAAATAGGTCAATGAAAAGCAACTTAAGAATCACTGAAATTACTTAAACAAGTGATCCAAAAAAACCTTACATATATTTTAAAAGATCATACACTAAAACTACAGAGAGCTATTAAAGCCAGAGAGAAAAGAAATTAGAAAGAATTGACCAATGAAAGAAACTCCTTAAAGAAAAGTCCTAAAAATGTCATAGCCAAAATCCATAGCTCTCACATCAAAGAAAAATTACTGCAAGCATCTAAAATAAGCAAGTAATTACAGTTTACCTAGTTTTTTGTAAAACTTTTCATAAAATATCTTATAATACTCTTGTAGAAAAATTGGAAAGCTATAGATTGTCAATCAATAATATAATCAAATACATTCAGTACCAGTTCAATGGATAGACTGTTGTTATTTTTGAACCTAACAATATACCAACATAGCAGAAAGTTTCAAGTGGAATACCTTTAGGGAATCTGTGTTGGACTTTGTGCTGCTATTTAACATTTTTATCATCAAATTGGATAAAGTACAGATGATGTGCCCATCAGATTTTCAAATGACACAATATTGGGTGGCAGAGTTAGAATCGTAGGGCAAAAAGAAACAGTACAGCCTAGTTCCCCAATAATCCTCCTCAAAAATCTTGAAAATGCATCAGGTCAGATTATAGTAAGGAAAATCAAGAAAATGTCTCTGTGATTCATTTTTCCTGTTCAGTGCGACTTAGAGAGATAGAGAGATCTATAGCCAGAGCACATAGTCTGGCCAAGAGCATGTGGTGAGAAACATTCCAGTGGTCAGGGACTGAAAAAGGACTGGGAAAGGTTACTAGAACAAAAATTACCAGGGAAGAAAGAGAACCCAGGGGTTCCCTGAACAACTTCTGGATTCAGGAACCATCAGATATCTGGTAGCTCTGTTGCCCACTAACCAGGTCAGTGAACTAGTATTGAGAGGAGTTGCCAAATGCACTGGCCATAGCTTTTTTTTTGAGGGAGGAACAAGTTCTGGAAAGGTAGCTATGTGATTCTGATTCCTAGAGCAGAGTGGTGACTCATATTTAACCTTTAACCTAGTAAGTAAGCTTGCAGCAGAATAAGGAGTCTCAGAAGAAAGAGGAAATTAACCTGCAGAGCTCCATGGCAAGCTAATAGTGATTGATTCTAGGAGCATTCTATTGAATCTCCCAAGCAATGATAATCTGACCAACCCAAACCTGACTCACACACTTACAGAAATCAAACCAAGAGGACAGTGAGTAGAGTTTACCTAGGATTACGTTGCTTTGAGAGCAGTGAAAACTTTCTGGGTCCCAGGCTAAGCTGTGAAAGCAGCAAAAGGATGTAAGAAGACAGAAACCCATGCCAGATATTCTACCTACTCATCAAAGAGTGCAGAGACTAACACTAACATAAAATTCAAAATCAAAGAGTAGACTGGAAGAATGAGCAAACAATAAAAAAGTAGCCCTTAATAAAGAGATATTATGGAGAACAGGAAGCTCAAGAAACATAGATGGAAATGATTTGAAAATGCCTACAAAGATTAAAAAAACATGTAACTTGGACACAAGTCCAACAAAAATTTCTTGAGGAATTAAAGCAAGAATTTGAAAAGTGTAGGGGTTGATGTTGAGGATTAGCTCTGAGGGATCTGCCATGGGCGTGAATCCAGGCCAAGGAACCCCTGAGGGCTGTTTCCACCCACCTAGTCTCAATATCTCAGTATGTCGACTCACCACCCCCCATTACTCACCCCCCATGGTTCCTGAAGCCCTGGCCAATGGAGTTACATAGATAAGGTAGTGACGAATGAATTAAGAAAGGGAAGTGTCCCAAGGGAATGGCCTCCTAAAGGTTGCTAGTAGGCACCTCACGTAGAAAACAACGTGAAGTTTCCCATGAAAAAGTATGATGTAAGTGCTATAGCTATAGTATATAAGCCTGAACTCTCAGATTTGCTTATTTGAGATTTGCTTGGCATACAATAAACGTATGAATGCAATTTCCACCTGGCCCATGGATTCAATCTCCCATGTTTCAGATGGTGCTGCGAGTGCAGGTTACATAAAAGGAAATGAAAATAATTTTAAAAGCCAAATGAGAGCAATAGAGGAAAAATGCATGAAGAAAAATTATGAAAAGTGAATTAACAGCTTGGAAAAAGAGGTGCAAAGCCTTACTGAAGAAAGTAACTTCTTGAAAATTAAAATTGGCTATACAGAAACAAATGACCCCACAGAACATCAAAAAAATCTAAGTATCTAAAAAATGGATATATCTCACAGAAAAAAATAACCTATCTGGAAAGGAGATTTAAGAATCGTTAGACTATCTGGAAGCCATAATAATAATTTTTTTCTTAAAAACCTAGACATTCTAGAATTCAGAACCTGAGGGCAAAAATAAAAACTGGAAGAATCTATTAATCATATTCTGAAAGAAACCACCAAACAAAACCTCCTAGGAAGGTTAAAGCAAAAATCCAGAGTTTCCAAGTCAAAGGAAGAAACACTGCTAAAGACAAAAAGAAATCATTTAAATGCTGAGGAGTCTCAGTAAGGTTCACACAAGATTTAGCACCCAGCTACTACTCCAAAGGTGTAGAGAGCTTGGGATATGATGTTCTAGATGGCAAAGGACTTAAACTTGGAAACAAAAGCTGTTCAACCCAAAAAAACTGAACATAATCCTAGAGAGAGAAAATGAACTTTTAACAAAATAAAGAATTTCTAAACATTCGTGATGAAAACACCAAAGTAGAAAATTTGGCATATTAACATAGGAATCAAGGAGAAGCATAAAAAGGCAAACATAAGGAAGTAATAATAAGGAAGTAAACAAGGATAAACTGTTTACATTCTTATATGGGGAGATAATACATGTAGTCCCTCAGAACTTTATCATCATCAGGGCATGAAATGGCATGGCATCTAAATTATTAAAAGAATGGTTATAAGAATTACAGGAAGGTATAGACAGTAAAACTGTAATAGTGGATCACCTTGATTTACCCCCTCTCAAATTTAAACAAACTTTAAACAAAAAATAAACAAGAAAGAATTTAAGGAGATCAATAGAATTTTAGAAAAATAAGTTGTGACAGACATCGGGAGAAAATTGAAGGGAATAGAAAAGAGTACATCTGTTTCTCAGCTGTGCATGAGAAAATGCTCACAAAAATTTGCCATGCATTAGGGCATAAAAGCCTCAAATACAAATGCAAGAAAGCAGAAATAAAACATATACTTTTTACTGATGATGATGAACTAAAAAATACATCAATAAAGGGACTTCGAAGGAAAGATTTAAAATTAGTTGGAAACTAAATAAATTGATCATAAAGAATGGGTAGGTCAAAGAAAAACTTAAAGAAATAATGAAACATTTCAATAAAGATGATGATAATATTGAGATAGCATACCGATATTTGTGAGATGCAGCAAAAGCAATATTTAGTAGAAGATTTAGAGCTAAATATTTTTATCAACAAAAAAAGGAAAAAGCAGATCAAGGAATTGGGCATGCAAATTTTTAAAAAACCATTAAAATACCAACAAATTAAAAACCATTAGTTAAAGCAAAAAAAAAATTAGAAATCTTTTTTAAAAATCAAATGCTTTATTAACTTCTAGTTTACATTTTTCATTTCTGCAATATTTCGAGTTACAAATTTTCTCCTCGTTTTTCCCCTACCCACCACCCCAAAATATTCCCTCCTCTAATCTGCTCTCTCCCATATCGTTACCCACACCCACTCTGACTTTCCAGTAGGGCACAGTGCATCTCCATGCCCCAGTG